>NC_044031.1:769505039-769805039 GCF_901765095.1 Microcaecilia unicolor | reverse complement strand
TAATCAGAAGTTTGGACTAGGAAGAGCAGGGGGCAGGGACTAGTCAATTGCTAGGCTGCTAATGGCCAGTACTGTGAGTAAAGCCCAAAGTCATCTGTAGAATAATGGAAGCAACACAGTGGAAGGTGGAAGTTCTGGTGAGTCAGTTTACCAAACACAAATGAACAAACCAAAAGAAAACAAGAAAGGGTAGAAATGCTGATAAAAATCATATGCACAAGTGTTTATATATTATCTAACAAAGATCCAGAGGATTCTTCAGTTTGGGTAGGAGACTGTCATATCTGTTGGGTGGGAGAAAAATAAGCTGTTCTAGAAGGTATTTAGGGGTGGGTTCAGCTCTGGAAGTAGGTCTGAAGTCAAACGCCACAGAACCTCCCCGGTTCGACGGCACCCCTTCTGCTTGCCAAGGGTTCCTCAACCAATGTCTTATGCTGTTTGAAATGCACCCGGCAGCCTTTTCTACAGATAGACTCAAGATAACCTATATCATCTCTCTACTCTCCAGATCCGCCTTGGCTTGGGCCTCTCCTCTCTGGGAGCAATGGGACCCTTTACTCACTGATCTTGGAGAATTTCTTCGCCGCTTCCGGTTAGTTTTCGATGTGCTGGGAGGGCCCTCCTCTGTAGCCGCAGAACTTCTACGAATTCAACAAGGCAATTGTTCTGTTGGTGCCTATGCTGTTCGCTTTCGAACCCTAGCTTCAGAGGTAAGATGCAACTAAGAGGCCATTACGGCCATTTTTTTGGCAAGAACTCAATCGGATCAAAGATGAACTGGCCGGCCAGGAACTTCTGAATGCTTTGGATGCTCTGATCACCCTCTGCGTCTGTATCGACATACGGTTTCAAGAAAGGTCACTGGAATGCTCTACTCAGCACCACTCTCAGAGACCATCTCCTCGGACGCCACACCCTTCTTCTCCCAAAGGTGCGGCAAGCTCTACTTCTGGAGTCCCTGAAGAGCCAATGGTTATCGGACGGCATCGCCTCTCTGAGAAGGAGAGGGCTCACCGTCGGGACAATCAACTTTGCCTCTACTGTGGGTAGGCTGGCCACTTCCTAAGACATTGTCCGAATAAACCAGGAAATGCCTAGACCCAGGGTCACTGAAGGGGGTGACTCTGGGTTGTTTTTTGCCTCTTCCAGTTAACCTTGTCTTTGTTCCAATTTCCTTGCATTGGAAAGAATTTTGTATTAGCACCAAGGCTTTGATCGATTCAGGAGCAGGAGGAAATTTCATTGACGCCGGTCTCCTGAACTAACTAGGAGCTCCTTCAATTCCTTGCAAACCTACGCTAAAAGTGACCTCCATTCAAGGTTTAACTCTTCCCTACTCCATCACTCACGTTGTCCAACCCTTGCAGATGCAAGTTGGAATTTTACATAAGGAGGAGATTCAATTTCTGGTGCTTCCCCGGGCCATTCATCCAGTTATTTTGGGCCTACCCTGGTTATGACAGCACGCACCAAGTATCAACTGGACTACTGGTGATATCGGCAGTTGGGGTTCTCGATGTTTCGCTACATGTCTCACGCTGGTGGTGCCATCCCCGAGGACTATTGCTGTCTCCCTGGGGGTGTTGTACTCGTGTGATGCTTCTCTCCCCAAGGAATACTGTGATTTCCAAGACATCTTTAATGCGCAGGAGGCGGACTCCCTTCCTCCACATCGCCCTTTTGACTGCCCCATTGAGCTACTACATAAGTACATAAGTACATAAGTAGTGCCATACTGGGAAAGACCAAAGGTCCATCTAGCCCAGCATCCTGTCACCGACAGTGGCCAATCCAGGTCAAGGGCACCTGGCACGCTCCCCAAACGTAAAAACATTCCAGACAAGTTATACCTAAAAATGCGGATTTTTCCAAGTCCATTTAATAGCGGTCTATGGACTTGTCCTTTAGGAATCTATCTAACCCCTTTTTAAACTCCGTCAAGCTAACCGCCCGTACCACGTTCTCCGGCAACGAATTCCAGAGTCTAATTACACGTTGGGTGAAGAAAAATTTTCTCCGATTCGTTTTAAATTTACCACACTGTAGCTTCAACTCATGCCCCTCTAGTCCTAGTATTTTGGATAGCGTGAACAGTCGCTTCACATCCACCCGATCCATTCCACTCATTATTTTATACACTTCTATCATATCTCCCCTCAGCCGTCTCTTCTCCAAGCTGAAAAGCCCTAGCCTTCTCAGCCTCTCTTCATAGGAAAGTCGTCCCATCCCCACTATCATTTTCGTCGCCCTTCGCTGTACCTTTTCCAATTCTACTATATCTTTTTTGAGATACGGAGACCAGTACTGAACACAATACTCCAGGTGCGGTCGCACCATGGAGCGATTACAACGGCATTATAACATCCGCACACCTGGACTCCATACCCTTCCTAATAACACCCAACATTCTATTCGCTTTCCTAGCCGCAGCAGCACACTGAGCAGAAGGTTTCAGCGTATCATCGACGACGACACCCAGATCCCTTTCTTGATCCGTAACTCCTAACGCGGAACCTTGCAAGACGTAGCTATAATTCGGGTTCCTCTTACCCATATGCATCACTTTGCACTTGTCAACATTGAACTTCATCTGCCACTTGCACGCCCATTCTCCCAGTCTCGCAAGGTCCTCCTGTAATCGTTCACATTTCTCCTGCGACTTGACGACCCTGAATAATTTTGTGTCATCGGCGAATTTAATTACCTCACTAGTTATTCCCATCTCTAGGTCATTTATAAATACATTAAAAGCAACGGACCCAGCACAGACCCCTGCGGGACCCCACTAACTACCCTCCTCCACTGAGAATACTGGCCACGCAATCCTACTCTCTGCTTCCTATCTTTCAACCAGTTCTTAATCCATAATAATACCCTACCTCCGATTCCATGACTCTGCAATTTCTTCAGGAGTCTTTCGTGCGGCACTTTGTCAAACGCCTTCTGAAAATCCAGATATACAATATCAACCGGCTCCCCATTGTCCACATGTTTGCTTACCCCCTCAAAAAAATGCATTAGATTGGTGAGGCAAGACTTCCCTTCACTAAATCCGTGCTGACTTTGTCTCATCAGTCCATGTTTTTGTATATGCTCTGCAATTTTATTCTTAATAATAGCCTCCACCATCTTGCCCGGCACCGACGTCAGACTCACCGGTCTATAATTTCCCGGATCTCCTCTGGAACCCTTCTTAAAAATCGGAGTAACATTGGCTACCCTCCAGTCTTCCGGTACTACACTCGATTTTAGGGACAGATTGCATATTTCTAACAGTAGCTCCGCAAGTTCATTTTTTAGTTCTATTAATACTCCCAGGCAAAATGCCCCCTTGGGGCCGGCTCTACACCCTTTCTCAGGAGGAATCTAATACCATGCGGGAATATATACAAGAAAACCTCCGTAAGAGTTTCATCAGACCCTCTTCATCCCTGGCGGGGGCAGGGTTATTTTTTGTTTCCAAGAAAAATGGCTCGTTGCGATCCTGCATTGACTACCGAGGTCTGAACGAAATAACCATCAAAAATCAGTATCTGCTTCCCCTCATTCCAGAACTTTTTGATCGTCTGTAAGGGGCATCTATCTTCACCAAGTTAGATCTCTGACGGTATACAACCTAGTCCGAATTCGCCGTGGGGACGAATGGAAGACCACTTTTAATACCCATGAGGGGCATTTTGAGTATTTAGTTATGCCGTTTGGCCTTTGCAACGCACATGCGGTGTTTCAGGAATTCATCAATTTTATTTTTCAAGATCTTCTGTACTCCTCGGTCATGACATCCTGGTTTTCTCTGCTTCTGTTAAGGACCATGTCCATCATGTGCATACGGTCCTTCAGTGCCTATGGAGCCACCACCTATTCGCTAAGCTGGAAAAGTGCTCGGTTCATCAACGGTCTATCCCATTCTTGGGATATATCGTCTCCTCAAATGGCTTCCAATTGGACCCCGCTAAACTATGAGCCATCCGAGATTGGCCCGTGCCTCAGGGTCTCCGGGCCTTGCAACGATTTTTAGGCTTTGCTAACTACTACCGGCAGTTCATCCATCACTGCCCCTCTCACCGCGCTGACCAGGAAGGGGGCAGACGTGAAGAACTGAATACCAGAAGCCCAAGACACCTTCACCACCCTTAAACGAGCCTTTCTGTCCGCCCCTGTACTTCGAAGTCCTGATGTCAAAAGACCGTTCGTTATGGAGGTTGATGCCTCTTCCCTCGGGGCAGGGGCTCTTCTTTCTCAAGCCTCATAGTCTGGCAAATGTCACCCCTGTTTTTTTTTTCCTAAAAAGTTTTCTCTGGCTGAACAAAATTATACATCGGAGACCAGGAACTGTTGGCCCTTAAATTGGCCTTTCAAGAATGGTGCTACCTCCTGGAAGGGGCCCTGCACCCCATCATGGTAATCACAGATCACAAGAATCTCCTATACCTTCAGGAAGCCAAAAGGTTGAACCCACAGCAAGCACGCTGGTCATTATTCTTTGCTCGTTTTAACTTCCACCTGGTTTTCCGACCAGCCGAGAAAAATTCACAAGCTGATGCCCTATCCAGGGCCTTCAACCCTTCTGAAGAACCTAAAGAGTGTTACCACATGCTCAATCCTGCCTGCATTGCCTCCACGACCTTGGTCTCGCCCAAACCTACAAGAACTTCCGTGCCACCTCAAACCAGGAAGAAGGTCCTCAAATGGGGACATTCCTCCACTTTTGCTGGTCACCCCGGTTTCCGTAAGACTTTTCATTTAATATCTCAGTATTATTGGTGGCCCCACATGGCTCAAGATATCTTACATATTGTTTCTACTTGTCCCACTTGCGCCCGGAACAAGTTCTCTCCTGGCAAGCCATGGGGACTCCTGCAGCCTTTACCAGTTCCGTAACTCCCATGGCAGGAAATACCAATGGATTTTGTTACTGAGCTCCCTGAATCCCAAGGGCACACAGCCCATTTAGGTAGTGGTGGACCGATTTTCCCAGATGGCCTATTTTATCCCCATGAAGGCCCTTCCTTCTGCTGCCACCCTTGCCATGGCCTTTATCCAACACATTTTCCACTTACATGGTCTCCCTCTGCGGGCTCTCAATTCACTTCAAGTTTCTGGAGAGCACTGTGTTCTGCCTTTAAGATTATCACTCACTTCTCGTCCGTCTATCACCCACAGACCAATGGCCTTGTGGAACGAGTCAATCAAACTCTCAAGGTCTTCCTAAGGATGTACACTAACAGTCGACAGGATGACTGGTCCGCATTGCTCCCCTGGGTAGAATTCACCTAACAACAGTTTTCATACTGCCTCTCATACCTCGTCATTTTTTAAAGTGTATGGACACCATCCTCATCTGCGCTTCCAATCCCTCAGACATAAGCCTCATCTCTGCTCCACCGGACTCTCACTGACATTCAGGATATCTGGGCCAAGTTCCAGAAACATCTCCAGCAAGCCTCGGCTAAGTACAAGCTCTTCGTGGATCGGAAAAGACAAACGGCGTCAGTTTTCCAAACTGGACAGAAGGTCTGGCTCAGCACCAAACATTTGAGGCTTCGCCTACCCTCCTTCAAATTCGCTCCCCGATTTATGGGGCCATTTCCAGTACAATCTCGGGTGGGGCGGTCACTTATCGTCTCCAGTTACCATCTAACCTCAAGGTCACAACGCCTTCCATTTAGCCCTGCTTAAACCATTTTTAACTTCCAGATGGCATCCGGAACCCAAGAAGATCATCATCCCTGATTCTGAGCCTGATCCTGAATTCAAGGTGGAGGAGATTCTAGACTCCAGGAGTCAGAGAGGACCACTATTTTATCTGCTGTCATGGAAACATTTTGGCCTGGAGGACAATTCCTGGGAGCCCGCTGCTAACTTCCACGCTCCAGACCTTATTCGAGATTTCCCTGACCACTACCCACTGAAACCCGGACCTAGGCAGAGGGGGGTCCTTAAGGAGGGGGTACTGTCATGTCCCCTACCTCAACGCAAGCGGCGTCCTCGGGCTGCGCAGGGTCCGGTCGACACGCACACTTGACTGGCACTGCCCTGAGCCATGTGTGTGTAGTTCTTCTCTGGGTTTGTTCAGAGAGCGGCGTTGCAGGCTCCTTAATTGCTTTGCTTCCACCCACCTGGGTCTGCTCTTCCTCTGCCTGGCTTCCCTTGCTTCTCTCCTATTGGTCTTCCGGTTCCTCCTTCCCCTGCTCTTGTCCTATGGCTGTGCTCCTTCTCCCTGCTGGTTCCTGCTGATGTCAGACGCCAGCACTATCAGCTCAGCTCTTCCTGGACTCCATGCTTCGGCTTCTACTTTGGTAGGTGTTACTTGCTCAGTAGTTTGTTTCTTATCTACTTGTCCCTCGTTGCTGACTTTGCCCGTGCCTGGATCACTCTCTTGCCTGCTGCCTGCCTATTGACTTTGCCTGTACCTGGATTACTCTCTTGCCTGCTGGCTGCCTGCCTACTGACTTTACCTGAACCTGGATTACTCTCTTGACCTGCTGCCTGCCTACTGACTTTGCCTGTTACTGGATTACCCTCTTGACCTGCTGCCTGCCTACTGACTTTCCTGTGCCTGGATTACTCTCTTGCCTGTTGCCAGGATGAACAGACAGATGTAGAAATGTTATCAGAAATTAGGAAGGCTACCAAACTGGGGAACACAATAATAATGGGTTAGAGATGGGGGTAACTAGTGAGGTAATTAAATTTGTTGATGACACGTGTTTATTCAAAGTTGTTAAATCATGAGAGGATTGTGAAAAATTACAAGTGGACCTTACGAGACTAGGACACTGGGCATCTAAATGGCAGATGATGTTTAATGTGAGCAAGTGCAAAGTGATGCATGTGGGAAAGAGGAACCTGAATTATATTTACGTCATGCAAGGATCCACGTTAGGAGTCACAGACCAAGAAAGGGATCTAGGTGTCGTTGTTGATGATACGTTGAAACCTTCTGCTCAGTATGCTGCGATGGATAAGAAGGCAAATAGAATGTTAGGTATTATTAGGAAAGGAATGGAAAACAAAAATGAAACACCAGGCGAGGTCCCGAAAAAAACGTTCCACTGGGCCAATCTCGCCACCTGAGTTCACTTCTTCAACAGAAGACAGAGATTACAGGCCTGAGGACGGTGCCCAGCCCCCAGACACTGAAGGCACGAAGCGTGCCTATCAGTGAGCAAGATAACCGGGTTGCACTGGGTGCACTTTTTGAAGCTGCTGGGAGGCTTTGATGACATGGGCGGAAAAATCACGCCAGCAAAATCAAAATCCACGATGATGGCAAAGGGCACCAAAAAATTAACAAAGAAAACCCGTACGGGCGGCCAAAAGGGCCGCTTTCGAAAGTGAAAGGAAACTTGACAGGGAAAAAACTCGAAATAAGGTTTTGGGTTTTTTTTTTGTAAACAAGCATGGTAACGTTTAAAGTGAAAAAGAAGACTTCCGAACGGAAGAAAAGCACGAGGGTCTCCTCAGGGCACAGAACGACGAAAACACAGCCGTCCCGAGCCGCGGAAAAAAAGAAGACTGACGAACACGAGTGCGTTCAGGCGGAAAGACGGCTGCCCATGCGCGGTGGGCGTGCGCACACGAGGGCTAGCAAACGTCTTTGCTAGTGAACATCTCCGATTGAAGGGGCTGCCGTGGACGTCACCCATCAGTGAGAACAAGCAGCCTGCTTGTCCTCGGAGAATGCCTTTGTATCGGTTCATGGTGCAACTGCACCTCGAATATTATGTTCAATTCTGGTCACCGCATCTCAAAAAAGATATAGTGGAATTAGAAAAAGTACAGGGAAGGGTGGCGAAAATGATAAAGGGGATGGGACGACTTCCCTATGAGGAAAGGCTAAAGCGGCTGGGGCTCTTCAGCTTGGAGAAAAGGCGGCTGAGGGGAGATATGATAGAGGTCTATAAAATGATGAGTGGAGTGGAATGGGTAAACGTGAATCGTTCGTTTACTTTTCCCAAAAATACTAGGACTAGGGGGCATGCGATGAAGCTACAAAGTAGTGTATATCATAAAGGCCATGAACAAGTGCAAACCATACATATTTCTAGTTTTTATTTCTAATATAAGCTATTTTGCTTTTCTTGATCTGGGAGCAGATCTGGAATTGCAAGACAGCATTTTTTCTGGTAACTACTTTCTAAGGCTGTAGAAATTTGTAGTTTGACATTTGACCTATGCTAACTTGTAATAAGTTGCTGGTCAGCAACTAAGAGCCAGAGACTCCTATGACTAAGGACGCCTGATGTATCCAGATAAACAATCCGAAGGAGAAGTAAGTGGGTGTGGGTAAAACTATATCCCTAGCAAGAGGGTGGAGGACATAGGTCAACCCATATCAAATGAAAATGTATGCATGTGCATGAGTGGCCCTATGCCAATATAATAAGGAAATAAATGATAGCGTTTGATAGAACATGTTGGAACATGATACGTCATAACAGGAAACAGAATATTCTGGAAAGATGCAGATTCATTAGGTAGAAAGGGTAATTATAATTAAGATAATGAAGAAAGGAACAAAAGAGTATTTAAGAGGAAACAGAACTAGCAGGTGGACATATTGACAGCTCCCAGGGAAAACTCTGTCTTTATTTGCTACATATTAACTGTATTAGGAGTTAATTTGTTACTATTTCAATAATTACTGATTGGCTTCTTTGACAATTTGAATAAACATTTATTGTATCTAATACTTATTTAGTAGCCAGAGTTTTTCTTGCCTGGAATTCTGCCTGGGGGAGCAAAGATTTACTCCTTCAGAAAGTTACTTTTGTCTCAGAGGCAAGACAGAAAGTGATCAATTTAAAACGAATCGGAGAAACATTTTCTTCACTCAACGTGTAATTAAACTCTGGAATTTGTTGCCAGAGAATGTGGTAAAGGCGGATAGCTTAGCGGACTTTAAAAAAAGGTTTGGACAGCTTCCTAAAGGAGAAGGCCGTAGACTTGGGGAAAATCCACTGCTTATTTCTGGGATAAGCAGCATAAAATGTACTGTTTTGGGATCTTGCCACGCAATTGTGACCTGGATTGGCCACTGTTGGAAACAGGACGCTGGGCTTGATGGACCTTTGGTCTGTCCCAGTGTGGAAAATACTTATGTACTTATCACTGTGCACATCATTTCTCCTCTGTTTCTGTTACACTGAATTGATCCAGAAGCCTCATCCTATTGGTTATGGAAGAACCACTTGTATAATCTGCTACTGCTGGAGCTTCGTGACACACATTATAAAGCGAAGATACTTAACCGCAGAAGGTATTCTCCGAAGACAGTAGGCCATATATTCTCACAAGTGGGTAATACGACCTGCAATGCCCAGTCTGGAGCTTATTCCAAGCTTGAAAGAGCTTTGTGGAGAACGAGCCACGGTACCCGAAGAACAATACTATAGTCCATACAAAAATTTAAAAAAACAGGAGACAATTCCAAGGGGATGTGGGAAGGATTGTGAGAACATAAGGCCTGCTCTCCACTGAGAATACCTGCTAAAGATAAGTATCTTCGTTTTAGCAGAGGACAAGCAGACCTTAATTCTCACAAGTAGGGAATCCCTAGCTACCAGGCTCACCGAAAACAACAATCGTAGGTCAATTGGGCCTCACAACGATGAGGACATAAACACAGATCAACCTGTTTGACAGGTGTTCCACAAGGCTCCTGTCTTTCAGCAGTGTTATTTAATCTTTTTCTTTTACCTTTATGTACATTGTTGAGATGTTTGGGGGTGCTGCAATACAAGTTGTATTGCGAGGGGGGATGATGGCCTTCTGAGAGCAGCAGTCGGTAAAGCGCTACAAATGTTTCCTAAAGGCCCATTATTTTAAGATTATTTTTGCAGTTGCCCTTCCAGGAGATTCAGGGGCTTCTTACTGGAACACTTATCTGTTTTTACTCTCTGACTTTTGATTGGTTTTATTTTAGTTTTGTGTGTGTGTCTTTTCCTATCGATTTTTGTAGTTCTTTTTTTTAAAACATTATAAGTACATGAGAACGTAAGTGTTGCCACACTGGGACAGACCAAAGATCCATCAAGCCCAGTATCCTGTTTCCAGCAGTGGCCAATCCCAAAACATTGATTTTATATTGTACACTGCTGTGTTCTTGAACCAAGTCAAGTAGTACAGAAAATCTAATAAAGTATGAACTATAGTATAAAGACTGGCTGAGGCACCAGAAATGCGGGGCCTTGAAAGAACAGCGGCCACAACACCCATCCTAGCACTGCACAAAATCCCCAAAGGCAGCACCTGCTCTGCGTCCCATTATTACACGTTTGTCATCATGAACAGCAGAAACATTCAGTCAGGGGTCATAAGAGTCAAGGCAGGGACCATTACCAGTAGATATCAGAATGTCTTCTGTGTCTGAAAACAGGTGCAGGACCTTTCCCATCTCGTAATGAGTGTGACACTGCTCCATCATCAGCTCCAGAACAAAGACAGCCTGAGACTCCAGCCACGGCACAGGAAGCTGGTTCCAACCTCCCAGACCGGAACTCTTGAGCTACAAAACCAAGCAGAGAATTCAACACCTGCTATTTTTAGTTTCCTTTATACAAGTGCCTGGAGCTGAGGATTATGAGAACCCAAAGAGCAGAAAGATGCTTCAACAGGAAATTTATCAAAACAGTGCTCAGAGAGCATCAGTAAGGCACTTCATAAACTACCAACACAAATCCCTCAGAAACGGCACCTAAAATAAAGACATAAACATTTACGCCTGCTCCCAAGCACTTGTAAATATTCACATAAAAATCATGATTCCACCTGGGCTCCACCCAATACCCACCGCTGTGTCTGAACTGGCCATTGTGCATACTTTTACGTGGGGCTCATTTTATAAGTGCCCATAGTGTCAATGAGGAGTGGCCTAGTGGTTAGGGTGGTGGACTTTGGTCCTGGGGAACTGAGTTTGATTCCCGGCACAGGCAGCTCCTTGTGACTCTGGGCAAATCACTTAACCCTCCACTGCCCACCGCATAGAGCCTGCCATGAGTGGGAAAGTGCGGGGTACAAATGTAACAAAAATAAAATAAAATAAAAATAATTAGAAAGTAAAGTTATCCGGTTAAAGAAGTCATTTTAGAACAGTGTACAAATGTCAGTATGAATTTTGCAAGGCTGCTATTTACATGTGTAAATGCCACGGGACACAGAGAATGTAAGGGGGATTGTTCTGGGCACTCAACAGAAAAAACAAAACTGTACAAGCATTTTCCACTTTAGACATTTCTTTTTACATTTCCCCATCAATATTTACAACTGCTCGGAAGCAGGCGAGTGC
Source organism: Microcaecilia unicolor (assembly GCF_901765095.1). NCBI lineage: Eukaryota > Metazoa > Chordata > Amphibia > Gymnophiona > Siphonopidae > Microcaecilia > Microcaecilia unicolor. The sequence continues at coordinate 769,793,749 of NC_044031.1, read as the reverse complement.
CAGTTAACTGCTCATTTGGACTTGAGTCTCTACCAGTGATTGTTCTGACCTCAGTGGTGTCGCTTATTCCATTCTGCACTTTCACTGGCTCCTCTTCTATGTGCAATCTTGTGAAATCAGAACATCTACGTGTACTCACCAACACTTAGCCCTGCGTCTTGCTGCTGGTTTCTAGGACATGTAGGTTTGTGCAACTGATGCTCCTTCCTGTATGTTCCAAAGTCCTTATACATATTTTACAACAGGTTCCACATTCAGCAAAGCCTTGTGTAAAATACTAGGGGAACTGTCAACATCCCCATTTCTACCTATATGCCCTGTGCAAAATGTGCATTTAAGTCTGGTTCAAAACCAGAGGCCGACTGAATTTTGGTTCTGGCTTCAGCCCCCACCCATAGCCCCCCCCCCCCCCCCCCCAGTCAAAATGGCTGCTGCATCTTCCCAGCAGCCAATTTGAGACTGGAGCCAGAATGGGAAGGAGAGACTGAGGATCACTCCTGCCCCAACGAGGCCACTAGAACACCAGGGTTTGTAAGGTAGGCCCAGAGGAGGGGGAGGAGATTTTTTTTTTGTGGGGGGGAGGGTGGAGTGGGGCTCATTTTTGCTAAATAAAAAAAAAAAACAGTTTTGGTCACTGTCTATTGAAAGAAAATATCACTGTGAAGTAGATCCTTTGGAGGGGCTTAATCGAAAGGGACACCCAAGTTTTATTGAGGACATCCTCGCAAAATGTCCCGGTGGCGGGGCGGGGAAACCCGTATTATCGAAACAAGATGGACATCCATCTTGTGTTTCTATAATATGGTCGGGGACGCCCAAATCTTGACATTTAGGTCGTCCTTACAGATGGTCGTCCCTAGACTTAGTCATTTCTGATTTTCGGCGATAATGGAAACTAAGGATGTCCATCTCAGAAACGACCAAATGCAAGCCCTTTGGTCATGGGAGGAGCCAGCATTCGTAGTGCACTGGTCCCCCTGACATGCCAGGACACCAACCGGGCACCCTAGGGGGGCACTGCAGTGGATTTCAGAAAAAGCTCCCAGGTACATAGCTCCCTTACCTTGTGTGCTGAGCCCCCCAAAACCCACTACCCACAAATGTACACCACTACCATAGCCCTTACAGGTGAAGAGGGGCACCTACATGTGGGTACAGTGGGTTTCTGGTGATTTTTGGAGGGCTCATATTTACCACCACAAGTGTAACAGGTGGGGGGGATGGGCCTGGGTCCGCCTGCCTGAAGTGCACTGCACCCACTAAAACTGCTCCAGGGACCTGCATACTGCTGCGATGGAGCTGGGTATGACATTTGAGGCTGGCAAAAAATATTTTTTAAAGATGTTTTTTTAGTGGGAGGGGGTTACTGACCACTGGGAGAGTAAGGGGAGGTCATCCCTGATTCTCTCCGATGGTCATCTGGTCAACTCGGGCACCATTTTGTGGCTTGGTCGTAAGAAAAACAGGACCAGGTAAAGTCATCCAAGTGTTCATCAGGGACGCCTTTTTTTTTCCCCATTATGGGTCGAGGACGTCCATGTGTTAGGCACGCCCAAGTCCCGCCTTCGCTACGCCTCCGACATGCCCCCGGGAACTTTGGTCATCCCTGCGATGGAAAGCAGTTGGGGACGCCCAAAATCGGCTTTCAATTATGCCAATTTGGGCAACCCTGTGAGGAGGATGCCCATCTTCTGAACTGTGTCGAAAGATGGGCGTCCTTCTCTTTCGAAATTGAGCCTGTTAGTCAGTTACCTTTAAGCAGTATATTCAGCAGCCCAACTTAAGTAGATAAGCCAACTATAACAGAGAGTGTCAACACCGACCTAAAAGGTTTTTTGTTTTTTTGGGGCTTTATGAGGCTTTTTAATTTGATATCTACAGCTTTTACTTAAACCCACTCTGAATCTAGACCAGAATGTAAAGGCACTTTAGTTAGTGAGCAAGATGAAGACACATAATCACCATTTTTCATCAAAGCTACTCTGGTGCAACTCACGTCAACAAGGCAGTTCTGGAAGTCCTGCAACTTCTGTCTTGCATCGCTGTAGTTTTGGTAGTCCATGCACAGCTCATACACCTCCAGCATGTGTAACAGGGGGCAGCCCTTGAAGGAAGGAAGGAAAGAAAGAAAAAGTGCAAAGATGAGCCAAGTCGAGTCAGATCCAGGTCACGATCAAATCTCTTACAGCTCATTTCCAGGGATAATCAATGGTTTTTCCAAATCTACTGGTAATTGGGGAATAACACCACTGCCCTGAAAATGGCAAGGACAGATCACATCATACCTTACGCTATGAGTTTATCTTGTTAGGCAGACTGGATAGACCATGAAGATCTTCATCTGCCTAATTTATTTTATTTTTGTTACATTTGTACCCCGCGTTTTCCCACTCATGGCAGGCTCAATGCAGCTTACGTGGGGTAATGGAGGGTTAAGTGACTTGCCGAGAGTCACAAGGAGCTGCCTGTGCCTGAAGTGGGAATCCAACTCAGTTCCTCAGGACCAAAGTCCACCACTCTAACCACTAGGCCACTCCTCCACTGTTGCTACTATTTGAGATTCTACATGGAATGTTGCTATTCCACTAGCAACATTCCATGTAGAAGTCGGCCCTTGCAGATCACCAATGTGGCCGCACAGGCTTCTGCTCTGTGAGTCTGACGTCCTGCAGGACGTCAGACTCACAGAAACAGAAGCCTGCGCAGCCTTCTACATGGAATGTTGCTAGTGGAATAGCAACATTCCATGTAGAATGTCCAATAGTAGCAACATTCCATGTAGAATGCCCAATAGTAGCAACATTCCATGTAGAATCTCCAATAGTATCTATTTATTTTTGTTACATTTGTACCCTGCGCTTTCCCACTCATGGCAGGCTCAATGCGGCTTACATGGGGCAATGGAGGGTTAAGTGAGTTGCCCAGAGTCACAAGGAGCTGCCTGTGCCTGAAGTGGGAATCGAACTCAGTTCCTCAGGACCAAAGTCCACCACCCTAACCACTAGGCCACTCCTCCACTGTTGCTACTATTTGAGATTCTACATGGAATGTTGATATTCCACTAGCAACATCGGCCCTTGCAGATCACCAATGTGGCTGCGCAGGCTTCTGCTTCTGTGAGTCTGACATCCTGCACGTATGTGCAGGACGTCAGACTCACAGAAACAGAAGCCTGCGCAGCCTTCTATATGGAATGTTGCTAGTGGAATAGCAACATTCCATTTAGAATCTCCAATAGTAGCAACATTCCATGTTACATTTGTACCCCGCACTTTCCCACTCATGGCAGACTCAATGTGGCTTACATGGGGCAATGGAGGGTTAAGTGACTTGCCCAGAGTCACAAGGAGCTGCCTGTGCCTGAAGTGGGAATCGAACTCAGTTCCTCAGTTCCTCAGGACCAAAGTCCACCACCCTAACCACTAGGCCACTCCTCCACTAATAATTATTTAAGGTGAAGGCAACTATCAGCCTGGATGCAGTTTCTGACAAAGGTCTACTGAATATCCCGTCTTCCCCCATAAATTAAGTGGGAGGAATAAAGACTGACTGTAGCAAACCCTCTGACAAAATTGTCACCCTCTCACATTGTCACTATTGAACGTTATATATCACCCCTTGATTTCTAATGCCTGAAATGAACTGTATATTTATTTACTTCTAATTTATTTCATATTTTCTGTACTTTAAATGCAATAATACTCTGTATTTCTCATTCCGGAAATGGCGTTTCCAATACGGCATAATGTAAGCCACATTGAGCCTGCAAAGAGGTGGGAAAATGTGGGATACAAATGCAGCAAAATAAATAAATGTGGAGGATGGTGAACAGTTTGAGTAATACTTACACTGTTCTAAGTACCCAGTGAGTATAAGCTACACGCACAGGACACTGGCATGCCCCCGAGCCAGGTGCTGTGTGTATAATGGGGGTTTGGGGGGAGATAGGAAGTATCTGATTGAGGGAGCGACAGGAAATGCCTGTAGACATGGCAACAGACACCTTTTGAAGATGGTGATGGCAGGTCATTTGGGGACTTAAAAGGAATTTTTCTTTGCAATATTTGCAAGTGCCCTGCCACTATGTTAGAAGAAAAGGTGATGCTGGACATGATGGGGGCGCTGAAGGGGGTTATTATTTGTGGCTGATCAAGAAAAGCCAAGACATATTGGACTAGATTCTGTAAATAACACCCAAATCAATGCAGAGCACTATTAAATAAACAGATCTGAACCCGAGAAAACTGCTGTAAATCCTGGCATGTAAGTCAGGAATGGACCACAGACTTTCATAAACATCCCTGACCTGCTCATGCCCACTTTTCGGCTGCGCACTAAAACACTCGTGTCTGAATCTTTACAGAATAGTGTTTAGAAGGCTGCATCTGCAAATCCTAATTGGAGCCAATTAGCAACAAGATTGTAAGATTGATAAGTAATAATAATACAAAAGGGGTCCCTCCCATGAGTTAAGGAAGGGGGCCTAGGTGTTTGCAGCTGACCTCTAGCAGTGGAGAATGGGAGGGAACCAGGTATAACACAACTAGGCAGAAGGAAAGGCCAAGCCCAGAGGGACAAGACTCATAACTAAGCAACCACGGCTAGGACTGCTGCTCGTTTGGCTGTAGGCACTGAAGATTGCTGGTACCCACATAGCTCCCTGCTCCTCCCTGACACCATCTCTTACAATGTCCTCTACAGTGGAGTTGAACGGTTAGAGGTGAAACGTCTGTTCACACTTTCCAAAAATACTAAGACTAGGGGGCATGCGATGAAGCTACAATGTAGTAAATTTAAAACGAATCGGAGAAAATTTTTCTTCACTCAATGTGTAATTAAACTCTGGAATTCGTTGCCACAGAATGTGGTAAAGGCGGTTAGCTTAGCGGAGTTTAAAAAAGGTATGGATGGCTTCCTAAAGGAAAAGCCCATAAACCGTTATTAAATGGACTTGGGGAAAATCCACTATTTTTTGGATAAGCAGTATAAAATGTTTTGTACATTTTTGGGATCTTGCCGGGTATTTGTGACCTGGATTGGCCACTGTTGGAAACAGGATGCTGGGCTTGATGGACCTTTGGTTTTTCCCAGTATGGCAATACTTATGTACTGCACAGGAGTGGAGACATACTGACTAGCAAGAGACTGCACAATATACTTAAGAACATAAATGTTGCCAAACTGGGACAGACCAAAGGTCCATCAAGCCCAGCATCCTGTTTCCAACCGTAGACAATCCAGGTCACAAATACCTGGCAAGATCCCAAAAAGTACAAAATATTTTATGCTGCTTATCCCAGAAATAAGCAATGGATTTTCCCCAAGTCCATTTTAATAATGGCTGATGCACTTTTTTGTTATTAATTATCCAAACCTTTTTCTAAACCCTGCTAACTGCTTTTACCAAATTCTCTGACAATGAATTCCAGAGTTTAATTACACGTCACATGAATAAATATTTTCTCCGGTTTGTTTTAAATTTACTACTTTGTAGCTTCATTACATGCTCCCTAGTCCTAGTATTTTTGGAAAGAGTAAACAAGTGATTCACGTCTACCCGTTCCACTCCACTCATTATTTTATAGACCTCTATCCTATCTCCCCTCAGCCGTCTCTTTTCCAAGCTGAAGAGCCCCAGTTGCTTTAGCCTTTCCTCATAGGGAAGTCGTCCCATCCCCTTTATCATTTTCGTCGCCCTTCTCTGTACCTTTTCTAATTCCGCTAGATCTTTTTGAGATGCGATGACCTGAATTGCACACAGTATTCGAGGTGTGGTCACACCAGGCACTATAACATTCTCATTTTTGTTTTCCATTCCTTTTCTAATAATTTCTAAGATTCTATTTGTTTTCTTAGGAATGCTATAGATGACACTTAGATCCTTTTCCTGGGCAGAGACTCTCCTAATGTGCCTCCCAGTCTCCATCTCTGTTAGGAGAAGACAAACCCATTGCATCCGGAATGGACTGGAGAAGTGCTAAGGAAGTGGGAACTTTATATCATGTGTGGTGGTCTTGTAAGGTGGTACAGCAATTCTGGGACCAATGTTTAGGAGCGGTAAAGAAAGTGCTTGGAATTCATGTGAAGACAGTATGTCTGCTACGTTACAAACCTGGAGGATAGTTGCAACATGGAGCTGCCGGGACCTCCAAACATTGCCCCTCACCCTTTAATTAGCCTTGCCCACCTCAAGACTGCAGATCCCGTCTCAGCAGGAAGTAAGTCGGGAGGGGTGGAGTCACTATCAGGAAATTCAAAAGACAGGACCAGAGGGAGGGAAAACGTGAAAGTCCATGGTCGTGACTTGGCTGAGGTAAGCCACTGTTTCTACTGAACTGAACTGTGAAAGTTTTGCTTTGAGGACCTGGATCTCGGAGGAATCAGAGAACTTGTAGGCTGTGTTTGGGGCGTGGCAACCTGTGTTTCGCCTGCTGCTGGATGCCTGCCTAAGACCCTGGATACTGAACCGCAGAGGACTTTCCACCCTACGACTCAGGCCCTGTGAAGGAACAGGCCCGACAATCCCTTGAAACAAAATACGTATTTTGTGTTTCACCCTTTTGTCCAGCTGTATTATTTCACAGGTCGCACCCGATTGGGGTGTCACACTGTGACAATACCTGGAAAGGCGGCTACAGAACATTTATTTCTTAAGAAAATTGACTGGGCTGCAGAGGAGGCAAGGAAATACATTTTAGAGGACATGGGAGCCATTTTGTCTTTGGTATAGCAAGGAAGTGTGAGGAGAGTTGTGGAGGTTTATTTGTGACAAAGACTCTACAAACATATGTGTTCTTCCACTTGAAGACTGGGGGAGATGGATGCAAGGGGCAATTGGGGGTAGGGGGCATGCATTCAGGAGCAGCCCCTTTGTATATGATGTAGGGTTACCATATTTTGTCCCCCAAAAAGGACACATGCCCCGCCCCCTTTCACACCCACCCCACCCCTTTCACACCCTCACCCCACCCCCTTTCACACCCTCGCTCCGCCCCCTGTCACATTTTCCCCTCCCCTCTGTCACATACCCTGTCGCCCCCCCCATCCCCGTCACCCCTCTCCCCTTACTTACTGCCCTGGTGGTCTAGTGACCTCTTCCGCCTTCGGGGCAGGAAAGAGCCCCCTCTTTCCTGCCCGGAGCGTTGCCCTACATGCATCCTTCCAGTTGCTGATCCTCGGCGTCGATTCAAAATGGCTGCCAAGAGTGGAAGTCTCGCGAGGTCACTTCTACTCTCGGTGGCCATTTTGAATCAGCGCCGAGGATCAGTAACAGGAAGGATGCATGTAGGGCAGTGCTCCGGGCAGGAAACAGGGGGCTCTTTCCTGCCCCGAAGGCGGAAGAGGTCACTAGACCACCAGGGCACTAGTAAGTAAGGGGAGGGGAGGCTAGCAATCTGCCCGTTTGTCCGGATTTCTGGACAAACGGGCAGGCTGGCGGGCGGGCCATCCTATAGGACGGCCTGCCCACCAGCCTGCCCGTTTGTCCAGAAATCCGGACAAACGGGCAAATTGGCAAAACCCTTCTGGTTGCCCGGACATGCCCTCAAAAAGAGGACATGTCCGGGTAAATCCGGACATATGGTAACCCTAATATGATGGATTTAGTGAATTTCCTTCATAGACCCTAGACACAATCAATTCCTCTTCCAATTCCCTAATATTATTGTTCCCTCCTGAGCCCCCCCCCCCATTCCAATCTCCATCACTAGAGTTGTGGACACCATTTTAAAGCCACAGCTACTGGGGCAGGAGCAAGTGGGATCCACCCCTGCCCTGATGACCCCCTCGACCACCAGGGACCTAAAGGTAGGCCCCCGGGAGGGGGGATAGTCCTGCTGATATTTAGCCTTGCATAAATTTAGGCAGCAAACTCTTGGCCAGTGAGTCCCAAATATTCAATGCCGGTGACCAGAGATGGCCCAGGATTGAATATCCACAGCTAATTCACCCAGCAACAGTCAGTGTTTAAAAACACACTGACCGCCGCTGCCTAAATATTGACTGGTTAGTTTTTCAATTGTCGGAACAGCATCCCACAAGGAAACATAACCGAATACCTTCAAAAAAAGCTGAAAACTATGGGTAAGAATTTTACTCTTCTGCTTTGCCAACAACGTTTTCCACAGAAACGAGAGGTCCTGGAGGTTCCACTGGTGATCTTGAAGGACACCTTCCACATGGGATGTAGCCAAGGCTCGTGTGTCCTCATCCAGTGACGTGATTATCCACACGCAGAGACACTGCACAACACTGGTGTCCTGCAACAGGCAGAAGGAAATTTGCAGTAAGAAGGAGCTGAAAATCTAGGACGGCCTGCTTATTTCCCTTCCAATGACAGAAGGCAAAACAAATGCAGTTCATATTACGACACATAAGTACATTAGTATTGCCATACTGGGACAGACCAAAGGTCCATCAAGCCCAGCATCCTCTTTCCAACAGTGGCCAATCCAGGTCACAAATACCTGGCAAGATCCCAAAAAATACAAAACATTTTATACTGCTTATCCCAGAAATAGTGGATTTTCCCCAAGTCCATTTAATAACGGTCTATGGACTTTTCCTTTAGGAAGCCGTCCAAACCTTTTTTAAACTCCGCTAAGCTAACCGCCTTTACCACACCTTTCCAGGGGAAATAACAGTATAAGTGCAACAAGCCCCACTCCCAAGGTCATATCAACACAGATAGTGGTCCCCATTTTCCAGGGAAGAGTTCAGGTTTATTGAATGATTCCCCCCCCCCCCCCCCCGCCCCAACAGAAATACCAAGATAATTACATTAACGCCTCTCTGTCAAAATTAATAGAGTGGAAATAACAGGCTCCAAGAAGTACTGAATAATGGAAATATAAACAACCAAATTTGGATCTGCAATTGGATGGAATGGTATTACCAATAAAAAAATCATAGTGTAAGGGATTTAGGAGTATTGATCTCACAGCTATTTGAGTTCAGTTCACACACACACAGCAGTTGGTGAGGTCTGCTGATGAAAAGCTTTCATGCATTAGAAATGTAAAGCTCTATTTAACGCTGCAGACTTGCACACCTGTAGTGGGGTCACTTGTTCTGTATGTACTGGACTATTCCTAAGATGTTGGTTAGACATGTTTAATGGGTATAAAATGCAGCAGCAAGACCGTTTAAAGAAAATCTTGTGCCGAGAAAATTTCACCTTTGTTAACAGAACTCCATTTAATTCCATTTAAAATATTAGCACTGATTTTCAGGGATGCAAATGAAAACTGATCCAGATGTGCCCAGAAGGATTTATCATTGGCCATTCTAGGTGTTCAGGAAGTGAAGGTGAGAGGTGTAGCTGCAGGATGTGTTTATGACACCAACTTCTGGTGGAATAGTTTGAATACAGAAATCAGGATGGAGAATGATTTGAAACACTTTAGAAAAATACTGAAAATGTAGCTTTGTGAATAAGTCATGATGCTAATCTGTAAGGTTTTATGTCTAATTATGTTGTTTGGTATACATGTATGTACTGTGCTCTATTTTATGAAGGATGACCAGTGATTTTAGTACTGGCAAAATATAAAATTAAGATAAAGCTCAGATATGCTTGCACTGTGCATTCCTGTCTTTGCCTCAGAGAAAGGAGTAACCCTTCTGGAGGTCTCCTGGAGAGTGGACTCTTGCCCCCCAGGCAGAACCCCAGGCAAGAAAAACTCTGGCTACTAAAAATATTAGACATGATAAACATTTATTCAAATAGTCAACGAAGCCAATCAGTAATTATTGAACTATCAACAAATAAAATCCCAATACAGTATAATATGTAGTAAATAATGAACAGAGTTTTCCCTGGGAGCTGTCAATATATCCACCTGCTAGTGGACACACTGAGGCTCTCCATCCTCAGTTCTGTTTCCTCTTAAATACTTTTTTCTTCCTTTCTTCACTATCTTAATTATAATTACCCTTCCTACCTAATGAATCTGCATCTTTCCAGAACATTCTATTTCCTGTTATGGTGAATCCTGTTCTAGCACGTTCTATCATCTTCCAACTTCTATCATTTATTCCCTCATTGCTTTGACAGTTTAAAGCCTGTCATGTAAAGCATATGTTCATTAGATAATGGGTTGACCTATGCCCTTGTTATGCTAGTCACTATGCTAGCCCCCCCCTCCCCCACCCTTTTGCTGAAGTTACAAGGAGGTATATTTTCATAGGTACATAAGCATAAGTACATAAGCACCGCCATACTGGGAAAGACCAAGGGTCCATCAAGCCCAGCATCCTGTCTCCGACAGCGGCCAATCCAGGCTTCAAGAACCTGGCAACCCCCCCCCCCCCCCTCCAATTTTTTTTTTAGTTTTAAACATTTTTATTGAACAACAATAAAATATTACAAACAGATTTTATAGCTTATGTTCGTTTTCTTTTATTCCCCCCTCCTCTAGTACCCACCCCCCCAACCCTCTTTTACAAACTCAATATCCATTCTCATAGCCAAAAACATGCCTTGACAATTTTCACTTCAGGTCCAGATATTGAGTACCTTAATGAGGGATTCCTGGTTTTATACTTTCCCCCAACCGTCCCTATCATTCTCCCTTAGCATTAAGTAGATTGAGTTTATGATTTATAACATACTATGTTTTACCGTTTGGCTACCTCTTATCAACAAAGAGTTTACATTTCTTCAGTGAATCATCTCCCCACCACCCCCTCCCCCCCCCCCAGTCTCACTCTTGCCAGTATCCTCCAGACCAGGGGCGTAGCTACGGGTGGGCCTGGGTGGGCCCAGGCCCACCCAATTTCAGCTCAGGCCCACCCAGCTGATCTCTCCAGACTTGCAGCAGCGGCGAACTGGCGGGCGGCGGCACTAAAAGCATAAAACAGCGAAGCTCTTTGAGTCCGTCCTTCGCTTTCCGTTTCCTGCCCTCTCAGCGTCCCGCCCACCCGAAAGGAAATGACATCAAAGGAAGGCGGGACGCTGAGAGGGCAGGAAACGGAAAGCGAAGGACGGACTCAAAGAGCTTCGCTGCTTTATGCTTTTAGTGCCGCTGCCCACCAGTTCGCCGCTGCAACTCCAGAAAGAAGCCATTTTTTAAAAAAATCTGTTTCTACTCCCCTGTGCAGCCGTCGCCATTCACTTAAAGCACAGCAAGCAAACCAGTGAGCTGCTGTGCTGTCTGCATCCACGTTGTCTTCTTTATTCAGCAGAGGGTGGTGAGCAGAGGGAAGGATGGGACTGGGAGGGGTAGTGAGCTGAGGGAAGGCGCAGAAGATGGATGGGACTGGGAGGGGTGGTAAGTACAGAGTATGGGGAATGGGGGACTAATGAAGTGGGTGAAAGATGGGGGAGGAATTTAGGAGACTGGGTAAGGGAGAGACAGAGGGGGGAATGGGAGTGCTGGAGAGGGAATGAGAGGGAGGTGGTCAAAGGGGAGAGAGGAGCATCGATGGACATGGATGGGAGGACAAGGACCAGGGAGAGAGGAGAAATTGCTGGACATGGAGGGGAGGGCAGGGGAGAGAGGAGAATTTCTGGATATGGATGGATGGAGGGGGGCAGGGGAGAGAGGAGAATTGCTGGATATGGATGGATAGATGAATGGAGGGCAGGGGAGTTGTTGGACATAGGTGGATGGAGGGGAGGGTAGAAGAGAGTTGCTGGACATGGATGGAAGGAAGGGCAGTGGAGAGAGGATGGTTGCTGGACATGGGTGGATGGAGGGGAGGGCAGGGAGAGAATTGTTGGACATGGATGGAGGGAAAGGAAGGGAAGACAGGAAGGAGATGCACATTGATGGAGGGGAGAAAGAAGAAGAAATTCTGGACATGGATGGAGGGGAGGGAAGACAGAGGAAGGAGATGCACATGGATGGAGGGAAAGGGAGAGAGAAGAAATGCTGACATGGATGGAGGGGAGGGAAGAGAGAGGAAGGATATATGAGGGAGAGGAGAAAAACAGCACATGGATGGAGAAAATAGGCAGAAGCTGGATCCACTGGACAGTCAAGTCTGCAGAGGACCCAGCTTTTACTTACGGATGTAGAGCAAGAAATGAAGAAGAAAGGAGGACAGTAAAGAAATAAATGGAAAGGAAGCCCTGGAAACGGAGTTAAGAGGACAGATAGCAGCAGAATCAGATACTGGGCAGCATGATCAGAAAAAGAAAGTCACCAGACAACAAAGGTAGAAAAAAAAATCATTTTATTTTCATTATAGTGTTTGGAATATGTCCACTTTGAGAATCAGGTGCTCAACATTAAAAGTTTATATTTTTTTATGGCATATTATCCCACATTAAACATGAATTAGATTGGAACCTGGGATCATTTAATTTTTTTTTTTCCTGGAGAGAGTAATGCATTGCCTCCCCCCCCCCCCAGGCTCTCTCCCCGGCTATAGCCAGCTCTGCAATTTTGAGGGGGGGGGGGCGCAGAGGTGGACCGGGGAGAGAGCCTGTTGTTAAACATTTACCAGCAAACCACTGTCTAGTGCCCACCCATCCAACCTGTTGGCCCACCCAAAAATTGACTTCTGGCTACGCCACTGCTCCAGACCTTTACCTTAGCTACAGCACCTTAAGTATTAAGTTCCTACTCCTAGGTGTCAAAGAATCCAAGTATCTGCCCCAGATCTTCAGAAATTTAATACGTTTTTTTGGGGCCACTTCTGGCTTCTTTTGCCTCCCACATCACCAGTTGGTGGATCAGATTCCGCCAGTGCCAAAATTCAGGACCTGTTTCTGTCATCCAGTATAATAGAATGCATTTCTTCGCCAGCAGTGTCAGTTTACCAAATAGTATAGTGCCCCTTGATATCATTCCTCTACCTGATCCTGGGAGGTTCAACAGCAAGTGCTCTGGTGTGCATGCTACCCGTTGTCCCATAATTGTAGTCAAATACTGGGCAATTTTCCCCCAAAATGCTTTAAGTTTCCTGCAACTCCAAAATCCATGATAAAAGGTATTTTCTGCTCCCCCACACCTCCTACAAAGCGCCGATTGGGTCCCCCCGAGCCTCGCCAGCTGTGCTTGAGTCATGTAAGCTCTATGAATGAATCGGAATGCGCATTCTCTATATTGTGCACCACTTAACAATCTGGGAATCCTCTGCACTTCCTTAGTAATGTCCCATGTTACTAGGTTGATTCCAAGATCCTTTTCCCAACGTTCTTTTAGATGGGTCAGATCCTTTGGTGGCCTTCCTTCCCACAGGGCCCTATAAATTCCTGAAATGGAGGGATTTGTGTCTGAGATTTTTTCAAAAAACTGTTTAATCTTAGCTCCTAATTTCTGTGAAAGTCTTTCTTTGTTCATAGATTTAACAAAGTGTTTTAATTGACAATAGGCGTATGTGTCTCTCCATTGCAATTCCAATTTTTTTTTAAAAATAATGTTCAATGGACTTTTCCCTCAGGAATCTGTCCAAACCCCCTTTAAATTCCGTAAGGCCAGCTGCTGTCACTACATTCTCCGGCAACAAGTTCCAGAGTCTAACTACACGCTGAGTAAAGAAAAACTTTCTCCTATACCATATTCTAGCTTCATCTTGTGTCTCCTGGTTTTGTTGTTGTTTGAAAGTGTAAACAAACGCTTCACATCTGTATAGAATGTTTGTACGTTTGGGAAGCTGCCAGGTGCCCTTGACCTGGATTGGCCACTGTCGGGGACAGGATGCTGGGCTCGATGGACCTTTGGTCTTTTCCCAGTACGGCATTGCTTATGTACTTATGTCCGCTCTACTCCACTCATTATCTTGTAGACTTCTATCATATCACCCCTCAGCCGCCTTTTCTCCAAGCTGAAGAGCCCTAACCTTCTCAGCCTTTCCTGATAGGGAAGTCGTCCCATCTCCTTTATCATTTTCGTCGCCCTTCTCTGCACCTTCTCTAATTCCTTTATATCTTTTTTGAGATGCGGCGACCAGAATTGGACACAATACTCGAGGTGCGGTCGGTCGCACCATGGAGCGATACAACAGCATTATAACATCCTCGTGTTTGTTTTCCATCCCGTTCCTAATAATACTCAACATTCTGGTCGCTTTCTTAGCCGCTGCAGCACACTGGGCAGATGTTATTAACGTCTTATCAACGATGACTCCCAGATCCCTTTCTGCTACAGAACTTTGGAAGGCTAAGTGCTTTGAAAATGAGCCCCAATGTCAACCACACCCACTTACTTCTCCTTCTGATTGTTTATCTGGATACTGCAGGCGTCCTTAGTCATAGGAGTCTCTGGCTCTTAGTTGCTGACTAACAACTTATCACAACTTGGCATAGGCCAAAATGTCAAACCACAGCCTTAGAAGGGTAGTTTTCAGAAAAAAAACAAACAAAACACATTTATAGCTCTCTTGCAACTCTTAAGTCTGCTCCGGGTATAGTTGGGGGGAAAGGGAATTCTTCTTCAAGAAGTTGTGTATCTATATTTGGATTTCGATGTGATTGGATGTGTTATTAATAAAACTTCTAATAAAAAAAAAAAAGTTTGCTCCTAGCTCAAGAAAAGCAAAATAGCTATATTGAAATATGTATGGTTTGCACCTTTTCATGGCCTCTGTAAAATTCAGTTGCTGATGCTTCTAGTTAAGAGTTACTCACCTTCATGCACGCAGCCAGTACACTCAAGACGGGAGCCTGCAGGCGAACGGCTTCGGACAGAACGAAGCCTCCAGTGCTTAGTTTCTCCTGACACTGAAGAAGAACCCGGAAGACACCGCTAGTGGCCGGCCCTGGCTCCCCACATGGTTCTCTCTCTCCAAATGCTGCTCCGTGGGATGCCCTCTCCATGTTCTCAACACTCGCATCAGAGGAAGACAAAAATTGCAAATTCTCAAAGGCCAGCAGAATGTGATCCTGCAGGGTGGGGCTGAAATTTTTCAGAGCAGAATTAACCTAAAACAAAACGTACAGACTAAATCACTGAAGACGCAGACATGTCTCCTAATATTTACATAAGTGACATTATCACACAGACACCAGCAAGGATTAGAGCAGGAGAACCAGTGATAGAGGCCTCAATCTACACATCAAAGGACCCAATATATCACCAGTAAAACTAGAGAAAAGATAAGTACATAAGTAATGCCGTACTGGGACAGACCGAAAGTCCATCAAGCCCAGTATCCTGTTTCCAACAGTGGCCAATCCAGGTCACAAATACCTGGCAAGATCCCCAAAAAAGTACAAAACATTTTATACTGCTTATCCCAGAAATAAGCAGTGGATTTTCCCAAGTCCATTTTAATAATGGCTGATGCACTTTTTTGTTAGTAAATTATCCAAACCTTTTTTTAAACCCTGCTAACTGCTTTAACCACATTCTCTGACAATGAATTCCAGCGTTTAATTACACATCACATGAAAAAATATTTTCTCTGGTTCATTTTAAATTTACTACCTAGTAGGTTCATTGCTTGCCCCCTAGTCCTAGTATTTTTAGAAAGAGTAGATTGTAAGCTCCTTGGAGCAGGGACTGTCCTTTTTTGTTAATCTGTACAGTGCTGCGTAACCCTAGTAGCGCTCTAGAAATGTTAAGTAGTAGTAGTAAGTAGTACCCATTCCACTCCACTCATTATTTTATAGACCTCTACCATATCTCCCCTCAGCCATCTTTTCTCCAAGTTGACGAGCCCTAGCTGCTTTAGCCTTTCCTCATAGGGAAGTCGTCCTATCCCATTTATCATTTTTGTCGCCCTTCCTGTACCTTTTCTAATTCCACTTTATATTTTTTTGAGAGACGGTGACCAGAGTGGAGGACTGGCCTAGTGGTTAGGGTGGTGGACTTTGGTCCTGGGGAACTGAGTTCGATTCCCACTTCAGGCACAGGCAGCTCCTTGTGACTCTGGGCAAGTCACTTAACCCTCCACTGCCTGCCGCATTGAGCCTGCCATGAGTGGGAAAGCGCGGGGTACAAATGTAATAAAAATAAATAAAATAAATAAATAACACAATATTCGAGGTGTGGTCGCACCATGGAGCAATACAAAGGCATTATAACATCCTCATTATTGTTTTCCATTCCTTTCCTAATTATACCTAACATTTTATTTGCTTTCTTAGCACACTGAGCAGAAGGTTTCAATGTATTATCAATGACGACTCCTACACCCCTTTCCTGGTCGGTGACTCCTAATGTGGAACCTTGCATCACTTTGCACTTGCTCACATTAAACATCATCTGCCATTTGGATGCCCAGTCGCCCAGTCTCGTAAGGTCATTTTTCACAATCCTTTTGCGATGGACTGACCACAATAGCACAAATAGTTCAAGATGCAGTTGTATCATGGATTGAACCAGGGGAATTCTGCTATTCTCCATTTAAGTACCAATATTTCATTCATTTTTAACACATCATACGTACTTTGGTTTTTTGCGGTTATATCATCCTTCATACACATGTATATTCCATTTATGGGTTTCTCAACCTACACCGCAAATACTAAGCAGCGATTCCTGGTCTTCTCATCTTGTTAAGCACATTTAACTCACACCAGTTCCTCACCTGTTCAGGCCTGAAGTTGAGAGTCTGGATTTGAACGATAAACTGCAGCCAGTCCTGAGCTCTTGCACATTCTCTGAGGTAAACTGTGCTCAGCTCGATTCCATGGATTTTACAAAACTTTATCACCAAGTCCCACTGTTGACTTGCCTCATTCGACACTCTGAGTTCAAAGGAGAAGGAAGGGAAAAAAAAGTGATAGCTTAAATGCACAGAACGATTTGTTTAGAAGAGCTACTGGGTTCACTGCCCTTTCTGCAGATCTTAGGTCTTCCAGTGGGGGCAGCACAGAGGAAAGGACGACACATGGGACTCTCAGAAGTCAGAGAACAATCAGGCCGCAGAACAAGATGCTTCGAACCACATACGTACTTCATTCATCAGAAAGGCTAAGGGTAGCCCAAGTACTCTGCCCTGCCGTGGAAGGATGTAGTATTCTGGCTTGGCCAGAACAGCTACCAAAGCAACATTCACAACCCCTGGAAGGAGTTTCTGGGATAAGGAGCATAAAATGTTTTATACTTTTTTGGGATCTTGCCAGGAATTTGTGACCTGGATTGGCCACTGTTGGAAACAGGATGTTGAGCTTGATGGACCTTTGGTCTGCCCCAGTATGGCAATACTTATGTACACAGTGTCAGGGCTGCCGAGAGGAGAGGGGCGGGGGGGCAAAATTTCCTGGGCCTCCAAGGGGGGCCCAGCGCCGGTGCTGCAGTCACCAGTCTCACCTGCCTGCCTCCTCGGCTCCGGGCCCCCTTCATTCAACGCGGCAGTCACAGATCGCGTCTCTTCTGGCCTTCCCTCTCTGTGTCCCGCCCTTGTGGAAACCGGAAGTTACATCAGACGAGGGCGGGACACAGGGAGGGAAGGCCAGAAGAGACACTATCTGTGACTGCCGCTTTGAATGAAGGGGGCCCGGAGCCGTGGAGGCAGGCAGGTGAGACCGCAGACTGCAGGGGGGGGGCGGTGGCGGGGCAGCAGGGGGGCGGAGGCAGGGCGGCCTTGCCCCAGACCTGGCCTAGTCTCTCGGCGGCCCTGCACAGTGTGACTAGTGGCAGCTATTCTGTAAGGGCACATATTAAGAGGCTTATGCACGAGCAAAGTGTGGGAGGGGCATGGATGAGACAGCCACATATATAAGAACAGCTATACTGGGTCAGACCAATGGTCCATCTAGCCCAGTATCTTGTTTCCAACAGTGGTCAATCCAGATCACAAGTACCTGGCAGAACACCACCTTACCTGCACACCGGGCCTACGGCTGGTGTAACTGCAGGTAACCAAATACTGGCTTATGCTAGTCCTCCATAATGGACTCTGGGCACCCAGGTGCCATCATAGAACAGGCTGTCACTGAGCGGCATCGGGGAGGACAGGGTGCATGTGAGCTGGAAGGAGTTATAAAACAGAGGAACATTTTCTGGCAATCTGACACAGGCTCCTATGATTGGTGGGAGAATTTGTCAGCTGAGTATAAATTTGAACGTTAAAGATGCAGCCGTCATCTTGACCATATTAGATTTAGTCAGAGGGATGGGCAAGGGATTTACTGCTTTTTATTTAGTTTTGCTTAGAGTTTGTTACGTAAGAATGGCATTAATACACTGGGCTTTTTTAGGGGATAATCCTTGAGGACATGATCAGTGAAACATGTGCCATGTCGGATTTTAATTTCCCTAAGCCAACACTGTAGAAAAAACAGTAATGATTAAGATTTTTATATTTCAAATAAGATAAAACAAATCTGGATCCAAGTGGAAGGAAGGAGGTGTAGACCATTGACGACTGTGGTGGAAAAAGTATAACACCATGGCTTGACACTTCTGAGGTAATTACACCTTACTCTTTCAACACTGTAGATCACTGGATTTTCATATTGTGGTATTAGATGATGGAGAATATGATAAGAAAGCAGTTTTGTAACATACTCTACCTCAGCACATCTGCATATTGCTGCCTGTAAATCCCAGGATACAGCTGGACTAGGCTGCTCCCTCCTTCTTTCCACAACCCGACGATAAGTGTAAACAATGCAGCCACCCCACTTATGACATGACACTGCTGGTATTACAACTGCTCACCTGTTCCCGTCCCCCTGCTGCAGATTCTCCCATATCGCATCCTGCAGACTAAGGAGCAGCTCCTCCGCACACGTTCTCTCAGACTTCACTAGGCCACGCAGCTTCTCAACTATAAAAGTACAACTCAAACTTTCACAATACAGCTGACAATTCTTACACGATACCTGAAAGCTTTCACGATTATCAAGAACCAAGCCTAGAGAGTGAACTAGCACCAGGCAGAGAACTAGGGAAGCCCCAGGGTTCAAAACCAACTGGGCAAATCATTTCACCCACTGGTCCAGTGTGAGAGGCTCAGAATGGGTTACAGGGTGTGAAGTAGAGCGCTCTCACTGAAGGGGTAAATTACAGAGACTGCCAGGTGACAGGGTGTGAGGTAGAGCGCTCTCACTGAAGGGGTAAATTACAGAGACTGTCAGGTGACAGGGTGTGAGGTAGAGCGCTCTCACTGAAGGGGTAAATTACAGAGACTGCCAGGTGACAGGGTGTGAGGTAGAGCGCTCTCACTGAAGGGGTAAATTACAGAGACTGCCAGGTGACAGGGTGTGAGGTAGAGCGCTCTCACTGAAGGGGTAAATTACAGAGACTGTCAGGTGACAGGGTGTGAGGTAGAGCGCTCTCACTGAAGGGGTAAATTACAGAGACTGCCAGCTGTGACCGAAAGGTGTCACAGGAAGTGCTGGATGAGTGAGTTTCTGAGGAGGCGTCAGAGGAATTGCCTTGTGTATGAAAGTCAGCAGGTTTCACTCTGAAAGCAATTTGCTGAGGCTTCCTTGATATCTAAATGTTTTTATTGTGGTTTGTTTATGTAAAGAAGAACCTTCCTGCTCCAAAGGCTGAAGTTCAATTTCACATGGCTTACTGTGGCCTACAGGGGACACAGTGAATATGATCGTGAAAACACACTAAGAGGCATTTCATTGTGACTGTACCTAATGAGGCTCTGAGCTCAGGCTCCTCTTCCTTTCCCATCTTCCAACCGAAGATCACATTTCCAACTTTCACATCAACTCTGAGTTTCATGGTGTCCAGCCCAAGGCACTCGAGAAAAACCAGACAGGCTGCTCCTATGGAAGGGTCATCAAAGGAAGCCAGGCCTAAAGCATAAGCTTCATCCCCCGCCTGCTGAATCCTGAAAACAGAAATGATCTTATCACACAGAATACGTTTACACCCAGCTCAGAACAGTTAGGCTCTGGTCGTGATGGGCTTAAAAATAAATTCAGAGCCAGCAACAGGGTTATCAGGCTCCAGGCCAGGCTCTGTACGGGTACCATCTCAAGGACACCTGAGCTGGTACACGAAAACCAGAAGAAAAGAACTGGAAATGACTAGAACCACTTTTAAATCTAAAAGACGTGCGATTTCATTAATTAAACTGTTCAAAACATATCACCTCGTATTTAACATGACACCCTAAGCAGTTGAGCAGCTGCTTAGAGTGGGTTTGCCAGTAAATCCTGGTGGAGACTTTAAATTTTGTTGGCAAAGTATGCAGCAAAATCACTGCAGTTCAGTTTAGACTGGACAGGCTGGTTCTGTTGCGGGGGTTGCACTAGGCTGTTTACTATACTGAACAGCTGCTCGGTTGAATTGGCAGCCTGTGCAATGCTTTGAGAGAAACACTGATTTTGCTTAGGTTACTGTCGAGAGGTAGGACCACCCTCTTTCACATACGTACTCATGCAATTCCCTAAAAGTAACCGATTCTTCATCCCTCATTTATGAGCTTGGCTGAGGATGTTTTCTGTCTTATGCATTGTTCTGTCCTGCTTTTAAATACTCACAGCTGCTTCGGGGACTTGCTCTTTGTCAACTGCTGCACCAGGAAAGTAGCAAAAGCAAACGAAGGCCGTCCATGACGCAGGTAGTACGAGAAATCGAGCCTTTCCACCACTGCATATTTGTTCACCAGGTCAAGGGAAGAGAAATTAAGCAAGTCGCTTGAGGAATCTGTAAAAGTGATTTAACAGTGATGCAATGATTAGTCCCTTCCCCTATTGACCACGGTCGGCTGCCGAAGGAATATCTGGAAATGGAGTGGATACTGCGCCATTTACAGAAGAAAGGGTTTATAAACAGCTTGAGAATCTGAGGGTGAACAAAGCTATGGGGTCGGATGGGATACATCCCAGGATACTGAGGGAGCTCAGGGAGGTCCTGGCGGGACCTCTTAAAGATTTATTTAATAGATTTTTAGATGGGAGAGGCTCCGCAAGATTGGAGACAAGCGGATGTGGTCCCTCTTCACAAAAGTGGAGACAGGGAAGAAGTGGGAAACTACAGACCGATAAGTCTCACATCAGTGGTAGGAAAAATAATGGAGTCGCTGCTGAAAGAAAGGATAGTTAATTTTCTAGAAGCCGACGGGTTACAGGACCCGAGGCAACATGGCTTTACCAAAGGAAAATCCTGCCAAAAGAATCTTAAAGACTTTTTTGACTGGGTGACCAAAGAACTGGATGAGGGACGTGCGCTAGATGTAATCTACTTGGACTTCAGCAAAGTCTTTGAGACGGTCCCCCACAGAAGACTCATGAATAAGCTGAAAGGGTTGAACTTAGGACCGAAAGTGGTGAACTGGATAAGAAACTGGTTGACCAACAGGTGGAAGAGGGTGGTGGTAAATGGAATCCACTCAGAGGAAAGGAAGGCGAGCAGTGGAGTTCCTCAGGGGTTGGTGCTGGGGCCTATTCTGTTTCATATATTTGTGGGATGTTGCTGAAGGGTTGGAAGGAAAGGTTTGCCTTTATGCGGATGACACGAAGATAGCCAATAGAGTGGATACCCTGGAGGGAGTAGAAACGATGAGAAGGGACCTCCGAAAGTTAGAAGAATGGTCGAGGGTCTGGCAGTTAAAATTTATCTGGCGTCCCCTGACGCCGCCAGATAAGCGAAACATGCCAGCATGTCGGGAACTTGAATAACTGGAAGGGAACCATTATTTTAAGCACAGCCTTATCACAGCTTTTTTCACGAACCACACAGGGCTGTCGCCGAACGTCACGGCACCCACAGCCATCTCTATAGAAGATAAGTGATCTAACGGAGTACAGTTGATGTAGTAGATTAAGATGTGGTAGTTTAGTCAGAATCACTTTATTCAATTGATATAAGGGAGGTAAGAGGTTTTGGTGCTATGATGGCTGATGGGGTATGACACAAATTCAGAACTGCCAATCAGTTCAAATGACAACCCTGTTACTGAGCACCATTTAGCAAATAAAAATTAAAAAAAAAAAGTAATGACATAATTTCTGATTTCTGGATTGTATTAATATTAAAGTTAAAATTTAATGCCAAGAAGTGTAGAGTGATGCATTTGGGGTATAGAAACCCAAAAGAGAGATACCGAATAGGAGGGGAGAGATTAGTAAGCTCCACTCAGGAGAGAGACCTTGGAATGTTGGTGTCGGAGGATCTGAAGGTGAAGAAACAATGCGACAAGGCGATGGACGTGGCCAGAAGGATTCTAGGCTGCACAGAGAGGGGCATAACCAGCAGAAGAAAGGAGGTGTTGATGCCCCTCTACAAATCGTTGGTGAGGTCTCACTTGGAGTATTGTGTTCAGTTTTGGAGGCTGTATCTTGCTAAAGATGTAAAAAGACTGGAAGTGATGCAAAGAAAAGTTACAAAAATGGTATGGGATTTGCGTTGCAAACTGTACGAGGAGAGACTTGCTGGCCTGAACATGTAAACTTTGGAGGAAAGGAGAAACAGGGGTGACATGATACAGATGCTCAAATATTTGAAAGGTATTAATCCGCAAATGAACCTTTTTCAGAGATGGGAAGGTGGTAGAACTAGAGAACATGAATTGAGGTTGAAGAGGGGCAGACTCAGGAGTAATGTCAGGAAGTATTTTTTCACAGAGAGGGTGGTGGATATGTTGAATGCCCTCCGCGGGAAGTGGTGGAGATGAAAATGGTAATGGAATTCAAACATGGAATTCCACATTGAGCGTGCCATGAGTGGGAAAGTGTGGGGTACAAATGTAACAAAACAAAAAAAAAACATGCGTGGGATAAACACAAAGGAATCCTGTTTAGAAGGAATGGATCTTCGGAATCTTAGCAGAGATTGGGTGGCAACACTGGTAATTTGGAAGCAAAACCAGTGCTGGGCAGACTTCTACAGTCTATGCCCTGATCGTGACTGAATAGATATGGATGGGCTACAGTGTAAGTTTTAAGGGGCTTTGACATTAGCTTCAGGATGTTTAGTACGAGAACAGTGCTGGGCAGACTTCTACGGTCTGTGTCCTGAGAATGACAGGGACAAATCAAACTCAGGTATAAAGTATCCCATACCATGTAAAATGAGTTTATCTTGTTGGACAGACTGGATGGACCGTTCAGGTCTTCATCTGCCATCATTTACTATGTTACTATGATAAAAACAGAGTAAGGCAGCCCCCTGAATGTTTGGAAAAGTTTTCTTAGGCTTTCCCTCAACTTCTGAGAAATATTGGCACGTTCAAGGGAACCACCCAGTTGTGCAGGGATCTTAAGCAAAAACAGTTCTTCTGTAACAGTAATAACAATATGCCGGTATTAGGATAACTTCTTTAAAAGCTTGCCCTCTCTATACATCGAATGACATGGATTCACATCCTCAAAAGCTCAGGATTGAATAAATCTGTTAGTTTATAAGGTATGACCGTCTGTCTTTTTTCTCCTAAATATGTGATGCTGCAGTAAAACCTCAGATGCTGTACTTCCTTTCGTATGTAAACAGGAATAATGAGTTATAAGTGCTGACCATTTTCTCTTGTCCTTCACAAGGTCACATTAGCACCTGGAATTCTGGCAAATCAATAGTAAAAAGAGGCAACTGGTAATTACAGGATGAGAACTGTGACTGTGGTACAGACTGAGACAATATTTAAAACCAAACAATAATGTTGGACAGTACAGACCAGACCACTCAGAATTCAATCAGTAACTTAAAACGTTCCTCAATACAATTTGGTTAAAAAACAAAGAAACGTGACTTGCCTCCTATGGCGAGCGTATTAGCAGACTGCCATCCAAAGAGCCGGGCGGGATCAAAAGGAGACAAGGCCTGAAGAAGAAAAGGCACCCAGAGAAGTCAGAGATTCAAAAAAAATCTTAAAAGTACAATAATGCCTAGCCACCTACCTGGGATTACCCTGGGGCCACTTAGAGGGTCTATCCTACTACTACTACTACTTAACATTTCTAAAGCGCTACTAGGGTTACGCAGCGCTGTACAATTTAACAATTTAATCCTCAGCACAGCTCAGGTCCACCTGCCGCTCGTGCTCAACACTAGCACCCTCCTCCCACCAACTGGGTCACAACCGCCTCTGGGAGAGTCTACTGCTCTGAATGATCCCCAGTGATTTCTAGGTTACTGAAAGTCACACTCCCAGTGCTCCTACAGTTCCCAGAAAGCACTCACAGACCCAACACACAAACCACCAGGCTTCTTTATAAGTCCAAAGAGGCAATAAACTGAAAATTGTTTACTGTCTTAAAAACTGAACAATGAACAACAAATGTGCGATCAGCAAACAATAACAAGTAACTGAAATATGGATCAATTATAAAACTAACATTTGTCTACTTTCTAAAAAGCACCTGGGAAGATCAGGACATATAATTCACCGAGCCCCAGCAAAGAGATCTGTCTCTCTTTTCTCACGGGCTAATTGATTTGTTCCCATATGGGAACGTTGGGCACTAATGGGTTAAACTAAAAAACAAAAAAAAACATTCATTTCTCTGTAACAGCTTTACAGCAAAGAAACACCACCTGCTGGCCAAATAGGAGAAATAAACTTCAGGCAGGAAAACATCCAATACATTTTACAGGCTTAAAACACACAGAGAGGCATATTTTCAAAGCACTTAGCCTTCCAAAGTTCCATAGAAACCTATGGAACTTTGGAAGGCTAAGTGCTTTGAAAATGAGCCCCAGAGGGGCATAATCGAACGCGAACGCCCATCTCCGAGGACGGGTCCGCGGAGCGAGACCGACCGTATTCTCGAAAACGATGGGCGTCCATCTTTTGTTTTGATAATACGGTTGGTGCCGGGCAAATGCATCGGATTTGTGCGAATTTGAGCTGGGCGGTATCAGTTTTCAGCGAAAATGGAAACCGAAGGCGTCCAGCTCAAAAACGAACAACTCCAAGGCATTTGGTCATGGGAGGGGCCAGGATTCGTAGTGCACTGGTCCCCGTCACATGCCAGGACACCAACCAGGCACCCTAGGGGGCACTTGTAAAAAGTAACAAAAAAAATTAAAATACCTCCCAAGTCCATAGCTCCCTTACCTTGGGTGCTGAGCCCCCCAAATCCCCCCCAAAACCCACTCCCCACAACTCTACACCATTACCATAGCACTTATGGGTGAAGGGGGGCACCTATATGTGGGTACAGTGGGTTTTGGGGGCGGTTTGGAGCGCTCCCATTTAGAAGCATAAGTGTAACAGGTAGGAGGGGATGGGCCTGCCTGAAGTCCACTGCACCCACTAACAACTGCTCCACGGACCTGCATATTGCTGTCAAGGAGCTGGGTATGACATGTCAGGCTGGAAAAAAAAGTTTTTAAAGTTCTTTTTTATTGGTGGGAGGGGGTTAGTGACCACTGGGGGAGTCAGGGGAGGTCATCCCCGATTCCCTAAGGTGGTCATCTGGGCAGTTGGGGCACTTTTTGGGGACTTGTTCGTGAAAAAAAAGGGTCAAAAAAAAAAAAGAGGCCCAAATTCTCGCTTCTGCCGCCCTTCTTTTTTCCATTATCAGCCGAGCGCGCCCATTTCTCCTCGGCTGATAAACACACCCTAGCCCCGCCTTCACCACGCCTCCAACACACCCCTGTCAACTTTGTTCGTTCCTGTGACAGGCTGCAGTTGGAGGCGCCCAAAATTGGCCTTTGATTATACCGATTTGGGCGCCCATGAGAGAAACGCGCCCATCTCCCGATTTGGGTCGAAATATGGGCGTCTTTCTCTTTTGAAAATAAGCTGGACAGTCTCTTCACAATTACATTCTAGTGTCAGCTACTCTAGCTGAGAGAAGAGCGAGCTTTCCATGGAGAGCAGTATAAATCAGACACACAAGCAGGTGACCTCATCTGATGGTCCCGAGACAGAGCAGCTCTCTCAGACTTTACGACTCTGTGCATGCATGGGTATTTCTACACTAGTATCTCAGATCATATGTAGCCTAGAATCAACTCTCAGGGAGATGTGTGGGACTGTGTGTCCAATTCATTTGTGTCTACAAAGAACAGCCATTACAGATAAGCAACCTTGCTGTTTTTATTGACAAGAACCTTCTGTGCCCAGTGACTTAATCAGTTTGATTACATAGAATCTGGTTGGTGTCTGTCTTAAAGGTGAATTCATTAGAACTGTGTTTTGAACCTTCAGTGCCAGAGACTTAATCCAATCAATTTGGTTACATAGAGTCTGGTGACTGGTAGATTGTGTGGCCTCTGGAGGAAGGGCAATTGAATACAGCTCTGTGCTAAAAGGAAAAACAGAACACTTAGAGGCAGATGCAGCAACCAAACGTAAAAAAATCTAAATCGTTAAAGTCCCTAACGATTTTAAAATAACGAAAAATGCACCAAAAAAAAAAGTCACACATGCTGAGATCGGTAGTGAAACGTACAATGTATCAAAGAATCACAATACACATCGTTAATCGGCCCCCAAATCATGCGCAGAGCAGCCAAGCGTTATGTTAGCTGCTCTGCGCATGCCACAAACAGTCAAAACACAGTCAAATCGCAAGCACATGGCTCCCAAATAAAAACAAAAATAAAAAAAAAGCGTCGGGAGGGGGCAAGGGCGCTCATCAGGAGCGTCCTGTACAGACGGCCTTGCCCCCCCCCCCCCGCTGCTCCCCACTTTCCGCCGCTCCCCCCACCCCGAAAAAGCAAAATTCTAGCAGCCCCTGCCCCCTCCCCACTTTCCGCCGCTCCCCCCACCCCGAAAAAGCAAACTTCTAGAAGCCCCTGCCCCCCTCCCTTCCTCACTACTCTCACCTAAGCTCCGCCTCCCGACATCCTCCGTCCGTGCCCCGCCCCCTTGTGGGGTCGTCGCCGCCATTCCCCTCCTCCATCGGGCCCCCCTTCCTCTTACCGGGCCCGTGCAGCGCCTCTCTCCGAAGGCGCTGCACGGGCAAGAAGAACGCTGAATCAGCTGATGCCTGCCTTCGCGATGGCGCGTCTTTCTTCTGCTGCGCCCGCCCCTGTCTGACGTCAGTAACCTACGTAGGTTACTGACGTCAGACAGGGGCGGGCCCAGGAGGAGAAAGACGCTCTATCGAAGCTAGGCGAAGGCAGGCATCAGCTGATTCAGCGTTCTTCTTGCCCGTGCAGCGCCTTCGGACAGAGGAGAGAGGCGCTGCACGGGCCCGGTAAGAGGAAGGGGGGCCCGATGGAGGAGGGGAATGGCGGCGACGACCCCACAAGGGGGCGGGGCACGGACGGAGGATGTCGGGAGGCGGAGCTTAGGTGAGAGTAGTGAGGAAGGGAGGGGGGCAGGGGCTTCTAGAAGTTTGCTTTTTCGGGGTGGGGGGAGCGGCGGAAAGTGGGGAGCAGCGGGGGGGGGGGGCAAGGCCGTCCGTACAGGACGCTCCTGATGAGCGCCCTTGCCCCCTCCCGATCCTTTTTTTATTTTTATTTTTTTATGTGTTTTCTGAGGTCCTTTGGACCAATCACAGCGCTTTTAGCTCTGCTAATGCGCTGGGATTGGCTCAAAGTTTGTTTATTTTTTCACTTAACACTTTTTCCTGCCACGGAGCTGTCCTAACGAGAGGTCCAGACCTCTCGTTAGTTTTCCTGCCTTTTTCCTGCGTAAAGGCAATCGGAAAAGGTTAGTGCATGTCGTTTCAATGGGGTTTTCACACTAATTGCTCATCTCCATTCCGTTTTCGTTAGCTGCTACTGTCGTCGGAAAATAGGCTTAAGTGCATGGAAAGGATAGGAAATTCTTCCCTGAGGGCTCATTTAACGATGAAAAACGTTTAGTGCATCTACCTCTTAGTTTACCTTCAGAGCTGTCTGAACTAAGCTGGGCATTTTCAGACTTGTGGTTTGATTGTAAACTAATGTTGCCTGTGTCCTGCTCTTAATATCTACCTGATAAACTGCTGACTTTACCTCCTCTATTCTATCTTATTATAAGTACATAAGTAATGCCATACTGGGAAAAGACCAAGAGTCCATCGAGCCCAGCATCTTGTCCACGACAGCGGCCAATCCAGGCCAAGGGCACCTGGCAAGCTTCCCAAACGTACAAACATTCTACACAATCAAGCCATTGTGACATCACTAATGAGGTTGGCTCTTATTGGTGGAATGAGCCACTATGACATCACAATAGGTTAAATCACTGCTCTATGTAATAAAAGTGATTACAAGAGACTACTACTACTACTATTTAGCATTTCTATAGCGCTACAAGGCGTACGCAGCGCTGCACAAACATAGAAGAAAGACAGTCCCTGCTCAAAGAGCTATGTAATAAAAGTGAGCCAAGTATAGGACAATCAAGCCATTGTGACATCACTGATGAGGTTGGCTCTTATTGGTGGACTGAGGCATTATGACATCACACTATTAGCTCTGGTTACAAGAGACTACTAACCTACTATTTATCACTTCTATAGCACTACAAGGCGTACGCAGCGCTGCACAAACATAGAAGAAAGACAGTCCCTGCTCAAAGAGCTATGTAATAAAAGTGAGCGAAGTATAGGACAATCAAGCCATTGTGACATCACTGATGAGATTGGCTCTTATTGGTGGCCTGAGGCATTATGACATCACAATATTAGTTCTGGTTACAAGAGACTACTACTACTACTATTTAGCATTTCTATAGCGCTACAAGGCGTAGGCAGCGCTGCACAAACATAGAAGAAAGACAGTCCCTGCTCAAAGAACTTACAATCTAATAGACAAAAATAAATAAAGTAATCAAATCAATGTGAACGGGAAGGAAGAGAGGAGGGTAGGTGGAGGCGAGTGGTTACAAGTGGTTACGAGTCAAAAGCAATGTTAAAGAGGTGGGCTTTCAGTCTAGATTTAAAGGTGGCCAAGGATGGGGCAAGACGTAGGGGCTCGGGAAGTTTATTCCAGGTGTGGGGTGCAGCGACTGGTGAAAAGCAGAAAGTTCTTACTGCTTGGAGACTCCATTATCAGAGGCATTAACTTAGGAACACAGTTCAGGGGTTCCAATCTAGTTAAATGTCTTCCAGGATCTTCAGCTACAAGATGTACAGACCAAATACTGAAAGTGATCCGAGAAGAGAGCAAGGCTTCAAACACTGATATAATTCACCTGGGAACAAATAACCGGGCCAACAATAGCAAGTTCAAAGCACAGAGAGCGTTCCAGAAGCTTGGGGAGGGCCAGAAAAGTGTGTGACTGAATGTTTACAGGTGGTGGGAGGGATGGGAGAGAGAGATATAGAATAATTTGATTACTTGTGAGCAACATGATGGCACTTGTTTTATACACAGATAGTTTCTGAGAATCAGGCAGTAGAAGCTGCGTTCAGAAGACATGACATGTTAAACGTAGCTCTTCAATAAAAATAAACGTATTACCTGAATGAGATGATAGAGAGAGATGTCAGCAGGGGGGAAGCTGTGGGCCATGGACTGGGGAAACAGCGCTGCTTTCAGTTTGGGGTAAGGAGCCAGTGCCATCCTTAACAGCTGTGGATCCACCTTCCTCAGCAAGGCCTCCGTCTCCTCATTCTGGCCAATGACCTATGAGAAAAGCAAGAGACGAAAAATGCAGAATGGAACAAACCTGCTTTCGTCATTGGAAATTGGGTCCATGTAGGCTGTGAATTGAGCTTTTCAGAGGCCTCACATCTGTTTATCTCATCTGACATACCCACATTCATACTGCTTTCTTACTGAATCCTCCTGCCACAGCCAGAGGCTTTCAACTCCTATCGGAAGTAAGCATTTGATACTTATTGAAGGTCTCTATAGAAAATGGATATAAAATCCTGTACAGGTGGGATTACACCCCTCAAAGTTTTAAAAATATTTAAGCATGGCTCTAGACTGTCTTGGAGGGTCTGGTGAACATTAGGTGATACGCATCATATCTAGTGGTCTTTCCCTAAAGTGCAATCCTATTGTACTCAGGTACTGACTTTGGTCTACCAGATAGTTGGAATACACTATCCAGCCAAGGCGGAATATTGTCTGTTGCATTTCAAACCTTTTGGAGTAAAGAGAGAACACCATAAATTAGCATCCAGCCTCTTTACTGCAAGCAAAATAGCCCTTGCCACAGCTTGGAAACAACCCGACACACCTTCCCTGCAACTGGTGCTAAGTAAGATGGACTATATTTGTCGAATGACTAAACTGACAGTGCTCTGGACTAGTCAATTGATAAATGTCCCTAAAACTTGGCTGCAGAAATTAGGATAACAGCCAGAGTGATGGTTCTTAGTTGTTGGGCTTTTGAATGTAAAAAATAAATAAATACATTTGTGACACAAAGTCCGGCCCTACTATCTTTGACAGGGAAAGGTAATGGGACTTGATATATTGCCTTTATGTGGTGTTTGAAAATACATTCAAAGCGGTTTACATAGTCTATACAGGTACTTATTTGTACCAGGGGCAATGGAGGGTTAAGTGACTTGTCCAGAGTCACAAGAAGCTGCAGTGGGAATCTCAATAGCAGACTATGGACTTTTCCTCCAGGAATTGGCCCAAACCTTTTTTAAACCCAGATATGCTAACCACTGTTATTTTACATCCTCCGGCAAAGAGTTCCAGAGCTTAACTATTCGTTGAATGTAAAAATATTTCCACCTATTTGTTTTAAAAGTATTTCCATGTAATTTAGAATCGGTATCTGCTCAAAGACTTCAAGAGTCTTCCAGTATAACTGGTTTCAAGTTCAATAGAAACATGCAAATTTTAAATGTGAATGATACACTGGAATTTCTCACAAAGGTCTCCAGATCAGTCTCTAAGTTAACAGTACTCTTAAAGTATTATGGGCAACTGTCTGGCTATAAACTGGCTTATTTTGGGGCCACTGCAGCCAATCCCATCTTGTTTAGCGGGGTTGAAGGTAGTAACCTTTGGATTTTGCTATGTGGGGTAAAGATACTGTCCAAGCTACACCTGCTATATACAGAGGCATACTTTCAAAGCACTTAGCAACCTATGAAATTTTGTAAGTCTAAGTGCTTTGAAAATGAGCCCCAAAGTCAATTATCCACTGGGACTGGCTAAAATTAAGGCCCGCATCAATGGCTGGGTAAATTTGCCCATATTACTTTTGGTGTGTATTAACTTCGTTAAGATGGTGATATTACCCAAGTTACTATATCTTTTTCAAGAACGACGGTGGTGTTTCAAGAACCTTAGGGTTTCTCTTTCGTCCTTTATTTGGGAGAGAAAAAATTACTGAGGATTAAACGGACAACTTTACTTATTAGGATTTATTTACTACTACTACTACTTAACATAGAGCGCTACTAGGGTTACGCAGCGCTGTACAATTTAACAAAGAGAGACAGTACCTGCTCAAAGAGCTTACAATCTAATAGACAAGTGAACGGTCGGTCCGATAGGGGCAGTCAAATTGGGGCAGTCTTTTTGAAAGAATTCACTCAAGGCGGTGTTGTATTCCTTCAGTACTTCAGCCTGCTCACTTGATCACCACAGACTGCTCACAGAATAAAATACTACAGATTCTTTTAGATTCGTATTGGGTAAATGAAACTCTTTATTTGCACTTTAATTGGAGAGTGTATAAGTCATTATTGTTACTGCATCACAATGATTAAGAAATACACACACTAATCGAGTACATTACTAAAGGAAGGCTATAGAAAAGTAAAATAAGAAAGATATATATATTTATACATACATCATCACTGGTCAGGAGTTACATCATTCAGACCCTTATCTCATCAGCTAGGGGGCCCGTTGTAGCGAAAGCCTGAAGCATCCAGACCAGGAACAAGTCTTTTCTGCACGATGCGTCCATCCATAGAATGTGCCCCAAGGCTCTGCTGCAAAAAGCCCCCTTTTTAAGCTAAAACTTATTCAGAAATGTGCATGGGGATGCCGTCACACTCTCTCGGTTCAAGAAAACAAACCACTGGCCAGGTGGACTTATTTACCAAACCTCAAGAGTACCCGCCCCCCTTCTGCACAAGCTGGCTTCAGGGACATACATTGTTCTGGAGAGATGCCTTATCTCCTACACCTCCCTTCTGCACAAGCTAGCTTCAGGGACATACATTGTTCTTGAGAGGTGCCTTATCTCATTCCTTCCAGCCTGTTCTTTGAGATATACAAGGCAAGTAAAATACAGAAGAGTTTAAAATGTATTATCGATCAAAGTAAGACTGAAAAGCAATTCTTAATATTTTCCATCACAGGTGTAGAGTAAGAATAAATCAAACAAAATCAATAGACAATTACAACAGTAAAAATATTCCAATAACAATGCAAAGTATGGCATCGTACGCTACTGGGAATATGTGTGTCTCTTTTTAAACTGTAGCCTTAAATAATCCTTGAAACAAAGTCAAGCAAAAAACATTGGAGCAGCGTCTCGTCTCTGCTCCGATGTTTTTTGCTTGACTTTGTTTCAAGGATTATTTAAGGCTACAGTGTTTTAATTTTTTATAAACAAGTGTCGTTTTTTTCATACTTCTTTACTTTTTTATGTATTTGTATTTAAATTTGATACTTTCTTGTTTTTAATTTTTGATTATTTTTGCTTTTGTTAGTTATCTTTGCTGTTTTGCTTTTTTGTTGGTTTTTTTTTTTTTTGCGAAGACCGGTTTCTTCTGTTTTTTTGTACTACATAGTATGCTACTTACAATGTCAACACAGTAAGTAATAGAACATTTTAATAGACAGCATAGGGTATAAGCAAAGATGGACATATAGATAGGTAAGAGAATAAGAGGATTTAGAAAAAGTTTCAAGTTTATTCTGTGATTAGTATATCTCCAAGTTAGAACACTTTTAAGGTGCTTTACAGGCTAAAATTAAAAGATAAACCAACGTGTTTATGCATAATAAAAACATGTATTTACTTTTCCACATAGTTGCTACCATAACTTTGCGGCGACCTATAGATTGTGGTGGTCTGGAGTTGCTGGATTTTTTCTGGGACTACCTGACTGGTGGGAATGAGAGGCTGATTCTGGCTTGTTCGGGAACAGAACTGGAGTGATCTAGAAGAAGCACTGGTGGAAGGGCAGAGCTTAGCATGATTGCTGCTCTGTTACTTCCCACACACACTGCAGGGTATGTGCAGGGCCAGTCTAGCTCCTATTACTCTCTTGGAAAACATGTCTCTTTGGACAGCCAATGGACTTCGCTTTCTGAGGCAAATATGGAAGGAGACCCAGATAAAACCCTGAGTTCCTGAATCCCCATCCATACTAGGTACAAGAAAACAACAGTTAAAGGGAAAGAGAGTAGCCACAACTTTATGATGTAGAAATAATATAGAGAAGATATTTAAAACCCCAGGACGTATGAGTAAAATGATCACTAAGCTGTATTTTACACTGACTGTGGAGGGGACGATGCTGGATACGGATCCTAAGCTCATGGAATCCTGGAATCAGGATATAAGTCTGGAACTGCACAAGGTAGACTGGCAATGTAAGTACATAAGTAATGCCATACTTGGAAAAGACCAAAGGTCCATCGAGCCCAGCATCCTGTCCCCGACAGGCAACAACTAGAAAGTTCTTAATTACAAATTTCGTAAACAAGTGAAAAGTTTTTTGTTTACTAAATCAGATCATTCTAGTTGGTATATGTATCATTTTTATTAAAATATTTAATTCTTTCTTGTTTCTTTTATGTAATACTTTTTATTAATGTACCATATCTATGATTTTGTATTTTATTGTTATCGTGTACACTGCCATTGGACCCAGTTTTGGGAATACTAGTGGTTAATAAGTCTTTTATTAACGTGAACCAGGTAGCAAGAATTTCTGTTGTAATGAAGGTCAAGAACCTATGTACAAACTGCTGCATGAAATTTATGGGGTTCCCACATTTTATTCAAAAGTCAATATAGCAAATCCTGATTGTTGGAGGGAGTGCTGGGCGCAAGGGGATTGGTGGAGGAGCTATAGATTGCAAACGTTTTGGAATGAAGTCCAAAGGGAAATTAGGGCGATTGAGCATATGTGTATTGATCTCAACCCTTGCTTGTGTTTGTTGGGGAAATGGGAAGACAGAAAATGTTGCACGAAAAATGTACCTGCTCCTGGCTGCCGGAGGAAGAGGTCTTCAGTTGGTTGGGGTATTTCAGGTATTTACATTTTCAGTTTGAGTGTGGGGGGAGGGGGGTGCAGGGCAGAGAGAAAGTTTCATGCCAACCCACTTTGGGTTTAGGTCCACTGTGGGAAGCTGTTGGGGGGGGCTCGGACCCTAAAAGGGACCCGTAAGATTTATCTTTATCTTCCCCCCATTATTCTGCTCTATAATTATTCTGTTTGTTGTTTTCAGTCCCTGGCTTGCAGGCTGCAATTGTGAAATAACGTAAAATATCAACAGGCTTCCACACTTCCCTTATCAGACTGGGTTCAGTTATTTATTTATTTGCTGCATTTGTACCCCACATTTTCCCACCTATTTGAAGGCTCACTATATTGCAAAAGGTATAATCATAAACAGAGTAAGAGGTATGGTCTAATTTAACATATTACTGTGTAAGAAATTAGGTAGAATTATTTACACAACACAAAATAAAGCAGGTAAGATATAATGACCAATAGTGATAATGTGATTAACATAATCAAATTAGAAGGGATCAGTATTAGTTGGTTTAGATGTAGAATGGAATCAAGTCATTAAGGAGGATTTTTATTGTAAGTCTCTGCGAACAGGTGCGTCTTCAATAACTTCCGGAAGGTTGTCAAGTCATGCGTTGTTTTTATAGCATTCGGTAGTTATGTTTACACATCAAACTGTGACTACTTGGGTCGTCACGGGAGGGGAAATTGGGAAGCGGGACTTTTTGCAACAGGGTGCAGGTGGTAGTGAAGGAGTTTGGAGACAGTTATAGAAGTTTGCTTAAGACAGGAGAAGGACAACAGGAAGTGAAAGGAAGTTGTGCATTCATGTATTTCTCCTGCTTTGGCTTATGTAAGGGGTCATGACATTATACAAACAGGTTACAGATTCTAATATATGTTGCCAGAAAATAACAGCAGTACATTCAGTTAGATGAAGTTCTTTTTTTATGAGAATATTGTTCTGTTTAGGCCTATACTTCACATGATATTACTTTATAATATTGATTTCCTATGAAAAAGAATATAAATCATTGTAGAAGCTGGAAAGATCTTTTTTTCAGACGGTTTGTTAGTCAGAGAGGTCAAATAGGGGATGAAGATGGCATAACGTGTGACTCAGGGGGTGTAACTACCAGTAGGATTATGAACAGGGGTGTGCTAGTAAATTTTTAACAACAGGCTCTTTCTCCTGACGTAGCCAGCTCTGCAGTTGGAAGGGCCAGGGGTGGCCGGGGGGAGGGGAGCAACACTTGCCTCTCTCTGCTGCCTCCCTTCGTGTGGGCACGCTAGGCATACCTTTGCTGGCAGCCAATAAATGGACTGCCACCACTCCCAACGTCTTGCTCTGAGCAGCATGCTTGAACTTCTCTCACATGCTCGAGAAGTTTCAGCCTGCTGCCCAGAGCTGGAAACAAGGAGCGGGGAGCAGCAGTAGTCTATTTACTTGGCTGGCAGGGCTCAGCATCCCCACCAGCAAAGTAAAAGAGAATTCAGCAGGGGGCCCAAGCCCACATTTTGGGAGCCAGTTGTTAAGGTAGCCATGGAGGGCCCTACTTTAACAACCGGCTCCCAAAATTCTTAAAAACTTAACAACCGGCTCTTGCGAACCTGTGAGAGCCTGCTCCAGCACACCACTGGTTATGAACTGATAATTGATAGGCTACAAGTCAGATAGCTGGGAAATTTATGTGGGATTGGCTTCTTAATTGCATGGCAGGAAGCTGGCATAAAATCAGTAAAGTCCCTAATATTTCTTTTTCTGTATTTCAGATTTGCTTAAGCCTGGAACTGGTTGACAGACAGACGCCAGAGGGTGGTGGTGAATGGAATTCGCTTGGAGGAGCGAAAGGTAAGTAGTGGAGTGCCTCAAGGATCGGTGATGGGGCCGATTCTGTTAAATATATTTGTGAGTGACATTGCCGAAGGGTTAGAAGGTAAAGTTTGCCTATTTGCGGATGATACTAACATCTGTAACAGAGTGGACACCCCGGAGGGAGTGGAAAACATGAAAAAGGACATACGGAAGCTAGAAGAATGGTCTAAGGTTTGGCAATTAAAATTCAATGCGAAGAAATGCAAAGTGATGCACTTAGGAAGTAGAAATCCACGGGAGACGTATGTGTTAGGCGGGGAGAGTCTGATGGTTACGGGCGGAGAGAGGGATCTTGCAGTGATAGTATCTGAGGATTTGAAGGCGACGAAACAGTGTGACAAGGCGGTGACAGTAGCTAGAAGGTTGTTAGGCTGTATAAAGAGAGGTGTGACCAGCAGAAGAAAGGGGGTGTTGATGCCCCTGTATAAGTCGTTGGTGAGGCCCCACCTGGAGTATTGTGTTCAGTTTTGGAGGCCGTTTCTTGTTAAGGATGTAAAAAGAATTGAAGCGGTGCAAAGAAAAGCTACGAGAATGGTATGGGATTTGCGTTACAAGACGTATGAGGAGAGACTTGCTGAACTAAACATGTATACTCTGGAGGAAAGGAGAAACAGGGGTGATATGATACAGACGTTCAAATATTTGAAAGGTATTAATCCGCAAACGAATCTTTTCCGGAGATGGGAAGGTGGTAGAACGAGAGGACATGAAATGAGATTGAAGGGGGGCAGACTCAAGAAAAATGTCAGGAAGTATTTTTCACGGAGAGAATAGTGGATGCTTGGAATGCCCTCCCGCGGGAGGTGGTGGAAATGAAAACGGTAACAGAATTCAAACATGCGTGGGATAAGCATAAAGGAATTCTGTGCCGAAGGAATGGATCCTCAGGAGCTTAGTCAAGATCAGGAGGCGGGGCTGGTGGTTGGGAGGTGGAGATAGGGCTGGGCAGACTTATACGGTCTGTGCCAGAGCCGGTGGTGGGAAGCGGGATTGGTGGTTGGGAGGCGGGGATAGTGCTGGACAGACTTGTACGGTCTGTGCCAGAGCCGGGGTTGGGAGGCAGGGCTGGGGAGGTGAGGATAGTGCTGGGCAGACTTATACGGTCTGTGCCAGAGCCGGTGGTTGGGAGGAGGGGCTGGTGATTGGGAGGCGGGGATAGTGCTGTGCAGACTTATACGGTCTGTGCCCTGAAGAGCACAGGTACAAATCAAAGTAGGGTATACACAAAAAGCAGCAAATATGAGTTATCTTGTTGGGCAGACTGGATGGACCGTGCAGGTCTTTTTCTGCCGTCATCTACTATGTTACTATGATGTACTAGTTTCCAGAATAAACTTTTCTTTTTATTTCACTTCTGAGTACATAAGTATTATCTGTTTTTATTAGTGTAAGAAACAAGAATCCAAGCGACAGAAGTAGCAGGAGTCGGTATTATCAGAAGGAGCAATGGGAAGGAGTCCATGTCACCACTGCCGTCAGAGAGCGGAGAAGCACAGCAGCAGGGGGATTATGTGCTGCCACTTCTGCTGGAGCAGTGGCGTAGCCAAGGGTGGGCTGGGGTGGGCCCAGGCCCACCCACTTTAGGTTCAGGCCCACCAAGTAGCAGCACACCTATAACGTGGCTGGCAGGGACCCCAAGCCCCACCAGCCAAAAACTCCCAACAACATTTTGCTGCCGGTGAAAATCTGGTATTTAAAAGGTATAAGGGGGAGAGGGGATGTTTGAAAGACCATATGGCATGCAGGCGAGAGAGGGAGAAACCAAATCACTTGTAGGACAAGGCGGAGTGCTGCCCACCCAAATTTGGGTGTCTGGCTACGCCCCTGTAGCTGGAGAGTGGGAGAAGTGCTGATGGGAGTCCACGCTACCACTTTGCTGGAGCAGGGAAGTAGTAACGGGTGTCCGTTCCACTGAAGAGTTGTGGGGGTGGGGGGAAGATGGAGGGAGCCTGTGCTGCTGTTACTGCAGAACAGTGGGGTCAATCCTAATAAACTCTGAATGACTTTGAATTGGAAGGCTGAACAGGTGAGAGAAGAGAAATGTGCTTCTGTGTAATGCAATATACCACACTTGCAATGCTTATTTCTGGTCAATGCACAAATGGTGCACAAATGGTTCTGAGGCCGTGAACATTGCAACTTTTCTCCTTCCAGAACCTTGCATCATGGATTCGAAACCTGGCCTCCACGTGTTCTCTGAAACATAACCTCCTTCCCACATCCACCAGGACTATGCTTGCTGCCTCCATAGCTTACCCATCCCCAGTTCACCCGAAGTGCAGAAGACCCAATTCTATGAATCAAACCAGAGAACCTCCACATGGCAGTGCACAAAAAATGCCACTGAACCAATCCCCTGTTTTCAATCTGACATTAAATCTCTGGATCTTTTGAGGACTTCTTTGATTCTAGTCCCGAGGGAACCACCGGGTTACAGTCTCACACACGCATCAATAATGTTACCTGACTCATCCCTCCGGGGGCATACACCGTCGTTGCCAGTGCAAGAAGAGTATGTCCTTCCAAAAGCATGCTGCTCACACCCGCCTGGTTACTAGGAATTATAACCTGAGCATTTGCAAGGCTGGCCTGGAACATCAGCTGCAGATCTAGAAGAAAAAGGTTTCTCTATTTAAAATAAACAATTACAAAAACCTCACTAGTGAAAAACATTTCTACTTCAAATAAGCGACAGGCACTACCTTCACTTAATTTCTGGCCCGTTACTTTATGTCCCCTTCCTCAGGCTGGTAAGAAATGAGTTGCATTTTGTGCAAATATGAATTACTACTGGGCTTATTCTAGTCTTACCAGAGGAGGTTCTGAAATAAGCAAATGACCTCTATCAGTACTGAGAGGTGGGTAGAACAGGCTGTTAAAGCCAGAACACAGGCTTCCTATGAGGTTATTACACAGATTCTACCTCACAAATGCCTCTCACAGTAACAGTACATAACAGCAGAAAAGAAAGATCAGCGGTTTTTCAAGTCTGCCCAGTTATCATGCACAGAGACAGATCTCAGCTGCCAGCCACAAAGCACGACTGTTTGTAAGGTTAGCTTTTGTCAATTTTTTCACTATCACCTTAAGCAGATGGGCACACAAACGTCACACTCGTTTCACACCCAGCTCCCCTCCACTCTCCAACCTAACCACACAGCTTTGTGATGAGCTAAAAAAAAAAGCGCAAATTAAAAACAGAACCATGGTGTTACCTGAGTCGAACGCTAGTGTATGCGACGGTCCAGATCTAAAAAGCTCTAATTTAGAGAAAAGGGTGGAAGGCAGATAACGTTCAATGTGAGCAAGTGCAAAGTGATGCATGTGGGAAAGAGGAACCACGGAACGAGAAAGGGACCTGGGAGTCATCATTGATGATACGTTGAAACCTTCTGCTCAGTGTGCTGCTGCGGCTAAGAAAGCAAATAGAATGTTGGGTATTATTAGGAAAGGAAAAGAAAACAAAAATGAGGATATTATAATGCCACTGTATCGGTCCATGGTGCAACCGCACCTCGAGTTTTGTGTTCAATTCTGGTCGCCGCACCTGAAAAAAGATATAGTGGAATTGGAAAAGGTGCAGAGAAGGGCGACAAAGATGATTAAGGGGATGGGACAACTTTCCTATGAGGAAAGGCTAAAGCGGCTGAGGCTCTTCAGCTTGGAGAAAAGGCAGCTGAGGGGTGATATGATAGACGTATATAACAAGTGGAGTGGAAAAGATAGATATGGAGCATCTGTTTACGCTCTCCAATAATACTAGGGCAAGGGGGCATGCAATGAAGCTGGAGTGCAGTAAGTTTAAAATAAATAAGAGAAAAGTTTTCTTTACTCAGCGCATAATTCGACTCTGGAATTCATTGCTGGAGAATGTGGTTAAGGCGGTTAGCTTAGCAGAGTTTAAGAAAGGTTTGGACGGCTTCCTGAAGGAAAAGGCCACAGAATATTATTAAAGGAACGTAGGGAAAAATCCACTATTCCTGGGACAAGCAGTACAAAATGCTTTGCTCCGTGGATCTTGTTGGGTGATTGTGACCTGGATTGGCCACTGTTGGAGACAGGGTGCTGGGCTAGATGGACCTTTGGTCTGTCCCAGTGTGGCGATGCTTATGTCTTATGTCAATTTCTTAGTTAAGACCAAAGGGTGTAACTGTATTGAATTAAAAAATGAGACATTGTTCTTCCTGAAAAAGCCTGTGATACTGCTTCTGCGCAAGTGAGGTTGGAAAATCCTGAATACTAAAAACTTGAGATCTCGGATAGTGTGTGGGGTACTTTGCCGATGGCTTTACTAATGGAGCAGATTTGATATTTCTATTAATGCACCTGTCGTGTTCAATGATGCGAGTTTTGATCACGCAGCTGGGTTTTGTCAATATA
Source organism: Microcaecilia unicolor (assembly GCF_901765095.1). NCBI lineage: Eukaryota > Metazoa > Chordata > Amphibia > Gymnophiona > Siphonopidae > Microcaecilia > Microcaecilia unicolor. The sequence continues at coordinate 769,753,634 of NC_044031.1, read as the reverse complement.
CAGAAATTTACAAGGACACTGAATGATGTAAATGACATATGAGGTATTATTTATTTTATTTTCATTTGCTGCATTTGTATCCCACATTTTCCCACCTATTTGCAGGCTCAATGTGGCCTACATTATGCCGTAATGGCGATCGCCATTTCCGGAGTGAGAAATACAAAGTGTTGTTGCATTAAAAAGTTCATAAGTGACAAGTGAGTCAATCAGTTGAGTAGAGAGAGTTCATATCTGAAGTGTGAAATAAAGTGGAATTGCGTTAAGTTCATTGGTGACAGTAGGTGAAGCAATCAAGTATAATAAGTTCGATTATATCCAGGTCTACTATACGTTTCGTTGTCTGGTATTTAGGATGGATTGTTGTGGTAGTGATTTTCAGAAGTTTGTTAGGTCGTGCATTGTTTTTATGACGTTTGGTAGTGCATTCCATAGTTGCGTGCTTATGTAGGAAAAGCCGGATGCATATGTTGATTTATATTTAAGTCCTTTGCAACTGGGGTAGTGGAGATTCAGGAATGTGCGTGCTGACCTTTTTGTGCTCCTGGTTGGTAAGTCTATAAGGTCTGTCATATAAGCCGGGGCCTCGCCGTGAATGATTTTATGGACCAGGGTACAAATTTTGAATGCAATTTGTTCTTTTAGTGGGAGCCAATGTAGTTTTTCTCTTAGGGGTTTGGCGCTTTCGTATTTCGTTTTACCGAATATGAACAGCATTGCAGCTGGAAGTATGCTTTATGTGTAGTGGGATCAATAAATATGGATGCATCCCAGACATGTTTACAAATGCTGCATTTGCCACACTTTCGGTGTCCATGATGAATCCTGGATGGCCCAGACAGGAAGTGTGGATGGCACCAGTATCTCCTTCAGAGTTTTGTCTCTTGAATATGCCACAGTTAAGTGTTTGTCCTTAAAGAATTGATGGTTTTCAAGGATATGCCAATGACCCCTGATGATCTTCTGAATTTTGCTAACGAGGAATGAGTATCGGTGGGTGTAAATGATGTTCGGTCTGTCCTTATCTTGCTTTGGTTCTAAGAGTGTGTGTCTTGTCAAGCACCATGGCACACAGATTCATCCAAAGGGGCTATCCCACCGCAGATATACTCAATGGCTACACCAAGGCATTGGTTCTAAGCGTGTGTGTCTTTCCTTCTGGCATGCTTTGCTTTAGCCATTGAGTATATCTGCGGTGGGATAGTCTCTTTGGATGAATCTCTGTGCCATGGTGCTCAACTGTATATGAAAGTCTTCGAAGTTAGAACAAAGTCTTCTAAGTCTAAGGAATTGTGATAACGGTAAATGTTTCTTCAGGCTTCTGTTGTGTTCATAGTGTAATGAAGAAAGATTGTGAAGTTCTGACTTAAAATTTTTCAGGAGTGAAAGCATCAATAGGGAGGACACAGATTTCAGTTGGAATTTATCAGAAAAGTTGGGTTAAAATGGATGATTCTCGAGACAGTTACAATCGCCATGAGTGTCCAACCTATTGATGCTTTCACTCTTGAAAACTTTTGACTCAGAACTTCACAATCTTTTATAAAACTCATATAAAGAGTGTCTCCAGTGTATTATCATCAACCGACTGTAGCGTTAATATGGGAGAAATAGTATTCTCTGACATAGAGAGATGTTTTCATAACCTTCGTTACTTAGAAATAGTATGCTAAATTACTTAATGCCCTTAAAGGTCACTTTCATTAAAATCCATTTTCCTGTTTTAACTTAGGTATTTGCCTTAGATTGTTTGAATCTCATTATTTATCTAGATTGTGAAGACATATTCGGGTAACCCCCTCTCACCTTTTTTTCAGATACACACACCAAGTACCCTCTGTGTATAACTCACATACATAGTCTACAGATTTCGATGTATAATGTCAATCAACAATATACCTTACACAATTATTTTAATATACGGATTTTTTAAATACATTTTTAACATGTATTCCATTTTTATGGCAGCTTTTATTTGAAATTTACACTCTTTGGTTAACTATTGTTACCTTGATACAAGATTATTGGTCCTCATATGTTCTTTGGGTTTTTTATATTTTCAATATAAATATGTTTTCTATTTCACATATTATTTCACAGATTTTATTATTGTCAGCATGTTAATTCACACTATGTTTGAGGTCATGTATACTTTTCAAATTTGACTGTTCACACAATTTTATGGTTGCATAGTCTTGTACTGTTGAAATTTATATTTATGTATCTGTGTTTTTATGTTAGACCCCTGAGGCAGGCGTTTGTGCGCCGAAACACGGCCCGTGTCGGGTCTTGGTCTTCATAAAAGATGGCAATTATCTCTTTCTTGGAGGCCCAGTGTTGCTTTTTTTGTGTTTTTGTTACTTATTTGTATGCTGTTATACCCTCTCTTTCATGACGATAGTGGTGAGAAGTAAACATAAATACATGTCGTCCACGTGTGAGACTGAATATCATGCGTTTAGTATGACAGGAATATTTTATTTATTTATTGCACTTGTATCCCACATTTTCCCACCTATTTGCAGGCTCAATGTGGCTTACAAAGACCTGTTATGGCAGCGCCATGCCAGGATAGAAATACAGTTGGAATTACAATGAGATTGAGGACGACAAAGAAGAACTAAGCAGTTATAGAGAGGCATCATTCAGAGTAAGGTGGAGTGGTGAGGTGTTATAGTTAAGCTATGGATTCTCATGGTAGGCCTTGTTGAAAAGATAGGTTTTCAGAGATTTGCAAAAGTTAGTGATTTCGTTAATTGTTTTCAAATTTGTTGGAAGTGCATTCCACAGCTGCGTGCTCATGTAGGAAAAGCTGGTAGTGTGTGTTCGTCTGTATTTTAATCCTTTGCAGCTCGGAAAGTGTAGGTTAAGAAATGTGTGGGCAGATCTTTTAGCATTTCTGGGAGGTAAGTCAACGAGGTCTAACATGTAAGTTGGGGCCTCTCCGTAGATGATTCTATGAACAATCGTGCAGATCTTGAATGTGGTCCGTTCCCGAGTCCACCTCCCTGAAGCCTTGTTTTAAGAGCACTTTTTCCTCTGAAAGAAGTTTGCTTCTTACGTGTAATTTATACCTCTTTCATAACCCCCTCCCCCCCACCCCCATGTTTTAGTCTAGAACATGTCAGGTTTCAATTCACATCACAAAAGGTTTTTATTTTGGTAGCTCTCTCTGGACTGCATGACATCTCTTTACATCCTTCCTGAGACAGCGTCTCTAGGACTGGACACAGAACTCCGTCATTATCTTTTCTCTGCTGGATATGCCTCTCCTCATGATCGGTTCTATTTTTTTCTTACCTCTTGGATTACTGGCAACTCCTCGAACCTGGACTAAAAATTCAAACCAAGGATGTGCTTCATGTAATTCTTTGCTGCCCAAAATTGGACAATTAGAAGGTGTTAAACTGAAAATAAAAATAAAAAAAGAAAACCTCAACAAACAGTAATACAGGATAAGTCTTGCTCTGTTGTGGCAGCTGAAATAGCTTATTCTAGCACCTGGGGAGTAATTTTATAACAGGGCAGCTGTATTCAAGTTCCAAAATGGCACTTATTTTACAAAAGCAACATAGGTGCATGTCAGACTTTATAAATTAGGCTCATACGATGACTGCCAATAGGACACAAATTGTCATTTGCTTTTAAGATGTAAATGTATGCACGGTTTCTATATGAACAGGCATATTAATAAAACATTCACTTCTATCCTAACTCCACCCTTGTATTCCAACCATGCCCCCAGGAATGTCTACATACAGTATGCTTATAAGTACACGATATCTTTTTTTTTTTTAATCAATTCTGAATTACAAAGCAGAGGCAAACACATTATCAGTTTTTAACATTTTTTTTTTTGTTACATTTGTACCCCGCGCTTTCCCACTCATGGCAGGCTCAATGCGGCTTACATGGGGCAATGGAGGGTTAAGTGACTTGCCCAGAGTCACAAGGAGCTGCCTGTGCCTGAAGTGGGAATCGAACTCAGTTCCTCAGTTCCCCAGGACAAAGTCCACCACCCTAACCACTAGGCCACTCCTCCACTCCCCACTAGGCCACTCCTCCACTGTTGCTACTATTTGAGATTCTACATGGAATGTTGCTATTCCACTAGCGAAGTCAGCCCTTGCAGATCACCAATGTGGCCGCGCAGGCTTCTGCTTCTGTGAGTCTGACGTGCAGGACGTCAGACTCACAGAAACAGAAGCCTGCGCAGCCTTCTACATGGAATGTTGCTAGTGGAATAGGAACATTCCACGTAGAATCTCCAATAGTATCTATTTTATTTTTGTTACATTTGTACCCTGCGCTTTCCCACTCATGGCAGGCTCAATGCGGCTTACATGGGGTAATGGAGGGTTAAGTGACTTGCCCAGAGTCACAAGGAGCTGCCTGTGCCTGAAGTTCCCCTGGACCAAAGTCCACCACCCTAACCACTAGGCCACTCCTCCACTGTTGCTACTATTTGAGATTCTACATGGAATGTTGCTATTCCACTAGCAACATTCCATGTAGAAGTTGGCTCTTGCAGATCACCAATGTGGCCGCGCAGGCTTCTACATGGAATGTTGCTAGTGGAATAGCAACATTCCATGTAGAATCTCCAATAGTAGCAACATTCCATGTAGAATCTCCAATAGTATCTATCTTATTTTTGTTACATTTGTACACCGCGCTTTCCCACTCATGGCAGACTCAATGCGGCTTACATGGGGCAATGGAGGGTTAAGTGACTTGCCCAGAGTCACAAGGAGCTGCCTGTGCCTGAAGTGGGAATCGAACTCAGTTCCCCAGGACCAAAGTCCACCACCCTAACCACTAGGCCACTCCTCCACTCCAAACCATGTTGTCAAGAGTGGGATTCGAACCCACGCCTCCAGAGACTGCGCTCTAAATGCAGCGCCTTACACTGCTCGGCCATTCTGACATTCTCAATATATTCTGTAACATGCATTTTTTTTCTCCCCCTTCCTCCCTCCCCTCCCCCCATCCCAATCCTCTCAAACACCTATTCTTTTTCTTGTTCTCTAATTCAGGCATCCCGGTTCCACGGTTTCTGTTTCTGATATCGGTACGAGAGGTTTTCCCCTATCTACCTTACTTATACAGGTGGCACCCTCAGCTCAGGGGCATCCAGTTCTACCACCGCTTCAGATCTCCACGGCTTTTATTTGTCCCATATTTTAAGGAATTGGATAGTACACGATATCTTGTTGGTACACATACTTACAAAACTGCATAGCTGAATATGCCTGTAATATAGCCCTCCCTGCCCGTCTTCAAGTCTTTGCTTAAAGCCCACCTCTTCAATGCTGCGTTCGGCACCTAACCCTTACCGTTCAGTGAATCCAGACTGCCCCTATTGGACCGACCGTTCACTTGTCTATTAGATTGTAAGCTGTTTGAGTAGGGACTGTCTTCTCTTTGTTAAATTGTACAGCGCTGCGTAACCCTAGTAGCGCTCTAGAAATGTTAAGCAGTAGTAGTTTTCAACATCCTATATAATAAAACTCACCCTCAACGTTCTGAAGACACTGACGTCAGTGTCACTTCCTTCGGGTTCGAAGGGTTCGTGGTGGTGAAGCCACCGAAATCACTGTCTCTGGGCCCCGCCCTCGCGTCAAACATGATGACGTCGAGGGCGGAGCAATGGCATCACAGATAGAGGAAGGAGCAATGGCGTCAGTGGCTTCACAACGACACACAGGTGGGTAGGGAGGGAGGTGGGAGAGGAAAACCTTGCTAGCGCCCGTTTCATTTGCTCCAGAAACGGGCCTTTTTTACTAGTATAAAATATGCTTTACATGTGGCGAATACTTTATAAATTAGTGCTGCTTTGGGTAATCAGATCAGTCACAGACTTCTTACCGTATTGTACTCAGAATCCAACAGAACCAACGTTTGAAAATGGAGTTCTTACCTGCTAATTTTCTTTCCTTTAGTGTCAACAGATCAATCCAGAACTGGTGGGTTATGCCTGTCTACCAGCAAGTGGAGATAAAGGGACTCAGAACTGGGTTGTGCCTTAATAGGAAGTGAGTGGCTACTCCAATTCAGTATTCTGATAACAAACCAGTTGGAACTATGTAGCCAAAATTAGACCATCTTCAAGGTTTCCTTCCTCACAAAAGAGAGCAGTCAAAAGAGACAAACTGGAACCAAACAGTAAAACCAGGCGAACCCTGAACAGAGAAATCTCAACATATGAAACAGGAACACAGATAACGGCATAAAGAGCAAGGCGGTGTCTGGATTGATCTGTTGATACTAAAAGAAACAAAATTAGCAGGTAAGAACTAATTTCTCTTTCATGTCCTCAACAGATCAGCCCAAGTTGGGAGGGCCCCTGAAACCCCCAAAAGGAGGACTAAAGCCGCCAAAAAAGGTTCCCTTGTAACTGATACATCCAGCCTGTAATGCTTTGAGAAGGTATGGAGCTGATCTGCAAATCTCATCCAATGGGACAGCTCCAGAGTCAACCCAAAGAGCAGTCACACTTCTAGGAGAATGAGCAGTGAAAACCACAGACGGATGCTTATCCTTCAGGATACAAGCTGAGGAGATAACCTCTTTCACCCAGCGGGCCACCATGGCCTTGGAAGCCAGGAGACAGACCCACAAACACAAAAAGGTGGTCTGATCTTCTGCATTCATTAGTAACCTCCAAATACTGAGCAGAACTCTACAGACATCCAGCAGATTGAGGGTGGGGAAGACCACCCCATAATCCTCCTTCTGGAAGGGAGGAGCAAAGTTGATTCATATGAAATGAAGAAACCAACTATTTTAGCTACAAAGGAAGAACAAGTTGAATTGACACTCCAGCCTCCGAGAAAACAAGGAACAGGTCTCTGTAGAAGACAGCTTGATGCTCCAACACGCTCTTTGCAGAAGAGATGATGATCAGGAAAACCGTCTTCAAGATCAGAGGCTCAAAAGGGGGATGCTGCAGAGCCCCAAGCACCAGGTTGAGATTCCATTGTGGACACAAAGGACGCAAAGGGGGGTCAAAGACTATTAAATCCTCCCTCAAAAAACAGACATCATCTAGATGTGCCAATATGGAGGCATCGTTCAAGTGGCCTCTAATGCAAGCAAGCCTACAACCTGCATCTTCAAGGAGTTCAGAGATAGGCCCTTCTTGAAACCCTCCTATATCTGTTATATCTGGCACCTTTTTCAAAGGATGCCACTGAAACCTTTTGGGGTAAATCCTCCATTGGGAACACTGAGAAATGCAAGGCTACTGTAAATAGAATTTGCAGCTGCCATGTGCAGGCATGACAGTGGTAATCAGGTATCATTACTAAGTAACAGGTGTTATGTCTCTGAGCTAAAACATTCTGTTGTTAATACAGGGACAGTGTTAATGTCCTACTGGGACCCTGAGTCAGCCCATGCTGAAGTGGGAATGTAGGGAGCATCCTGTAGCCACTCCTTGGACCCCATTCAAGAGCTAACTGATCTGTTGAATCATAAGGGTGACCATATTTCAGGAGTGCCTGTTAACTCAGAGAAGGCACAGGGGGTAGTTTATCACTGCAATGTGAGTAATCATGTTTTGTTAAGTGACGACAAGCTAACCACTTCTGTATTTTACTTTCCTTTCTCTTCCAGCCTCAGGAACTTGTTGTTCGTGATTGGAGCTTATCAGAGACATCAGATTTCTAGGTTGTCTCAGAGCTTACAGCCAGTGGGTGGGAATCCCACTGACTCAGCAAACATCAGTGGTATAATTGTGGGATCAGGCCAGTAAATTGCTGCATGTCCACATCCACATAAATATCTCAAGTAAAATAAACTAACACTCTTTGTCCCTTTCCTCAGGGTAAGCATGTCAGTCTTGAAAAGAGCAGCCTTGTCGTCTCTTACGGGCAGTGATCCGACGGGTCCCACCTCTGCTACGGTGGCCTCTCTCCACCTGGAATGTGATTTGTGGAAAGTTTTCCCCAGTTCGCACTTATTTTTTGCACACGTTTATCCGTTTTGCCCCACAATTTAGCCCGGGTGGTGGATGTTTGTTATTGCTCCTGGGAGTGCGCTCCGATTTGTGTGAATTGGGGCAAGTATGGGAAGAAGGGGAATTGCTTTCCTTTGAGGACATTCGGGAGGAGTACGGGCTTCCCACTTCCCATGTTTTTCAATTCCATCAGCTTTGAGATTTTATCTCTAGGAGGGCGAAGGGGGAGTTGGGTTTAACAGAGACCTTTCTTGAGTGTGCCATGGTTAGTGGAGGGGGAAAGGGGGGGACTCTCTAGATTGTATAAAGCTCTCCTTTCCTATCAGAAACTTATCATGAATTATTTACTAACGTGGGAGAAAGCATTGGGTGTTTCTTATGACTATGCGCAGTGGGAGGTGTTTAAATCCTTACTCAAGGTATCCGTGTCTAGTGATTTGGTAGAAAATGGTTATAAGATACTTTACAGCTGGTACTCTACCCCCCAGCGCTTGGCTAAAATGTTTCGTTTGGACTCTGCTTTGTGCTGGCGCCACTGTGAGCTAGTGGGGGACGTGTGCCATATTTGTTGGGATTGTCCTCAAGCTCAAACATTTTGGACTAATGTATTGAAATTTGTTTCAAGCTTAAGCAAGATCTCCTACCCCATGAAGATGGACCACTGCCTCCTACATAGGCCACAAGGAGTGAAATCTAATTCTCATCATCTGGTCACTCAAGTGTTTGTGGCCAGTAAATTGGTTCTAGCAGCAGCATGGAAGCAGCCTACTATACCTGGGCTTCGAGTGGTTTTGCGCAAGTTGGACTATCTTCATTTGATGTCTAAGTTGACAGTCCTGCGTAGTGGACACATTTTGGCTTATCATCGCATATGGAACCCTTATGTTCTCTGGTCTTCACATCCTGACCCCTCTAATGCTTGATTATTACTACAACTACTACTTGACATTTCTAAAGCGCTACTAGGGTTACGCAGCGCTGTACAATTTAACATAGAAGGACAGTCCCTGCTCAAAGGAGCTTACAATCTAAAGGACAAATGTACAGTCAGTCAAATAGTCAAACAGTCAAAAATTGATTCTTGAATGGGGTTTTGGGGGGCGGGATAAGGATAGGGGTTGGGTTTATGGAGAACACATATGAATCCAGAGATTCTCATGATTGTTTTCTTACTTATAATCTATTCTGTTGATGACAATGTTGTTGTGTACATTTATTATGTGTTGTCTCCTTAATAAACTTTATAAAAAAGAAAGAGCAGCCTCAGAGAGATGTGAGAACAGTGAGAGTACCTGGAAAGGAAATGCTTATGCTAGAGTAAGGAATGCCTGTGAAGCGGGGTTGGGGGTGGATCACCCTCAAACACATCAGGATCTAGTAACAGCCACCAAGAAAATGACCTTCAGGTCGAGTACTTCAGATGGCAGGAATTCAGTGGCTCAAAAGGCGTTTTCATCAGCTGGGTGAGAACGACGTTGAGATCCTATGACACTGGTGGAGGTCTGACAGAACATTTTGACTAAAGCAAACCTCTCATGAAGCGAACAACTAGAGGCTGTCCAGAGATGGGCTTACCTTCTACATGTTGATGATAAGCACTAACTGCACTAAGGTGAACCCGTACGGAGTTGGTCTTGAGACCAGACTCTGATAGGTGTAAAAGATATTCAAGCAGGGTCTGTGTAGGGCAAGCAAGGGGATCAAAGGCCTTGCTCTCACACCAGACGACAAACCTCCTCCATTTAAAAGAGTAACACTACTTAGTGGAATCTTTCCTGGAAGCCAGCAAGACCCATGAGACACACTCCAAAAGAACCAAGGAAGTGAATTCTAGAGTACTGGTATTCATCCTAGAGTACCGATAGAACTGAAAAATGAGCTTGCGGAGCTACTGTTAGTGATATGTGGAGTGGAGGAGTGGCCTAGTGGTTAGGGTGGTGGACTTTGGTCCTGAGGAACCGAGTTCGATTCCCACTTCAGGCACAGGCAGCTCCTTGTGACTCTGGGCAAGTCACTTAACCCTCCATTGCCCCATGTAAGCCGCATTGAGCCTGCCATGAGTGGGAAAGCGCGGGGTACAAATGTAACAAAAAAAAATGTAATTTATCCTTAAAATCGAGCGTGGTACCGGAAGATTGGAGGGTGGCCAATGTAACGCCCATTTTTAAAAAAGGTTCCAGGGGAGATCCGGGAAATTATAGACCGGTGAGTCTGACGTCGGTGCCGGGTAAAATGGTAGACTATTATCAAAAACAAAATTACAGAGCACATCCGAGGACATGGATCAGTGAGACCAAGTCAGCACGGCTTTTGTGTGGGGAAATCTTGCCTGACCAATTTACTTCAATTCTTTGAAGGAGTAAACAAACATGTGGACAAAGGGGAGCCGGCTGATATTGTGTATCCGGATTTTCAAAAGGCGTTTGACAAGGTACCTCATGAAAGGCTACAGAGGAAATTGGAGGGTCATGGGATAGGAGGAAAAGTCCTATTGTGGATTAAAAACTGGTTGAAGGATAGGAAACAGAGAGTGGGGTTAAATAGGCAGTATTCACAATGGAGAAGGGTAGTTAGTGGGGTTCCTCAGGGGTCTGTGCTAGGACCGCTGCTTTTTAACATATTTATAAATGATTTAGAGATGGGAGTAACTAGCGAGGTAATTAAATTTGCTGATGACACAAAGTTATTCAAAGTCGTTAACTCGCGACAGGATTGTGAAAAATTATAGAAGGACCTTACGAGACTGGGAGACTGGGTGGCTAAATGGCAGATGACGTTTAATGTGAGCAAGTGCAAGGTGATGCATGTGGGAAAAAAGAACCCGAATTATAGCTACGTCATGCAAGGTTCCAAGTTAGGAGCTACGGACCAAGAAAGGGATCTGGGTGTCGTCGTCGATAATATACTGAAACCTTCTGCTCAGTGTGCTGCTGCGGCTAGGAAAGCGAATAGAATGTTGGGTATCATTAGGAAACGCATGGAAAACAGGTGTGAGGATGTTATAATGCCGTTGTATGCCGTTGTAAGCTCCCCCTTTAGATTGTAAGCTCCTTTGAGCAGGGACTGTCCTTCTTTGTTAAATTGTACAGCGCTGCGTAACCCTAGTAGCGCTTTAGAAATGTTAAATAGTAGTAATAGTAGTAGTAGTAGAGTACTGTGTTCAATTCTGGTCGCCTCATATCAAGAAAGATATAGTAGAATTGGAAAAGGTGCAGTGAAGGGCGACTAAAATGATAGCGGGGATGGGACGACTTCCCTATGAAGAAAGACTAAGGAGGCTAGGGCTATTCAGCTTGGAGAAGAGACGGCTGAGGGGAGACATGATAGAGGTATATAAAATAATGAGTGGAGTGGAACAGGTGGATGTGAAGCGTCTGTTCAAGCTTTCCAATAATACTAGGACTAGGGGGCATGCGATGAAACTACAGTGTAGTAAATTTAAAACAAATCGGAGAAAATGTTTGTTCACCCAATACGTAATTAAACTCTGGAATTCGCTGCCAAAGAACGTGGTGAAGGCGGTTAGCTTAGCAGAGTTTAAAAGGGGGTTAGACGGAAGTCCATAAACCACTACTAAATGGACTTGGGAAAAATCCACAATTCCAGGAATAACATGTATAGAATGTTTGTACGTTTGGGAAGCTCGCCAGGCGCCCTTGGCCTGGATTGGCCGCTGTCGTGGACAGGATGCTGGGCTCGATGGACCTTTGGTCTTTTCCCAGTGTGGCATTACTTACGTACTTATGTAGGCTCTCAACATCCAAGGTGTGAGAGCCAGAGGCTGAAGGTTGGGGTGAAGAAGAGACCTCTCATTCTGTATGATGACGGTCGGAAAACACTCCACAGGACAACTCCAGAAGAAGAGGGAACCAATACTGCACGAACAGAATCATGGTTCCATGGTCTTGCTTGAGTTTCAACAAAGTCTTCCCCACTAGAGGTACGGAAGGATACACATACAAAAGACCTGTCATGGACATGGAAGGAAAAACTTTGTTGGCTAAATTAAATGATGCGATGGTGCCTGAAAAAGGGGCAAGGCACGAAAAAAGAAAGGGGAATTTCCCGACCGAAGTCAAGGCCTAAAAGCGGCCTGATGACTGAAAATAAAATGAAACTTAAAACTGGGCAAAATCACTAAAAAAATTAAAGGAAAATTAAGGATGGAGGTTCCAACATCAGGAACACAATAAATGACGGAAAAATAGCTGAAAGGCACAAAAACAAAAGCTGTCACCAGGACCGAATGACGCGAGGAGACGGTAAAAAAACATGCCCTCTCCTCACCATGAAAAAAGAAGAATTGAGGAGACTGTGTTCTCGTGGCAGGCGGGAAGGGACTTGTACAAGCTTTCATTTAGCTTTGGTAAATTCCGGAATGGGCGACTCATGTCGGCGTCACCCACTTGTGAGAATTATAAGCCTGCCTGTCCTCGGAGAAATATTTTTTCAGTCAATGAATATTTAAGCTCTGGATGATGTAGTAACAGCAGTTAGTGTATCTGGGGTTAAAAAGGGTTTGGACAACTTACTGGAGGAAAAGTCCATAGTCTGTTACTGAGACATAGGGAAGCCACTGCTTGCTCTGGGATTGGTAGTATGGAATGTTGCTACTATTTGGGTTTCTGCCAGGTACTTGTGACCTGAATTGGTTGCTGTTTGGAAACAGGATACTGGCCTAGATGGACCATTGGTCTCACCCAGTATGGCTACTCTTATATTCTTATGTAAAAAAAATAATAATAATGGGAAGGGGGGGGGGGGGGGGAGGAAAGGGACTTGATATACCGCCTTTCTGAGGTGTTTTTTTGCAACTACATTCAAAGTGGTTTACATATATTCAGATACTTATTTTGTACCAGGGGCAATGGAGGGTTAAGTGACTTGCCCAGAGTCAGAAGGAGCTCCAGTGGGAATCGAACCCAGTTCCCCAGGATCAAAGTCCACTGCACTAACCACTAGGCTACTCCTCCACTCCACTCTAATAAAAGAACGCAAAAATTAAAATATACATTGAAAAAGGAAAGCCATATCAAATAGCAGAGAGAAGAATCGAAGCTAAAAGCATAGCTATAATACATATAATATATACACAAATATAGTTGGGGTCCCCCCTTCATTGATTCCAATGCATAACCAGTTTGTTATTCAGGAAAATGTTTTTTTCCAGTTTACTCATCTTTAAGAACATCAGGTGTAATTCTAATTCTGGAATTACACCCGAGGAGTGGCCTAGTGGTTAGGGTGGTGGACTTTAGTCCTGAGGAACTGAGTTGGATTCCCACTTCAGGCACAGGCAGCTCCTTGTGACTCTGGGCAAGTCACTTAACCTTCCATTGCCCCATGTAAGCCGCATTGAGCCTGCCATGAGTGGGAAAGCGCAGGGTACAAATGTAACAAAAATAAAATAGATACTATTGGAGATTCTACATGGAATGTTGCTATTCCACTAGCAACATTCCATGTAGAAGGCTGCGCGGCCACATTGGTGATCTGCAAAGGGCCGACTTCTACATGGAATGTTGCTAGTGGAATAGCAACATTCCATGTAGAATCTCAAATAGTAGCAACAGTGGAGGAGTGGCCTAGTGGTTAGGGTGGTGGACTTTGGTCCTGGGGAACTGAGGAACTGAGTTTGATTCCCACTTCAGGCACAGGCAGCTCCTTGTGACTCTGGGCAAGTCACTTAACCCTCCATTGCCCCATGTAAGCCGCATTGAGCCTGCCATGAGTGGGAAAGCGCAGGGTACAAATGTAACAAAAATAAAATAGATACTATTGGAGATTCTACATGGAATGTTGTTACTATTCGAGATTCTACATGGAATGTTGCTACTATTGGAGATTCTACATGGAATGTTGCTATTCCACTAGCAACATTCCATATAGAAGGCTGCGCAGGCTTCTGTTTCTGTGAGTTTTCAGACTCACAGAAGCAGAAGCCAGTGCGGCCACATTGGTGATCTGCAAGGGCCGACTTCTACATGGAATGTTGGAATAGCAACATTCCATGTAGAATCTCAAATAGTAGCAACAGTGGAGGAGTGGCCTAGTGGTTAGGGTGGTGGACTTTGGTCCTGAGGAACTGAGTTGGATTCCCACTTCAGGCACAGGCAGCTCCTTGTGACTCTGGGCAAGTCACTTAACCCTCCATTGCCCCATGTAAGCCGCATTGAGCCTGCCATGAGTGGGAAAGCGCAGGGTACAAATGTAACAAAAATAAAATAGATACTATTGGAGATTCTACATGGAATGTTGCTATTCCACTAGCAACATTCCATGTAGAAGGCTGCGCGGCCACATTGGTGATCTGCAAGGGCCGACTTCTACATGGAATGTTGCTAGTGGAATAGCAACATTCCATGTAGAATCTCAAATAGTAGCAACAGTGGAGGAGTGGCCTAGTGGTTAGGGTGGTGGACTTTGTCCTGGGGAACTGAGGAACTGAGTTCGATTCCCACTTCAGGCACAGGCAGCTCCTTGTGACTCTGGGCAAGTCACTTAACCCTCCATTGCCCCATGTAAGCCGCATTGAGTCCTGCCATGAGTGGGAAAGCGCAGGGTACAAATGTAACAAAAATAAAATAGATACTATTGGAGATTCTACATGGAATGTTGTTACTATTCGAGATTCTACATGGAATGTTGCTACTATTGGAGATTCCACATGGAATGTTGCTATTCCACTAGCAACATTCCATATAGAAGGCTGCGCAGGCTTCTGTTTCTGTGAGTTTTCAGACTCACAGAAGCAGAAGCCAGTGCGGCCACATTGGTGATCTGCAAGGGCCGACTTCTACATGGAATGTTGGAATAGCAACATTCCATGTAGAATCTCAAATAGTAGCAACAGTGGAGGAGTGGCCTAGTGGTTAGGGTGGTGGACTTTGGTCCTGGGGAACTGAGGAACTGAGTTCGATTCCCACTTCAGGCACAGGCAGCTCCTTGTGACTCTGGGCAAGTCACTTAACCCTCCATTGCCCCATGTAAGCCACATTGAGCCTGCCAAGAGTGGGAAAGCGCAGGGTACAAATGTAACAAAAAGAAAAAATTCAATCTCTACATCAGTGTCATAGATTACTAGAATCTTCTCTATGCTGGTTACTCTGTGAAACTACAAAAAACTCTTATACACTCTTCAAAACACTGGAGCAAGGTTACTATGCCATGCTTGGAAATGTGACAGTCCCATACCTGTAATAATCCAGGTGAGCGTAAAGAAGCTGCTGCAGACCAAGTTCCAAACAATAGAGGACGAAATGGCTATGGAAATCCAAACTCTCGATTGCCCAGTACTGAGAGGCAGGATGTGATCTTTGCATGACTCCCCCAGCACAGCTGAGCCTGAGAAGCAGCTGCTCAAAGTCTTCCATTTCAGACTGGATGAAAACCTCATTTCTGCCAAGAAAAAAGAAAGAATCAGAGCCTCAAGTGAGTAAATACATGTCTGTTAACTAGCAAGCAAGAAAGAAGTCTCGGAGAGAACAAACATGTCTGTAATTAGCACAGAAGTGAGGTGCCTCAGTAAGCACACATTACTACTACTACTACTACTATTTAGCATTTCTATAGCGCTACAAGGCGTACGCAGCGCTGCACAAACATAGAAGAAAGACAGTCCCTGCTCAAAGAGCTATGTAATAAAAGTGAGCCAAGTATAGGACAATCAAGCCATTGTGACATCACTGATGAGGTTGGCTCTTATTGGTGGCCTGAGGCATTATGACATCACAATATTAGTTCTGGTTACAAGAGACTACTACTACTACTATTTAGCATTTCTATAGCGCTACAAGGCGTACGCAGCGCTGCACAAACATAGAAGAAAGACAGTCCCTGCTCAAAGAGCTATGTAATAAAAGTGAGCCAAGTATAGGACAATCAAGCCATTGTGACATCACTGATGAGGTTGGCTCTTATTGGTGGCCTGAGGCATTATGACATCACAATATCACCTCTGATTACAAGAGACTACTACTACTACTACTATTTAGCATTTCTATAGCGCTACAAGGCGTACACAGCGCTGCACAAACATAGAAGAAAGACAGTCCCTGCTCAAAGAGCTATGTAATAAAAGTGAGCCAAGTATAGGACAATCAAGCCATTGTGACATCACTGATGAGGTTGGCTCTTATTGGTGGCCTGAGGCATTATGACATCACAATATTAGCTCTGGTTACAAGAGACTACTACTACTACTATTTAGCATTTCTATAGCGCTACAAGGCGTACGCAGCACTGCACAAACATAGAAGAAAGACAGTCCCTGCTCAAAGAGCTTACAATCTAATAGACAAAAAAATAAAAAATAAGTAAGCAAATCAAATCAATTAATGTGAACGGGAAGGAAGAGAGGAGGGTAGGTGGAGGCGAGTGGTTACGAGTCAAAAGCAATATTAAAGAGGTGGGCTTTCAGTCTAGATTTAAAAGTGGCCAAGGATGGGGCAAGACGTAGGGGCTCAGGAAGTTTATTCCAGGCGTAGGGTGCAGCGAGACAGAAGGCGCGAAGTCTGGAGTTGGCAGTAGTGGAGAAGGGAACAGATAAGAAGGATTTATCCATGGAGCGGAGTGCACGGGAAGGGGTGTAGGGAAGGACGAGTGTGGAGAGATACTGGGGAGCAGCAGAGTGAATACATTTATAGGTTAGTAGAAGAAGTTTGAACAGGATGCGAAAACGGATAGGGAGCCAGTGAAGGGTCTTGAGGAGAGGGGTAGTATGAGTAAAGCGACCCTGGCGGAAGATGAGACGGGCAGCACAGTTTTGAACCGACTGGAGAGGGGAGAGGTGACTAAGTGGGAGGCCAGCAAGAAGCAGATTGCAGTAGTCTAAACGAGAGGTGACAAGGGTGTGGATGAGGGTTTTGGTAGAGTGCTCGGAAAGAAAGGGGCGGATTTTACGGATGTTGTAAAGAAAGAAACGACAGGTCTTGGCGGTCTGCTGGATATGAGCAGAGAAGGAGAGAGAAGAGTCAAAGATGACCCCAAGGTTTCGAGCTGAGGAGGCAGGGAGAATGAGAGAGCCATCAACAGAAATAGAAAATGGGGGGAGTGGGGAGGTGGGTTTGGGGGGGAAAATGAGAAGCTCGGTTTTGGTCATATTTAATTTCAGGTGGCGTTGAGACATCCAGGCAGCAATGTCAGACAAGCAACGAAGGAGGGAAGGAAGGACTTCCAGGACAGCACTTCTAACTAGTGAGCACAAGAGGAGCCTCAGCTAAACACAACTCTTTCTGAAGCTAGCACAGAAATAAGGAGCTTCAGGTGAACACAAGTCTGTAACTAGCACGGAGATGAGGAGCCTCAGGTGACTCACACATCTGTAACTAGCACAGAAACATGCATTCATGTCTGCCTTGGCCTTTAACCCTCAACGGGGAGGACTGACGAGACCACCACCTGCACACCGATCTCTTTTACCCTTTCTCTCCCAGGGTTATAAAGTCACTTTTGATGCCTTTGGAGTGGTTCCTAGAAGCATCATTCTTGCCAACACGGATGAGCTGCATCGAATAATAGTCAGTAGACTTGATGAGTCTTGGCAAGTTCTCTTTAGCAACTCAAATCTTGGCACCTGGCAGACAGCACACCTTCCAGGACATCATGTCTTGGCAAATGGATGCCTCTGTACCACATCAGAAGGAAATCGCTGACCACCACTACTTTTTGCTCCCTAGTGGTCACTGATCTACAACTTGGGGGATTTTCAGTTTCAGTTCCTGGGATGTATGGATGAACTCTGATCTCCTTGCGCTGCAGAAAAGCTGCCATCACCTTTGGAAATACCCATATGGCATGGCTCGGAACTGGAAATGACGACACAGAATTGCAAACCTTAAGTTCTTCTGGTGGGACAGCAAAATAGGGATGTGGAATTAAGGTTCTTTGAGAACCAAGGTTGTCAGAAACTCCTCTGGGCAATCATGGATCAGAAAGTTTCCATTCTGATGTAGGAGACCCATAGGAAGTGCTTGATCTTCTTTCAGATCTAAAATCAGTCAGAAGGAACCTTCCTCCATGGGCATGATGAAATAAATGGACTCTTTCCTTTCCCCAATTCTGCTGGGGAACAGGGTTCACCATGCCCAAATTGAACAGGTTTAAGAGAGTAGCCTGTACTGCTAACCATTTTCTCCCATCTTTGCAAGGAGACTTCAAGAATAAATTTGCAATGGGGTGGGAGAGTTCTAGCTTGTACCTTTTCTCTGATGATGTCTAAAGACTCACTGGTAGAGGTTATCTTGGTTCATTCCTTGATAAAGGCAGACAACTGACCCCTCAATCCATGGAATCGAGGAATGAACTGGGACCTCATCAATGGTTAGCACAGGAGGTACTGGAAGAACAGGAAGCCTGTTAATGCTCTGTGACACCCCCCCCCCCCCCTCCTTAAAAGGACATTAGCCAGCACAGCCTGGCCTATACCTTCTAGCCTTACAAAACTAAGAGCAACTGGTTAAAGATTACTTGGGTTTGTCTTCCAGAAGCCGCTAAGGATCTTCTAAGTCCTTAACCAATTTTTCCAAACCCTCTTCAAACATCATCTTGCCTTTAAAGGGAAGTTTAGTAAGGCAAGATTTAGAAGCCACATCAACTGACCAATTCCAAAGCCAAAGTAAGCAGAAGGCTAAAATGGAAGAGACTACGCAACGGGAAAGGGTTCTAATTAAATTATACAGAGCACCTGCCAAGTATGGCAAAACAGCTTCTAGTCAGGGCCCAAGGTCTTCCCACTCCTGACCGGTCTTGTCTGCCTGAATCCACAGAAGGTGGGCCTTAACCACATAAGAGCTAAAAACAGAAGCTTGAAGGACCAATAAGACTGCCACATCAAATCTTTAAGAGCTGCATCTACCTTGCTAACTTGAATATCCTCAACTGGGACGGTGGTCTTTTTCGTGACCGACAAAAACAGAAGAACAAAGTCTCTCACACAATAAAAGAAAAGCAACCACAGAGAAGATGACACTAAAAAACAGAGGTAAATGATGTGTAGATCATATAAAAATTTATTTCAAACATCCAATGGACTCAACATGAATCGTGTTTCGGCCACAAAGGCCTGCCTCAGGAGTCTGTTCAATATGGATGTTTTTAGCACTCTAGCTCTCATATAGCACCAAATTTCAATGCACCTTTAAACATGCAGTATCATCGCTCAGTCTACCATAGCCATTATCAAAGCATCCATGGTCGGATGCTAAAATAGTTCTTTTTCTTCCAGCACAAAAGAGTAAAGCTTACTCATGACCCAATCCACCTTGAGGCCTTTATGAGGAGATTCCCATTCGGACAAAAAAACAGACTGAATGTCATGGTGAACAAGAAAAGCCTTAGGAGGCTTAAGTGAACAATCCTTGAAGGAGTCCCCTTGGATTCAAGGATTCCAGTGCCACAGGAGAAGAATTATGCAACACCTCTAGGGAATGAGAAATCCGCACTGGGAGCTCATCCTTAATTAAAAATTTGATATACCGCTAATACAACAAAAAGTTGGTTGAAGCGGTTAAAGAATAAAAATTGCAAGGGGGGGGAGGAACACCATTATCTCAAGAGTAACTCAAGAGAAGGGTACAGAGGCGGGAAGGGGGTATTGTGGTGCCTGACACCTTGAAAACAGCCTTCAAACAGAAGGGTCATCGCCCTCTTCCTCAGGCAGCTTTCCATCTTCCAGAGAATCCCTAAGAAGGGAAAACCTCGAAGCCAGAGGCAGTGACTGCTGTGAAGGAACAGCAGATTCAATAGACTCCAATTCCCAGGAAACCTACAGTTCCAATCTTAATCGTTTACCCAGTGGAGTGGCCAGGAAATTGTTTTTTTAAGGGGGATTTGATATACTGCCTTTCTGTTTACATATTACATACAGGTACTTTTTATTTTGTACCTGGGGCAAAGGAGGGTTAAGTGATTTGTCAGAGTCACGTGGTGCTGCAGTGAGAATCAAATCCAGTTCCCCTAGTTCCCAGGTCACTGCACTGACCATTAGGCTACTCATCCACTCCACTAACAGGGAGTATCCTGCAAAGCAGAGCTCAGGAGTGTCAGAGTAGCTGCAGTGGCTCTAAACTGATGACACTTCACTTTGGTAGTTAGACGAGGAGAAGCCACTTGAGAAAAAGCTCATAAAATATTATTAGGCAGGAAGACTTGGGAAAGCCATTGCTTATCCCTGGAAATGAGCTGTGTGACACAGACCTACTTTTTGGGATCCTACTCAGGTAGGGTGTTGGGTTCTATGGACCTTGGTCTGACTCAGCATGATTATTCTCAATATTTATGACGCTAGTCAATATACAATGCGGAATATGGAGGTCTCTCCAGGGGTGTGCTGGTAAAGTTTTAACAACAGGCTCTTTCTCTGGACGTAGCCAGCTCTGCAGTTGGAAGGGCTAGGGGTGGCCAGGATGGGGGGCAGCAACACTTGCCTCTCTCTCCTCCCTCCCTTCGTGCGGGCACGCTAGGCATACCTTTGCTGGCAGCCAATAAATGGACTGCCACCACTCCCAACTCCCACTCCATGCTCGAGAAGTCCCAGCCTGCTGCCCAGAGCTAGGGAGCAGCAGTAGTCTATTTACTTGGCTGGCAGGGCTCAGCATCCCCACCAGCAAAGTAAAAGAGAATTCAGCAGGGGGCCCAAGCCCACATTTTGGGAGCCAGTTGTTAACGTAGACATGGAGGGCCCTACTTTAACAACCAGCTCCCCAAATTCTTAAAAACTTAACAACCGGCTCTTGCGAGCCTGTGAGAGCCTGCTCCAGCACACCACTGGGTCTCTCTCAAGTGGATTCTGCTCACAGGACATGAGTTCGATATACTGCCTTTCTGTGGTTCAAACCAAAGCTGTTTACATATATTATATGCAGGCCATAAAACTAATCATTACCCAAAAGCTAATACCTGACCTAAAAGTCTTTAGAGGCCATTATTCTTTCTTTCTAGTAGAGCTCATTATTTGCTGTTCCTCAAAGCTCAGTTACTCCTGTTGTTTTCTTCTTGATTCTCAGCAACTCCCTGCCTCCCTCCTGCCCCTCTTCTCTCAGGACGGACAATCTAGAGGTGACCCAAAAGGCCTGCCACAGCCAGGAAAGGATTCAGAATCAAAAGACTGCTAGAAGACAGAGTGAGGCACACACCTGGCCAACCTATCCAGTATCTTATTCCTCATGTAGCTGCTGCAAAGGGTGTCCTGCTCGACAAGGTCTGGAGAAAAAGGTGGCCAGTTTTGCTGCCCGAGCGCCCTTTGCCTGTCCTGGGGCCAACATTCATCCATCCAAGAGCAAATTTTCTGCCAGGCATGCTGGGACGTCAGATGTCTCCACAGGACGCACGGGTCACTGGGTTTATTGCCTGTGAATACAAATTAAAGAACATTTGTCTTATTTTAGGACAACATGGAGCTTATATTTTCTAAGCTTCAATAGTTTTAACAAATGTCTTTCTAAATGGTGTAATTTGTGGAAGTACAAATAAGAGCTGATCTGAGTCAATATTACAAGTTTTAGCTCTTAAAGGAATCCATAAAATGCATGAGAAAGACATGCTGGAATGCAGTGCATCGCTGAGGAGAAAGTATTAGCAGCAGCGAGAGGGTAACAAGGGATGAGCTTTACAGGACACTTTCCATCCCAGCACAGACAAAGACACATGCGAGAGAAAATACGGGAATTATTAAAAGTTTATGCACTACCAGACTGGTAGCTAAAACCTGTCTAATGCAGAGCGAGAGCTCTACCTCCTCCCTCTGCTCCCATACTTGCCTCTGTCCAACTCTTTAGAGAGGAGAAGTCTTTCTTGGACTTGCTGATCCCACCACTGGGTCCAGTGTAGTACGATCCTGAACTCCCTGCCGGCTGGCTCGCCTTTGTCATCGCACGTCAGGAAGGAATTGAGAAAAGCTGTGTGTCTGGCGACATCTCGGTCTGGTCTCCAAGACCTGGAACAGGGAAGGAAGCTACAGGCTACAGATCGTTTTAAACAATAAAATATTTCCTGTTCCTAGCTCAGTGCTACTGTGGGAATTTGGATTCTGGCTCCAAGTTTGACAGGTTGGTGACGTACAGGTGATGTGCTGAACATGATTCTGCACTGCTACTGACTTTACCTTAAAGCACCAGCTGGTGACTGAACATGAAGGCTCAGAAACGGGCAAATGTAGCTGCATTGTCAGAGTCACAGGGCACGACGATGCCCACAGAAAAGAAGGCAGCGTCAGAGCGGGTAGAGCGCCCCAGGTTTAAAACCCCTTTAACAGCAGAGTCAGGCTACCTGTACAGGGCTGGGCTTGCTTTCCTTTCAGAGCAGGATCCAGAGTAAAGACTTTCAATGTGGTGCACAGACGCTATCATTTCCTTCTCTCTCTCCGAAAAGCAACGCTCCTTTTCCAGCACTTCCACCTGAAACACAACACTCCAGTGAGACAAGAGACTGCACAACTTACTATGAGACCCTCAGAAAATCCCTTTTCCAGCTCTATCTGGGCTACGTAAGGCTGTTCCCCTTTCTCTTCTCAATTTATTACTCAATCAGTATCACCCTAAAGCCACGGCCAATAACACACATTTTGGGCAAGTGAGTAGTGGTTAGGAGTCAAAAGCAGCATCAAAGAGGTGGGCTTTTAGCCTGGATTTGAAAACGGCCAAAGACGGGGCCAGACGTACAGGCTCGGGAAGTCTATTCCAGGAGTGAGGTGCAGCGAGATAAAAGGAACGGAGTCTTACACAGATATTGGTGGCTAGCAAACTGGTGTTGGCAGCGGCATGGAAACAACAAACTTTGCCGGGACTAAGGACTATTCTAAGGAAACTGGACTACATTCAGCTGATGTCTAAGCTAACCGCGATGCGACAAGGTCGTCTGATAGTGTACCATCGCGTGATCGGCGCAGCCTGACCCTGCCTTGCCAATTAATTAGAGGGGAGGGAGAGGGCAGGGGGAGGGGGGATGTAAGGGGGTTAAAGAGTAATAAAAAATGTGTTCATATTGCATATGAAGTTGTGATACAGTATGTTTACAATCATCTTTGTATGGTATGTTTATACTCAATAAATATAAATAAACATTAAAAAAAAAAAAAAAAGGAACAGAGTCTTGAATTAGCAGTAGAGGAGAAAGGGACAGGTAAGAGAGATTTATCTACAGAACGGAGTACCCGAGGGGGGACGTAGGGAGAGACAAGAGTGGAGAGGTATTGGGGAGCGGCAGAGTGAATACACGTAAAGGTCAATAAGAGAAGCTTGAACTGAATACGGAAACGGATAGGGAGCCAGTGAAGTGACTTAAGGAGGGGGCTAATGTGAGCATAGCGACTTTGGCGGAAAATGAGTCATGCAGCAGAGTTTTGGATTGACTGAAGAGGAGAGAGATGGCTAAGAGGGAGGCCAGTGAGAAGCAGGTTGCAATAATCAAGACGGGAGGTGATAAGAGTGTGGATAAGGGTTCTGGTAGAGTGCTCAGAGATGAAGGGACGGATTTTGCTGATGTTATAGAGAAAGAAATGACAGGTTCTGGCAATCTGTTGAATATAAGGAGAGAGAGAGAGAGAGAGAGAGGAGTCAAAGATGACCCCAAGGTTATAATGATACCTTTTTTCTTTTTCACTCCCCAGGCTCTCTTTAACCACTTTGTTTCACAACATCTCACCTTCACTCTTTCTGGCCCTTTAATTTCCAGCCACCCTGACGTGCTGAGGAAAACTTTATCATAACGTAGAAAGTCTGAGACGCCACTTACCAGCAGGTCACGGATCCTTTTTTCAGAGGTATACATGCATATCTTGTGCAACTGATCTTTCACAGACAAGCCCTGTAAGGCAGAAATACACATTAGGTTAGATCCAGACATCTCTACATGTCTGGCACACCGAGCTCTCTCTTTCTCAGCCCTACCTTTCTTCCTTTCCAAAAAGGAGAAGTCTTCCCAGGACTAAGCAATCACAATGGAGCAGCCACCAAGCACGCGAGGAAACTCATGTGCAATAAAGCAGTGGCTTTGGAAAAGGTCTCCTGTCTTAAGTGGCAATGAAGAGACAGTGTAACGATATTCCCCGATAGAGGATATGCCTGGGGGTGGGTTTAATCGTAAGTCCTCTTAGCACTCACCATGTTCTTTAACAGGTTAGATGCTTCCTGGATTTCGCTCCTCAGAAGACAGTCGTACACCAGGTTCAAGCCCACCTGCTTTAGCTCAGCCAAACTATACGTCCTGCTGCGATTCAATCGGAAAAACGTCTGAACCTCTAAAATTTCATTCTTCAAAATGGCATCAGCAATAGCTTGCTTAAAAAAAAAAAAAAAAAAGAAACCATGAAAATCTAGCACATCAGTCAAAATATTTGCATTATGGTCTGCAGAGAAATGCATGGAAGGGAATTTACAGGGAGTCTCTGAGGTGCAGACAATCAAAACCCCTGCGCTGTTCCGAACAGCGCTCTAATGTTAGCGCCGGAAGAGTGTGGAGCAATAACACCCCTATGATCAAAGCTAATAGCATGCAAATTCATACGTGCTATTAGCTTCAATGATAGGTGTACATCTGCAGGAGGACTATGCCTGGCCTTGCCCCCACATGCCCCCCACGGCACAATCCTCCAGCAGAACTTGTTTTGACAGATCCGGTCTGTCAAAAAAAAAAAAAAAAGCCTGGACCAATGGATCTCCAGACCCCCCTCCCCCCCCAGAAAAGCCCTCCTGTCCCAGTCAGACCCAACTCCCCGCCAGAAAAAAGGGCTAGAGGTCCACCCCACCTGGTGATCTAGTGCCCCCCCCCCCAGTGATCGAGCGATCCCCAAACCCCCCCCCCCCCCAGTACCTTGAAATGACGGAGAAGGGAATAGCACTCCAAAATGTTGGTGCCCTGCCCAGTGAAACACACATAAATACCGATTTCTGAAAGTCACTATTTACACTTGGAGTCACATCATGCACAGATTTCAAGGAGGTGCGATTTGGGTGCGACATGAGCGTGGGCTTGGGCAGGATTAAAATCTACATGTGTATTTCCTACACACATGCATGGGGGAGAAATTTCCACCAGGGGCGTATCTGCGTGGGGCCACAGGGGCCTGGGCCCCCGCAGATTTCGCCCTGGCCCCCCTCCCCGCCGTCAACCCTCCCCCGCTGCTTACTTTTGCTGGCGCCGAGGTCCGACCCGCAATCGCCGTTTTTCGTCTTCCTCCGTGGCCATGCTTCCAGGAAGTAACGCTGCAGTGCTGATTCGTTGAATCCAGTTCGACGTCTGACGTCAGACGCCGAACTGGATTCAACGAATCAGCACTGCAGCGTTACTTCCTGGAAGCATGGCCACGGAGGAAGACGAAAAACGGCGATTGCGGGTCGGACCTCGGCGCCAGCAAAAGTAAGCAGCGGGGGAGGGTTGACGGCGGGGAGGGGGTGGAGAGAGGCGGCGGCGGCGGCGGCGGCGGCGGCGGCGGGGGGGGGGGGAGGGAGGCAAAAATGTGCCCCCCCTCTCTGGCTCTGGCCCCCCCTACCGCCGGATTCCAGATACGCCCCTGATTTCCACATCAAAGGAATGAATACATTTTAACAACAGGGTTTCAAACGAGGTATCAAGAGTCATTCTCCTTAATCCCAACTAGCTTCTTTTCCTCCTCCGAAAATGAAACTACGTTAAAATTGCTGTCTCACTTCCATAAAATGGGACACCTGAGTGTGTCAAGCTAGTGTAAAAGCCCCCCTTTTCTGAGGCTGAGGTACCCATGTCTGTTTTATCTTTCCCACCATACGTAATTCCCTAATCCCTTATTTGTCCCGTCTGTCTCGATTAGATTGTCAGCTCTGTCGGGCAGGGACCGTCTCTTATGTGTTTAGTGTTCAGTGCTGCGTATGTCTAGTAGCGCTATTGCAATGATAAGTAGTAGCAGTAGAAGTATGTGTGCAAAATAGCCGTTCTCACTGCATGTGACGGCAAATACACATGAACAAGGCACAGCCGTCTCTAAAATACCACCTGAATTGTGCCCATCCCGACCAGGACGTCTAAACTTCCAGTTCTACATTCGATGTAAAATGTGTCCTATATACAGAAAGCTCTCAAGTGTTTTTTAAGTAGTTCTACATTTAGCACAGTGCTGAATATTTAAATGCTTTCTGAATATGGACTTAAGTATGCAAATATGTGATTTGTTCCTATATTACATAGAACTTCTCTGTCTTGTTTTTCTTTCTGCAAATATCTCTAGAACTGACAATTCCCTAGTAAAAAATAAAAGTTATTCTATTACCATCTCCTTGTAATCTCCGAGAGAAGCAACCTCACAAACTGAACTACAGGAGCCTCAGGCAGTAATGTCAGTTCATCTCTGTAACATCACATGGGTCAAGGACGCCCCGAGAGCCTCAGGCATTAAGACGTGTGCATGAGCCACTGACCTCTGCACTCAAAGTCTCCCAGAGATGATGACGTCCTGTTCTGGTCACCAACCCTTCTGAATCAATGCACTGCCTCTTCTGAGGAAGTCTCTTCATAAAGGTTCGCAGTTCGCTGATATAACTGGTCAGGATATCCATGCATACCTGCAAGTTCTCATCGAACTCTGCAAGGACAACACCAAGAGGGAAAAGGAATAACTTACACCAGTAGGACACAGTGTAGATAGCAGGCGATCTCGTGAAACATCTAACAACTACATATTCTGTATGTCTTTATTTGGCCTCATAGCTCCTCCTTTCTCCTTTCCCTTTCTATACAATTGGAACCAGTACTGGGATTCTGGCACTGTTAATCTTCCTTCGCAACTATCCGGGGACCTTTGGACCTTTACCCATATTTATATTGCTAGACAGAGAGACAGATGGATCTGGATCCACTCAACCACTGTTCCTAGTCTAATCATTGCATCAACAGCCCTGAGGCCAGACATTAGCCACTAGGGCAGCTTACGAACTTAAGCACCTCTCTCACCTACTGGCCTGGATTGTTCCTGCAATGTCTATATAGTGGGAAGATCTAGTTTTAAAAAACAGCAGTTAAATAGGCTTATGGTGATAGGATAAGATAAAATAAGATTATCACGGATTCAGGTATGGTAAGCCCTTGGATTGCAGCAGTCAAGTCCCCTGGTATGGACCACGGCACAACTGGACAAAGCAGACAAGACAGAAGCTGGATCCAGACAAGACAAGGAAGCAAAGCAAAGGGCTAGAACTGAACCCAGACAGGAACACTGGAAGACACAGGAACAAGACTAAAACTGGGTACAGACACGGCAAGGCAAGGCAGGACAAGAAAGAGCAAAACAAGACAAAACACAAAACATAGCAAACAAAGAAGTGCAGACTAAAGACAAGGCAGGAACGGAGCTTGGCTATAGCACGAACCAGGAAAGAAAGGTAGAACACTCATTCGGGCCACAAGGCCGAACTGGAACCCACACGTAACAGAGTAGAAGAACACGGCCGAACTGGAACCCAAACAAACAGGAAGACGGGGGAAAGGAACAGAACAAGATCCCCTAAGAAAATACTAACCAGGCATCACATGCTGCGCAAAACACAGCCACAAACAAAAGGTCAAAAGACCAGTACATGCAAGCCCAAACAGTCACTGCGCCTGAAAGCACAGTCAAACGAAAAGGCAGCTCACGCAGACTAAAACAACAGATTCGGGAAGTAAAGAGTAAAAGGCAAATCCACACAAAGAGACAGCTCACACTATGCCTGAAAGCACAATCAAACAACAGAGTAGCTCACACAATCTCAAACAGCAGATTCAGCAAGTAAAGGGTAAAAGGCAAACCCACACTGACAGAGACAGCTCACAGCTGTGCCGGAGAGAACAGACCAACCAAACAGCAGCTCACACAGACTCAAAGAACAGATTCAGAAAATAAAGGGTTATAGGCAAACCAACAGAAAGAGAGACAGCTAACAGCTGGTTAAGACACCTGTTGCAAAGGCAAAGCATGAAAGTTCCAAGGTGCATTATAAAGGACTTTGCTGATGATGTCACAACTAGGAATGAGGCTTGGATACAGGAACACCAGAGCGAGGCTTGGATAACGAGAAACAGGAAGCAGAAGCAGCCATGCAGTAAAAAGGCAGTCCAGAGACGTCACAGAGACAGATTACATACATTTAGATACAGTAAACAATTTTCTGTCCCCGGAGGGCTTACAATCTAAGTCTTTACTTGAGGCAATGGAGAGTTAAGAGATTTGTTCTATATCTGCAACTAAGTTTTATATGGGTGAGAGTGAGAAGGTTGACAATTGGGATTTTCAGAAGATATTTGATAAAGTTCTTCATGAAAGACTCCTGAAGAACTGAAAAAGTAATGGGATAGGAGTGCTGTAAAAAGCTAGAATCCCAGCTCAGAGACAAAGACACATACCCTGGCAAGTCTGGAATCTCGCCTGAGAGACAGAGTCTCATGCAAACGTACATTTTGCATTTCTTCTGAAAGTGAATCCAGCAGGGTCTCTCCCAGACCAAGAAGATGACGACTCTCTCAGAGAAGGACAGATGTCCTCCTCAGTACTGTGAAGAGCAGTGACCTCTGACAGCTGGAGGTACCACACAAAGAGAGGTTTCAATTGTGTAGGGATGACCTGTGTATAAGATGCTGTGGTTTACGTCCACGGTGCCACACAACACTTGTAACTATTCCAGGTATGTTTATGTTTAATCAGATTTATTATACTAGAAACGGGGGGAAAGGCCGACAATCGCTCAAAAGCGCATGGTTCGGGATAAGGTATCTTTCAAAGATATCACCAAAACAAGGAAGATAGGGTATCCTGATAGTGAGGTTTCAAAAGAGACCGTAGTAGATCAGGTGTCTTTAAATAAAAATAAAAATCAGACAAAAGATTGCAAATTAATACTGTCAAGTTACTAAGCATGATGTAAATAGGAACAACAAACATAGTTCAAATGTCTATATGCGAATGCCAGAAGCCTAAGAAATAAGATCGGACAGTTAGAATATTTATTTATTGCATTTGTACCCCACATTTTCCCACCTATTTGCAGGCTCAATGTGGCTTACATAGTACCATCAAAGACATTGGCCCAGTCAGTGGATAACAAATACAAAGTTGTATAGTGATCGTATGAGGTATAAGTGAAGGGTCGGAATGGATGAAGACTGCGTGTTGTCCTGTTCGATCATAGTCATTCTGTGTTGTGAAGAGGGTTACGTGGGGTAGGCCTTTTTGAAGAGGTAGGTTTTTAGTGATTTCCTGACGTTCAAGTGGTTGTGGATTGTTTTCACAGCATTTTGGAGCCCATTCCATAGTTGTGCACTTATGTAAGAGAAGCCGGCTACATAAGTTGTTTTGTATTTCAGTCCTTTGCAATTTGGGTAGTGTAGGTTTAGGTAGGATCTTGATGATCTGACATTGTTTCTTATTGGTAAGTCTATAAGGTCTGTCATGTGTCCTGGGACTACGCTATACATGATTTTGTGGACTAAGGTGCAGATTTTGAAGATGATCCGTTCTTTGATTGGGAGCCAATGCAACTTTTCTTGGAGGGGTTTGCATGTTTTGCATGTTTTGCAGAATATCAGCCTGGCTGCTGTATTTTGGGCTAAATATATTGCACTACATGAAAAATTAGATATAATAGGCATCTCTGAGACCTGGTGGAAGGAGGATAACCAGTGGGACACTGTCATACCGGGGTACAAATTATATCGTAGTGATAGGGTGGATTGTGGAGAGGTAACATTGTATATTAACGAGAGCCCTGAATCAAACAGACTGAAAATTCTGCAGGAAACAAAACACTTCTTGGAATCACTGTGGATTGAAATTCTATGTGTAAAGGGGAAAAGGATAGTGATAGGAGTGTACTACTGTCCGCCTGGCCAGGATGAACAGACGGATGCAGAAATGTTAAAGGAAATTAGGGACGCAAACGAACTAGACAACACAATAATAATGGGTGATTTCAATTACCCCAATAATGACTGGGTAAATGTAACATCGGGGCACGCTAAGGAGGTAAAATTCCTTGATGAAATCAAGGACAGCTTTTTGGAGCAGCTGGTACAGGAGTTGATGAGAGAAGGAAAAATTCTAGACCTAGTCCTTAGTGAAGCGCATGATCTGGTGTGGGAGGTAATGGGGCTGAGGTTGCTTGATAACAGTGATCATAACTTGATAGGATTTGATATTAGCTTTGAAGTCAGTATAGAGGCATATTTTCAAAGTACTTAGACTTACAAAGTTACATAGGAGTCTATGGAACTTTGTAAGTCTAAGCGTTTTGAAAATGAGCCCCACAGGAAATCAAATAAGTTAGCATTTAACTTTAAAAAAGGAGACTACGATAAAATGAGAAGAACGGTGGAAAAAAAACTTAGGGGGACAACTGAGAGGGTAAAAACTGTACAACAGGAATGGACGCTGTTCAAAAACACCATCCTGGAAGCCCAGGCCAAATATATTCCGCGTATTAAAAAAGGAGGACGGAAGACCAACAACAGCCAGCGTGGTTAAATAGTGAGGTGAAGGAAGCTATTAGAGCTAAAAGAAAATCCTTCAGAAAATGAAAGAAGGAACCGACTGAAAATAATAAGAAACAGCATAAGGAATGTCAAGTCAAATGCAAAGCGCTGATAAGAAAGGCTAAGAGGGACTTCGAAAGAAAGACTGCGTTGGAGGCAAAACACACATAGTAAAATTTTTTCTTTAGGTATATTAAAAGCAGGAAGCCGGCAAAAGAATCGGCTGGACCGTTAGATGACCGAGGAGTAAAAGGGGCGATCAGGGAAGACAAAGCCATAGCGGAGAGATTAAATGAATTCTTTGCTTCGGTCTTCACAGAGGAAGATTTGGGTGAGATACCGGTGCCAGAAATGGTATTCGAAGCTGACGAGTCGGTGAAACAATGAATTCTCTATAAACCTGGAGGATGTAATGGGGCAGTTCTACAAATTGAAGAGTAGCAAATCTCCTGGACCGGATGGTATTCATCCCAGAGTATTGAAAGAACTGAAAAATGAGCTTGCGGAATCTCCCTGCAGCCTGACTAGATTTCAGCTTGTATTTATGGATATTGTCTAGTATTTATCCTCTCCAAAAGTCTTACCATCAGCCCAGTTGCACAGCTGCTGAATTTGCTCATTTAGAAATGTCAGAGTCAGGTTCAGCAGTTGCTCTGAGAACTGTTTACTCTGAGTCTCCAAGTCACTCTCTTTGATGGCTCTACACAGCAAGTCCAGAGCAGCGCTCACTTCCTCCACATCTGGAAAAGAATCAGAAGCAAAAAGCAAATCATTTACAGTGGTACATATGCAAGGAGAAATTAGGTCTTACCTGAATTTTCTTTCCATTAGTCCTTCCCACTATTCCAGAACCTATGGGACAGTTGTGTCCATCAGCCAACAGGTGGAGACAGAAACTAAAAACTGGGCGTCCAGTCCAGCTCCTCAGTATTTACCTAGAGAAGCAGTAAGGATAAGAAAAAACACAGCAACCTTAAACAACTCGCTAACCTAACACTAGCCAGACGAGCAAACGTATGTAGATCTCCCTCATCTCAGGCGGGCCTCTGGAACAATTGGAAGGACTAATGGAAAGAAAATTATCAGGTAAGACCTCATTTCTCCTTTCATTACAAAGCTTCCCACTATTCCAGAATCTGTGCAATGTATAAAAGTTATCCCTAGAGTGGGTGGGATCTTGGCATCGCTACCACCCTGAGAACTGAAGCCCCCCCCCCCCCCCCCAAACTGGCTTCTGAGCAAACATAACGTCCACTTTGCAAATATCCACCACAGACAGTAAGTTAGTCTCCACCCATGATGTCGCTGTACGTCTCAGAATGAGCCATAAAGCCTGAGGAGCCTGCTTCCCCGCAAGCAAATAAGCTGACGCGATAGTCTCCTTCAGTCATCTAGCGACTGCCGGCTTGGAAGCCAAGAACCTCTGCTTACCAGAAAGAACAGTCTGTCTGACTTATTTATTTATGTATTAGGATTTATTTACTGCCTTTTTGAGCAACAGACAATTACAGCTGTAAAAATATTCAACTAACAATACAAAGCATGACATAGTTACTACTTCAGAAATATACCTATTGGGAAAATAAACGGATATATTGTCAATGCTACTACTAACCACTGCCAGTTTGTGTATAAAGTCTATATTCTCTCACAGTTACAACAAGAACATAAATATTAAACAACAGAAGCCTCAAAGTTTCCCAGTGAGAACATTCAATGTTGAATCATTGTACCACTTCCGGGTAGACCTCAACTGCATGTGGAGCAAGATCATATCATTGGCTTCTACAAAAACTATAGTGGGGAAAAAAAAAAAAGAACCAATGCAAAAAAGTCCTACAAAGGAGAAAAAGCTTCGGCTCTTAAAAAACTGTAGCTGTGAGAGAAAATGCTATAATTTTATTTTTTTTTCAATTTTGAAACTTTATTAAAGCTTAAACATACAAAATTTATGCGACAATATAACACTCATCAAGAAAATCACTGAACAGCCGACAACTTCTGAGAAGTTCCGAGAGAAAAGGACATTTCTCTGGTAAGTGAAGACTATTTTGCTTTGTGAACATAAAGATTGGGGCTTAAAGGAGGAATTGTAGGTTAGTGTTAGGCAAAATAAAAATATAAAAAGCAAATTTTATCAACTAATCTCCATAGTCTTTTCCACTTAGTTTTAAAAACTTTGTACCACAGCACTAACAGATAGAATCTAACAGGCACTGCAGGATCTAGTTTAGTATTAAGGGGGAATAGAAAGAGAGAGAGAGAGAAAAGCAAGCATCATTAACTAGTTGCCATAGAGGGGCATAATCGAACGCCCATCTCCACGGGCGCCTATCTCCGAGGACGGATACGCGAAGGGGCGGGACAGAGCGTATTTTCGAAAAAGATGGGTGTCCATCTTTTGTTTCGATAATACGGTTGGTGCCGGGCAAATGCATCGGATTTGGGTGGATTTGAGCTGGGTGGTATCGATAATGGAAACCGAAGGCACCCAGCTCAAAAATGAACAACTCCAAGGCATATGGTCGTGGGAGGGGCCAGGATTCATAGTGCACTGGTCCCCCTCACATGCCAGGACACCAACCGGGCACCCTAGGGGGCACTTGTAAAAAGTTAAAAAAAAAATTAAAATACCTCCCAAGTCCATACCTCCCTTCCCTTGGGTGCTGAGCCCCCCAAATTCCCCCCCCCCCCAAAACCCCACTCCCCACAACTCTACACCATTACCATAGCACTTATGGGTGAAGGGGGGCACCTAGATGTGGGTACAGTGGGTTTTGGGGGTGGTTTGGAGGACTCCCATTTACCAGCACAAGTGTAACAGGTGGGGGGGGGGGGGGATGGGCCTGGGTCCACCTGCCTGAAGTCCACTGCACCCACTAACAACTGCTCCAGGGACCTGCATACTGCTGTCATGGAGCTGTCATTCTCCCTGTCTCCTCAGCTCGAAACCTTGGGGTCATCTTTGACTCTTCTCTCTCCTTCTATGCTCATATCCAGCAGATTGCCAAGACCTGTCGTTTCTTTCTTTACAACATCCGTAAAATCCGCCCCTTTCTTTCCGAGCACTCTACCAAAACCCTCATCCACACCCTTGTCACCTCTCGTTTAGACTACTGCAATCTGCTTTTTGCTGGCCTCCCACTTAGTCACCTCTCCCCTCTCCAGTCGGTTCAAAACTCTGCTGCCCGTCTCGTCTTCCGCCAGGGTCGCTTTACTCATACTACCCCTCTCCTCAAGACCCTTCACTGGCTCCCTATCCGTTTTCGCATCCTATTCAAACTTCTTCTACTAACCTATAAATGTACTCACTCTGCTGCTCCCCAGTATCTCTCCACACTCATCCTTCCCTACACCCCTTCCCGTGCACTCCGCTCCATGGATAAATCCTTCTTATCTGTTCCCTTCTCCACTACTGCCAACTCCAGACTTCGCGCCTTCTGTCTCGCTGCACCCTACGCCTGGAATAAATTTCCTGAGCCCCTACGTCTTGCCCCATCCTTGCCCACCTTTAAATCTAGACTGAAAGCCCACCTCTTTAACATTGCTTTTGACTCGTAACCACTCGCCTCCACCCACTCTCCTCTCTTCCTTCCCGTTCACATTAATTGATTTGATTTGCTTACTTTATTTATTTTTTGTCTATTAGATTGTAAGCTCTTTGAGCAGGGACTGTCTTTCTTCTATGTTTGTGCAGCGCTGCGTATGCCTTGTAGCGCTATAGAAATGCTAAATAGTAGTAGTAGTAGTAGTAGTAGAGTATGACATTTGAGGCTGGCATACAGGCTGGAAAAAAAGTTTTTTGGTGGGAGGGGGTTAGTGACCACTGGGTGAGTCAGGGGAGGTCATCCTCGATTCCCTCCGGTGGTCATCTGGGCAGTTGGGGCACTTTTGGGGGACTTTTTTGTGAAAAAAAAAGGGTCCAAAAAAAGCGGCCCAAATTCTCGCTTCTGCCGCCCTTCTTTTTTTCCATTATCGGCCGAGCGTGCCCATCTCTCCTCGGCCGATAAACACGCCCCAGTGCCGCCTTCACCACGCCTCCGACACGCCCCCGTCAGACTGCAGTTGGAGGAGCCCAAAATCAGCTTTCGATTATACCGATTTGGGCGCCCATGGGAGAAAGGTGCCCATCTCCCGATTTGGGTCGAAATATGGGCGTCTTTCTCTTTCGAAAATAAGCTGGATAGTGTACAAACCCTTTTCCCATGGTTTTAAACTGAAATTTTCTCTAGAAATAGGTATTTTTCCCATAGTTTTAAACTGAAACCTTTTCTAGAGGTAGAAACTAAACAGCCAAAAACTCTTGTTCTAAAAGGCAGTTATTTTCTGTTCCTTGGCTGCAGGAGAGGTAGCTCATCCAGTGACCTCAATTAGGTGTTAACTAAGGTGTGGGGAAGTAGAATATTTGCATAGGTTGCTGAGTCAGCTTCAAAGAGCCTGTTTAAAAAAGGCCCCTTAGATTCAAAACTATATAAAGAGGAAAGGTCCCACTGAACTTTCTTTTTGAGACGTTCCGAGAGAAGAGGACATTTCTCTGGTAAGTGAACACTATTTTGCTTTGTGCTTTGGGAACTTAAAGAATGGGGTTTAAAGGAGGAATTGTAGGTTAGTGTTAGGCAAAATAAAAATATAAAAAGCAAATTTTATCAACTAATCTCCATAGTCTTTTCCACTTAGTTTTAAAAACTCTGTGCCACAGCATTAACAGATAGAATCTAGCAGGCACTGTAGGATCTAGTTTAGTCTTTCCACCCACCCCTAGGACAACTCTTCATTTATAGTTATTGTAATTAGGGTAACAAGCAAGGAGTGCTCTTACAGAGTTTTAAATACGTTTCATTACCATCTAAGAAAGAAACACTAAATAAATCATACAATATAAAGTAAAAGACACTTTTATATTAGGCTAATATCCTTAATACTGTAGCAAGTTTTAAATTATTGAAAAACTCAAAAACACTAAGATGGAGTCAGCAGTCCAGCAGCTAGAGGAGTGCTATCCAGTCTTTTGCATTAAGTGTCACATGTATGATTATCACCCAGTTGGTGAGATGTCATACGTGTGTGCCCGAAGCAAAGAGCTCCTAGCTCTAACAGAATGTGTCCGTTCTCTTGAGGCTAGAGTAGCAGACTTGGTGAAGCTGAGACAGAGAGGAACATAGAGGAGACCTACAGGGATGTTGTAGAGAAGTCCCACTTCCAGTCTGGTAGCCCCTGTGCTACCTTGGAGGAGGGAGGAGGAAGAGTTTGTGTGTGGGTGAAGAGATTAGGACAGGAAATGGGTGATGGGGGAATTCACGCAGAAGACGAGGCAGCCTATCAATGATGGGAAGAAACACACTATGGCTGACGGAGGTCTGTCTGTGCCCTGTGGAGTTGCAGTTCAGTGACCTACTGGTTAAGAATCTGTGCGACCGGTCTGTAGCAGAGGTAACCATAGCATCAACGGCAGGAAGGGAAAAGAGATTCTCTTTACTCTTTAAGAAGAAATCCACCATGTCCAGCTGATGATTCTCTAAACCTGCCTGAAAAAAAAACATAAAAAATCACCATTAAGCCCTTTCCTGCTTGTACAGAAGATAGTAATATAGTAACATAGTAGATGACGGCAGAAAAAGACCTGCACGGTCCATCCAGTCTGCCCAGGAAGATAAATTCCTATGTGATACTTTTTTATTTGTACTGTCCTCTTCAGGGCACAGACCGTATAAGTCTGGCCAGCCCTATCCCCACCTCCCAACCACCAACCCCGCATCCCTCCACCAGCTCTGGCACAGACCCTATAAGTCTGCCCAGCACTATCCCCGCCTCCTACTACTACTATTTAGCATTTCTATAGCGCTACAAGGCATACACAGCGCTGCACAAACATAGAAGAAAGACAGTCCCTGCTCAAAGAGCTTACAATCTAATAGACAAAAAATAAATAAAGTAAGCAAATCAAATCAATTAATGTGAACGGGAAGGAAGAGAGGAGGGTAGGTGGAGGCGAGTGGTTACAAGTGGTTACGAGTCAAAAGCAATGTTAAAGAGGTGGGCTTTCAGTCTAGATTTAAAGGTGGGCAAGGATGGGGCAAGACGTAGGGGCTCAGGAAGTTTATTCCAGGCGTAGGGTGCAGCGAGACAGAAGGCGCGAAGTCTGGAGTTGGCAGTAGTGGAGAAGGGAACAGATAAGAAGGATTTATCCATGGAGCGGAGTGCACGGGAAGGGGTGTAGGGAAGGACGAGTGTGGAGAGATACTGGGGAGCAGCAGAGTGAATACATTTATAGGTTAGTAGAAGAAGTTTGAACAGGATGCGAAAACGGATAGGGAGACAGTGAAGGGTCTTGAGGAGAGGGGTAGTATGAGTAAAGCGACCCTGGCGGAAGACGAGACGGGCAGCAGAGTTTTGAACCGACTGGAGACGGGAGAGGTCAGCAAGAAGCAGATTGCAGTAGTCTAAACGAGAGGTGACAAGGGTGTGGATGAGGGTTTTGGTAGAGTGCTCGGAAAGAAAGGGGCGGATTTTACGGATGTTGTAAAGAAAGAAACGACAGGTCTTGGCAATCTGCTGGATATGAGCAGAGAAGGAGAGAGAAGAGTCAAAGATGACCCCAAGGTTTCGAGCTGAGGAGACAGGGAGAATGAGAGAGCCATCAACAGAAATAGAAAACGGGGGGAGCGGGGAGGTGGGTTTGGGGGGGAAAATGAGAAGCTCGGTTTTGGTCATATTTAATTTCAGGTGGCGTTGAGACATCCAGACAGCAATGTCAGACAAGCACGCTGAAACTTTGGTTTGGATGCAAGGTGAGATATCAGGAGTAGAAAGGTAGATTTGGGAGTCATCAGCATAGAGATGGTAGGAAAAGCCATGGGATGAGATTAATGAGCCAAGGGAAGAAGTGTAGATAGAAAAGAGGAGGGGACCAAGAACAGAACCCTGAGGTACGCCGACAGGCAGAGGGATAGAAGTAGAAGAGGATCCACCAGAGTGAACACTAAAGGTGCGGAGGGAGAGGTAGGAAGAGAACCAGGAAAGGACAGAGCCTCCCAACTACCAGTCCCGCCTCCCACCACCAGCTCTGGCACAGACCCTATAAGTCTGCCCAGCACTAGTCCCGCCTCCCAACCCACCAACCACATTAAACAGGAAACATTAGTTTAAGCATCTGCTGTTAATCCTTGGTACTAGTGAGTGAAGGCCTTGTCCTTCTCTATGGGATAAACCAGACTCAAGTATGCCAAGAAATCCCTCTGCCTCCCAGAAGACCAACTTCAGATGCCACACCCCCTCACTTAGCACTGTTAAAGAGTTAAGCAACCTGAGGAAACATCATAAATAATCTTTATAGGAAAACCATAAGACTAGTAACCGAAAATGTTGCGTGTTTAAGGAAAATGACTAGTTCAAGAGAGACCACTAGCTCGTCTGTACAGGAAGGAAGAAGCTTAGTATCTCTTACTTATCACATGAGCCACAGTGATAATCTCCTTCTTTCACAGCTATAAACTGGAACGTGTTAGAGCCTATCGCGTCACACTGCAGCGTTTGGTATCTGTTTAGAGCTTTAGCAGGATGGGAAAATGGGTTTCAATTTTCATCTGTCTGCTGTTGCACCACAGAGAAAGATTTAAGAGGATAAAACCTAGAAATTTTATTTCAATTAGAAACTAGTAGGGCTGTTCATTTAACACGTTTTAACGCAATTAATATGTTAATAATTTTAAAGCGATTAATCGAGTCATGCTGCTTTCTCCTACCACTGCCCCTTCCTCCCCGGTGCTCCTGCAGCTTGTTCTCTCCTAACACCCCACTTCCCTGGCCTCTCATCCCGCCCACCCATCACCCTCCCAACTTGCCTTGTACATATGGAGGCATTAAGCACACGCTGCTCCACTCCTCTCTGTAACCGGAGCCCTCCCTCTCTAGCATCCCGCCTTCTCTAATGAAACTTCCTGTTTCCTGCTGAAGAAGTCGGATGCTAGACAGAGAGGGCTCCAGTTATAGAGAGGCGTGGAGCAGCGTGTGCTTAATGCCGCCATGTGTACAAAGCAAGTTTGGAGGGCCACGTGCGACGGGGGTGGGATGAGATGCCACAGAATGCGGTGGCCGCACAGAAAAGACAGCCAGTGTGAGGCAGGTGAGTATGTGGCAGACAGGAGAGAACAAGCTGCAGAAGCATCGGGGAGGGAGAGGGACAGCGGTAGGAGAGAAAAATATATGCAGGAGGGAGGAAGAGTCTAAGAGAGTCACAGGAAAGAAAAGGCTGTCAGTGTTGGGGGGGTTAGGAGAGAATGCGGGGCAGCTGGAGAGAAAAAGCTGCAGGAGCTCCCGGGGAGATAGGATGGTGCCCACAGGGTGGGAGGAGAGCCCGGAGGAAATGGTGCCCACGGAGGGGAGGGAAGGAGAGAGGAGATGGTGCCCCTGGGGAAGGTTAGGGATAGAAACAAGACAGATAAAAGGAGGAAGAAAAATGGCAGAAAGTTGAATGTGAAAGATGTTCTAGGGGAAGAAGTGAAGAAGGGAGGAGGAGAGAAAAGAAATAGTGAGGACAGAGGAGGCCCTGAAAATAAGAGTTCAGAGCACAGACAGAGGAAGAGAACCAGAGACAGGGAATAAGATGATTAGAAAAATAAAATCACTGGACAACAAAGGTAACTGAAGTACAATATGTCAGTTTTGAGAACTGACATCTGCAGTCTATATTTTGCACTATACAGGTGAAAATGTGAGGGGGACACCCTATGCGACGGGGCATGCGATTAAAAAATTGTGCTGCCGCACCTTTTTACTACATTTCTTCACACAAATTTGATGCTGCTGCACGACTCTCTCGATACTCCCTCGATTTCATCAGAAGTACAACAGCGGAAACTGAGAGGTTATCACTGGGACCCTCCCCTGAGGAACAGCATCTCTCTGCAAACGAACGGCAGCTTATGCCCACTTCACCTGCCCTTCTGTTTTTTCTACACCTGTCATGGCACAGTGATGGCTGCTTTTTACCTCCAAGGCATGAATGGGAATGGAGCATCTTCCCCACTGGTTGAGGTGGCAGAGCGAGTCCACAGTAGCAGCGTTTCCATAGGTCATCAGTCTGTTCAAGAATTCATCCTGAGTGACAGCAAACAGAACCAGGGAGAGACCGTCTTCTGGAGGGAGGAAACAAAAAAGGCTTCAGGCAGAACCTATTCCAATTCTTTTCCCTCTACAAAAGGAGATGTTACAATGCAAGTCACGTTTACAAGGTTTCACTGCTTTTACACGTCTAAGTGCCAATTTTGCAATGCAGCTGTTTAAATCGTTATTCTCCTACCTTCTACACCACCCCGTCCCTTCCCTCTGTAGTATCACAGCCATATGTTTATTTATTGCATTTGAACCCCACATTTTCCCACCTCTTTGCAGGCTCAATGTGACTTACATTACATTATGAATAGTGGAAATCTATAAGAAAATATGCATTTGGTATTGCTTAAGGGTCTTGGGTAACATGATAATAGTTAAGCAGGATAGTAGAGTAACAAACTAATTTCGTGAGTCGAATTTCTTTAAGCAGTTCTGGATATTTGTGGAATGGTTCACATTGGTTGATCTTTGTGGTTTGCCTTGTCAAAGAGAAGGGTCTTCAGTAGTTTGCAGAAGTTGGTTAGTTCATGGATCGTCTTCAAGTTGCGCAGAAGCGTGTTCCAGAAGGAGAAATTAGATCTTATCTGCTAATTTGCTTTCCTTTAGTCCTTCCAGACCGGACCAGGATTGGACTGATGGGTTGTGCTCGCCTACCAGCAGGTGGAGACTGAGAAAAGCTTGTGACTCTGGAGAGCCAATAGGAGCCCTGGCCATGTGACCTTAGCCTCAGTATTTTCTCAGTCTCCCAGCAGGTAGGAAGCGAGCCCATTAGTCTCTCTCTTTATCTTTCTCTTTTAGAGGTTAATAATAAGAACAACAATGCTACCTCTTCTTCTATGCCTAGGAATTCTCTGTTAGACGCTGGTCAGGTAGGGATTTCTTTTCCTTTCTTTCTTTTACA
Source organism: Microcaecilia unicolor (assembly GCF_901765095.1). Classification (NCBI taxonomy): domain Eukaryota; kingdom Metazoa; phylum Chordata; class Amphibia; order Gymnophiona; family Siphonopidae; genus Microcaecilia; species Microcaecilia unicolor. The sequence continues at coordinate 769,713,195 of NC_044031.1, read as the reverse complement.
GCCTCTGGGGGTGTTAAACTCGGGTGTTCCCGAGTCCCTCCCCCCTTCCTCCCCCATCTCCCTTACTTAGCTGGGAAGGGTTACCCTTTGTTTAGAAAGATGTATGTCTTTGGGAGAGGCAGCCACTATAGAATGTTAAAAGTACAAGTATTTTTCCGTCCCCAGCATTTTAACGAGCAAGCTGTTTAAAAAAAAAAAATCCCCAGGCTACTAATGAGCAGGCAGCTCTGTTATTCTTTTACTCTTCAGCAATTTTCTTTTCTAAGTCAGCTCCTTTAAAAAAAAAAAAAAATGTGTTGCTTTTTTGGGCGGAGAGAGCTCCATTATGCAGGAGACGCTGTAGCAGGTTTTTGTCTCCGCTGGAGTCTAATCGTTTTCGGCTCTGACTTTTTTTTCGGGGCTTTATCTAGTCTTTACTTCATCAGTTTTTTCTTCCGTTTTCTTTTTAAATAAATAAATAAAAATAAACAAAGAAGACAAGGGCGCAAAGTTTTTGTTTCTCGACGGGGCATAAAGGCGCGAAGCTTTGTTTTTCGTCGGGGCATGTTTTTGTCAGCGCCAGAGTGTAACGGTTCTTGCAGAGTTACGCGTTTCTTCGGGAGCTCTTCGGCCGGCATCAGCGCTTCCATATGTCTTCGTTTTCGCCTGGTCCGTCACGTCTGTTTTTTGTCAAAGAGATGGGTCTTCAGTAGTTTGCGGAAGTTGGTTAGTTCATGGATCGTCTTCAAGTTGCGCAGCAGCGCGTTCCAGAATTGTGTGCTCAAGTAGGGAAAGGTTGACGCATGCGTTAGTTTGCATTTTAGACCTCTGCAGTTGGGGAAGTGAAGATTGAGAAATGTGCGGGATGATTTTTTAGCAATATAAAACCAAATCAAGAGAGACATAAATCTGTTTCTAACCTAAAGTGTGTGTGTGGGGGGGGGGGATAACTGGTTAAAAGTTTGATGACAAATGATACTGTTGACTATTATTATGAGTACTATATTTTTTTCATTTTTGTTTTATATATGTGTGAACTTTTTTGAAGCTCTCTTATTTGTAAAGTGTTTACATTGAATTGTCGTCAATAAAAATGTTGAAATCATAAACCCAAATCAAGAACACATCAATTGTAGAGAAAGGCAGAACAAAAAAAAAAAAGAAAAGGAGACAATGATTCAAAACACAACAGAAAGTCTACATTAACCAATGCTACTTCAGCTTATGGCCAGATGACCAAACATCCTACTTAAGACTTTTCTGCTCCAATGCAGAATTCATGGTTCCTTCAATGATGGCAAGTTTTCCAGGTCCTGAGCCAGCAAAGGATCCCCACACCATCACACTCCCACTACGTTTGACTGTTGGAGTGGAACACCAGACATAATAGCATTTACGTTGCAAAGAGTTCCATTGCTTGGCTTGCCTGTCCTTAGAATATTGTCCCAAAAAGCTTGGGAATCACCCAGTTGTGTCTTGCAAATGTGAGATGAACATTGATGTTAATCTTGAATAGCAGCAGTTTCTACTTTGCTACTCTCCCATGAATCCCATTTTTGCCCAGTCTCTTTCTTATTGTGGAGTCATACCTGAGGTAGAGAGGCCTGAATTCTTTGGATGCTCTTCTGGAATGTTTTATGATTTTCCAGAAGTTATTCCTGAGCCTCTGGAGTAATTTCATAGGCCAACCACTACCAGGAAGATTCAGCATTGTCTCAAGTATTCCTCATTTGGAGAAAATAGCTCTCACTATGGTTTGGTGGAGCTTTAGAAATGGTTTTGTTACTCTTTCCAGACTGATATATTTCCAACAATTTTTCTTCTCGACTACTCTGGAATTTCCTTTGATCATGGCATTGCATTCTTGTAGAAACTTTGTGCTGACTACTTCACTCTTATGTTAAGGTTCAATATATATGGAGGTTTGGATTCAACACGGCTGCCTTCAATCAAGTCTGCCTGTGCTCAATCAGCGGAATATAATTACCTTGTAAATTTGTTCAACTAGTCGACTGAGTAACTAAGGGGGCAGTTACTTTTTCACATGGGTGATGATCTAGGTATTGAATAGCTTTGCTTGTTAAATAAATGAAGTAATAATTTTAAAACGGTGTTGTGTAGTTTACTCAGGTTCCCTCTGTCAAATATTACATTTTTTTTAAAGATCATAAACAATATTGTTTGGCAATTAAAATGCTAATTAAGTGCAAAGTGATGACTTCAGGAGCAGAAATCCAAGGGTGACATACATGCTAGACGGTGAAAGGCTGATATGCACAGAGAGATATGCTGCACCTCACGCCTGGAATAGACTTCCCGAGCCTGTACGTCTAGCCCAGTCTTTGGCCGTTTTCAAGTCCAAACTTGACTCCTAACCACTACTCACTTGCGGTCCTTTTATCCTCACCTCTTTATTCCTTTCCCTTATTGTTCCGTTTACCTGTCTTATCTAGATTGTAAGCTCTTTGAGCAGGGACTGTCTTTTTGTGTATGGTGTACAGCGCTGCGTATGCCTTGTAGCGCTATAGAAATGATAAGTAGTAGTAGTAGACAGGGAGAGGGATCTTGGGATGATAGTATCTGAGGATCTGATGGTGATGAAACAGTGTGACAAGGCGGTGGACGTAGCTAGAAGGTTGGTAGGCTGTAGAGAGAGGTGTAACCAGCAGGAGAAAGGAGGTGCTGATGCCCCACTTGGAGTATTGAGTTCAGTTTTGGAGGCCGTATCTTGCTAAAGATGTAAAAAGACTGGAAGCGGTCCAGAGGAAGGCGACAAGAACAATATGGGGCTTGCACCACAGGACATATGAGAAGAGACTGGAAGACCTGAATATGTATACCCTAGAGGACAGGAGGGACAGGGGAGATATGATACAGACGTTTAAATACCTGAAAGGTATTAATATAGAAACAAATATTTTCCAGAGAAGTGAAAGTGGTAAAAGTAGAGGACATTAATTGAGGTTGTAGGGTGGTAGACTTCAGGGTAATATCAGAAAATGCTTTTTCATGGAGGGTGGTGGATGCCTGAAATGACCTCATGAGGGAAGAGGAGGGAAAAAAAAAATGGCGGAATTCAAAAAAGGTGTGGGATGAACACAGAGGATCTCTAATCAAAAAATAAATTACAAAAAAGAAAAAACTTAAAGGGTTGCATATGTGTTTGCATGTCAGATGGCAACTCGGTGCTGGGCTGCCTTGTACGGTCTGAGTTACGCATATGGCGATCCGGTTGAGGGTGGGATGGAGAGAGATTCTATGGAAATGACAGTGGTTTGGAACGTGAAGAGATGGATTTGGATAGGAAAAAGTGGGCTTTGACGGCAACTCCAGCAGTTGGAACATAAGGACAGAACCGAGCAGATTTCTATGGAGGTGGTGGAAATGAAAACGGTAACGGAATTCAAACATGCGTGGGATAAGCATAAAGGAATCCTGTGCCAAAGGAATGGATCCTCAGGAGCTTAGTCAAGATCGGGAGGCGGGGCTGGTGGTTGGGAGGCGGGGATAGTGCTGGGCAGACTTATACAGTCTGTGCCAGAGCCAGTGGTGGGCAGCGGGACTGGTGGTTGGGAGGCGGGGATAGTGCTGGACAGACTTGTATGGTCTGTGCCAGAGCCGGTGGTTGGGAGGCAGGGCTGGTGGTTGGGAGGTGAGGATAGTGCTGGGCAGACTTATACGGTCTGTGCCAGAGCCGGTGGTTGGGAGGAGGGGCTGGTGGTTGGGAGGCGGGGATAGTGCTGGGCAGACTTATACGGTCTGTGCCCTGAAAAGGACAGGTACAAATCAAGGTAAGGTATACACAAAAAGCAGCAAATATGAGTTATCTTGTTGGGCAGACTGGATGGACCGTGCAGGTCTTTTTCTGCCGTCATCTATTATGTTACTATGTCCCAGAAACATCAAAGAAAGATCATGATCAAGTATATGTCACGTTCGTTGTTTTTTAGATCTTGAATTGATAATGAATATTACTGTTCGACAGACTAGCCAACATATTTTGAAAGCACTTAGCCTTCCAAAGTTCCATAGGTTTCTATGGAACTTTGGAAGGCTAAGTGCTTTGAAAATATGCCTATGGATGGACCATTCACGTCTTTATCTGCCGTCACTTACTATTAAATTTTATTCTTCTTCCACAAAAAGAGTCCGGGACCGATATGCTGCACATAGTTTTTCAATGTGGTTGAATACTACTACTACTATTAAACATTTCTATAGCGCTACTAGACTTACGCAGCGCTGTACAAATTAACATGAAACGACAGTCCTTGCTCAACAGAGCTTACAATCTAAATTGGACAGACGAACAGACAGCTAGGGGTGGGGAAATTGCAGTGGTAGGGGTGATAAGTGAGGGTGTTGAGTAAGAGAGTCATGGTTAGGAGTAGCAAAGAGGTGGGCTTTAAGCCTAGACTTGAAGACAGCCAGAGACTGAGCTTGACGTACCGGCTCAGGGAGTCTATTCCAGGCATAGGGAGCAGCGAGATAGAAGGAACGGAGCCGGGAGTTAGCAGTGGGGGAGAAGGGGGACGACAGGAGACATTTACCCAGCGAACGGAGTTCACGGGGAGGAGTGTAGGGAGAGATGAGAGCGGAAAGGTACTGAGGAGCTGCGGTGATTTAACCAGAGCTGACATTGTGATGTCATAATGCCTCAGTCCACCAATGCCTAAGAGCCAACCTCATCAGTGATGTCACAATGGCTTGACTGTCCTATACTTGGCTCAAAGCAGTGATTTAATCAGAGCTGACATTGTGATGTCATAATGCCTCAGTCCACCAATGCCTAAGAGCCAACCTCATCAGTGATGTCACAATGGCTTGACTGTCCTATACTTGGCTCATACTACTACTACTACTATTAAACATTTCTATAGCGCTACTAGACTTACGCAGCGCTGTACAAATTAACATGAAACGACAGTCCTTGCTCAACAGAGCTTACAATCTAAATTGGACAGACGAACAGACAGCTAGGGGTGGGGAAATTGCAGTGGTAGGGGTGATAAGTGAGGGTGTTGAGTAAGAGAGTCATGGTTAGGAGTAGCAAAGAGGTGGGCTTTAAGCCTAGACTTGAAGACAGCCAGAGACTGAGCTTGACGTACCGGCTCAGGGAGTCTATTCCAGGCATAGGGAGCAGCGAGATAGAAGGAACGGAGCCGGGAGTTAGCAGTGGGGGAGAAGGGGGACGACAGGAGACATTTACCCAGCGAACAGAGTTCACGGGGAGGAGTGTAGGGAGAGATGAGAGCGGAAAGGTACTGAGGAGCTGCGGTGATTTAACCAGAGCTGACATTGTGATGTCATAATGCCTCAGTCCACCAATGCCTAAGAGCCAACCTCATCAGTGATGTCACAATGGCTTGACTGTCCTATACTTGGCTCAAAGCAGTGATTTAATCAGAGCTGACATTGTGATGTCATAATGCCTCAGTCCACCAATGCCTAAGAGCCAACCTCATCAGTGATGTCACAATGGCTTGACTGTCCTATACTTGGCTCATACTACTACTACTATTAAACATTTCTATAGCGCTACTAGACTTACGCAGCGCTGTACAAATTAACATGAAAAGACAGTCCCTGCTCAACACAGCTTACAATCTAAATTGGACAGACGAACAGACAGCTAGGGGTGGGGAAACTGCAGTGGTAGGGGTGATAAGTGAGGGTGTTGAGTAAGAGAGTCATGGTTAGGAGTCGAAAGCAGTAGCAAAGAGGTGGGCTTTAAGCCTAGGTGTAAATAGTAAACAAATTCACACTCTCAAGCCCCCATTCAGTCACAAAGTACACACACAGTCACCCAATCCCCCCCCCCCCCAAGTCCCTACCTAATCTAAGTACATAAGCATTGCCATACTGTCAGCCATTTTTCTGAAGGGGGGTCAGTTGACACATAGTAACATAGTAAATGACGGCAGAAAAAGACCTGCACGGTCCATCCAGTCAGCCCAACAAGATAAACTCATATGTGCTACTTTTTGTGTATACAGTGGTGGAAATAAGTATTTGATCCCTTGCTGATTTTGTAAGTTTGCCCACTGACAAAGACATGAGCAGCCCATAATTGAAGGGTAGGTTATTGGTAACAGTGAGAGATAGCACATCACAAATTAAATCCGGAAAATCACATTGTGGAAAGTATATGAATTTATTTGCATTCTGCAGAGGGAAATAAGTATTTGATCCCCCACCAACCAGTAAGAGATCTGGCCCCTACAGACCAGGTAGATGCTCCAAATCAACTCGTTACCTGCATGACAGACAGCTGTCGGCAATGGTCACCTGTATGAAAGACACCTGTCCACAGACTCAGTGAATCAGTCAGACTCTAACCTCTACAAAATGGCCAAGAGCAAGGAGCTGTCTAAGGATGTCAGGGACAAGATCATACACCTGCACAAGGCTGGAATGGGCTACAAAACCATCAGTAAGACGCTGGGCGAGAAGGAGACAACTGTTGGTGCCATAGTAAGAAAATGGAAGAAGTACAAAATGACTGTCAATCGACAAAGATCTGGGGCTCCACGCAAAATCTCACCTCGTGGGGTATCCTTGATCATGAGGAAGGTTAGAAATCAGCCTACAACTACAAGGGGGGAACTTGTCAATGATCTCAAGGCAGCTGGGACCACTGTCACCACGAAAACCATTGGTAACACATTACGACATAACGGATTGCAATCCTGCAGTGCCCGCAAGGTCCCCCTGCTCCGGAAGGCACATGTGACGGCCCGTCTGAAGTTTGCCAGTGAACACCTGGATGATGCCGAGAGTGATTGGGAGAAGGTGCTGTGGTCAGATGAGACAAAAATTGAGCTCTTTGGCATGAACTCAACTCGCCGTGTTTGGAGGAAGAGAAATGCTGCCTATGACCCAAAGAACACCGTCCCCACTGTCAAGCATGGAGGTGGAAATGTTATGTTTTGGGGGTGTTTCTCTGCTAAGGGCACAGGACTACTTCACCGCATCAATGGGAGAATGGATGGGGCCATGTACCGTACAATTCTGAGTGACAACCTCCTTCCCTCCGCCAGGGCCTTAAAAATGGGTCGTGGCTGGGTCTTCCAGCACGACAATGACCCAAAACATACAGCCAAGGCAACAAAGGAGTGGCTCAGGAAGAAGCACATTAGGGTCATGGAGTGGCCTAGCCAGTCACCAGACCTTAATCCCATTGAAAACTTATGGAGGGAGCTGAAGCTGCGAGTTGCCAAGCGACAGCCCAGAACTCTTAATGATTTAGAGATGATCTGCAAAGAGGAGTGGACCAAAATTCCTCCTGACATGTGTGCAAACCTCATCATCAACTACAGAAGATGTCTGACCGCTGTGCTTGCCAACAAGGGTTTTGCCACCAAGTATTAGGTCTTGTTTGCCAGAGGGATTAAATACTTATTTCCCTCTGCAGAATGCAAATAAATTCATATACTTTCCACAATGTGATTTTCCGGATTTAATTTGTGATGTGCTATCTCTCACTGTTACCAATAACCTACCCTTCAATTATGGGCTGCTCATGTCTTTGTCAGTGGGCAAACTTACAAAATCAGCAAGGGATCAAATACTTATTTCCACCACTGTACCTTACCTTACCTGTCCTTTTCAGGGCACAGACCGTATAAGTCTGCCCAGCATCAGCCCCGCCTCCCACCACCGGCTCTGGCACAGACCATATAAGTCTGCCCAGCACTAGTCCCGCCTCCCAACCACCAGCCCTAGCACAGACCGTATAAGTCTGCCCAGCACCATCCCCGCCTCCCGCCACCGGCTCTGCCACCCAATCTCGGCTAAGCTCCTTAGGATCCATTCCTTCTGAACAGGATTCCTTTATGTTTATCCTACGCGTGTTTGAATTCTGTTACCGTTTTCATTTCCACCACCTCCCGCGGGAGGGCATTCCAAGCATCCACTACTCTCTCCGTGAAAGTAGTGGATGCTTGGAATGCCCTCCCGCGGGAGGTGGTGGAAATGAAAACGGTAACAGCTCAGGTTCTCCTCCTGTAGTAAGACGTTCCTTCTCATGCAGACCAGGCATACCCCCCCCCTTCTCTCTTAACCCTCACCCCTATGCATATCCTCTGCAAGTGAGGGGTGCTTTGCAGCTGAGGGGGGAGGGGAAGACATGGTGACTGGAGTCTTGGTAAGAACCACATATCATCCCCATCATGTCTGGCTGCCTATATAGTTGGTATGGTGGAGACTTCAGAACCAGACTGGGGCCTAGACACAGTGACGGGCACAGCTCTGGCCACCTTGTCCAGCAGACTGGACGGACAGTGCAGGTCTTTATCTGCCGTCATTTACTGTTTCACTCTTTTTCCCTTTCAAACAGTCCTCCTGCTGCCAGTGCTCCTTTAAAAAAAAAAAAAAAAAAAAAACTTACCCTCTCCACCCTATAATCAGCAGAATTAGATCGGGGGGGGGGGGGGGGGGGGAAGCGGGACGTTCCCTCGGACCATCTCTTCCTACTCTGCAGCCAGAAATTTGGCAGTAACTATGGCCGGTTTTCAGGGTAGAATAGAGTTGAACAAGTTCAGTCCTTGAGGGCTGCAAACAGGCCAGATTTTCAGGACACCCCTTAACAAATATGCATGAGATAGATTTGCATTCAGTGAACAGAGTCCACAATTAGAGCTCTCTCATGCATATTCATTAGGAATATCCTGAAATGGGGACTGAAGTTGTGTCACATCTCCCCTGTCTCTTCTCACTTTTAGGGGGCTCATGTTTAGATCCTTAGGCCTCATTTCACAGACCGCATCCCTCATCCCCTTACCACCATACTCTCTAGCCTAACCTGTCAGTAAGCCGATGATCCAGCCCACCACCTTGTCTGCCTCACTCTACAAATCTCAGTTTATATATCAGCCTCCAACGTGGGGCAGTATTAAAAGCCTAGGCAAATGCAAGTACACCACATCAAGTGGGCCTGCCTCCCCTCCCCCCAAATAATCTCTGATTACCTAGGCAAATATATTCTCACTGGCTTTGGTTAAATCTGTGCTGCTCTGGATCATGCCACTGACCATGTTAGAGATGCTTCACTATCTCTTCCTTCAGAAGGATCTACTACTACTACTTAACATTTCTAAAGCGCTACTAGGGTTACGCAGCGCTGTACAATTTAACATGGAAGGACAGTCCCTGCTCGAAGAGCTTACAAACTAAAAAGACAAATGTACAGTTAATCAGATAGGTCAGACAGATCTCCATTAATCCTCCCATCACAGAACACTAACCAAACTACAAGAAAGCAGAGGCTGGTGACGTCACCGCATCAAGATGGCTGCCTGAGTGAAGAGCTCCGGCGGTCCCACCATTAAAAGCAAGAAATACAGCATCTAACTCACGATTACAGCATAAGGCAAGAGAGGAAACTGCGGCGGAAAGACGCAGGAACAAGCTAAATATGACCGCTCGAACGCCCAAACAATCCTTAGCGGGATTTGCTTACACGGGCCCAAACACGGAGCTATCACAGACCGCCCCGAAGGGGAACAGCATGGCGGAGGAGCGAACATTCGAGAAATCGACGCAGAAGGCGATGCAAAGTTCGCAGCCGCTCTTCACGCCTGACGAAGCGCTAGTGGAAGAGACGGAGCCGCTGGTTGAGATACGTGAATGGCTGAAAGAAATTACAGGGGAGCTTAAAGCAATGCGAACTGACCTGAACACGCTAGGAGAGGATCTCCGCGGTGAGACTGCAGCTTTGGGGCAGCGTGTGGCTGAAACGGAAGATCGTCTAGATGAACAAATGGACTTGATTCAAAGTATAACGGAGCAGAAAGAAGAAGATAAGAAAACTTACCAGCAATTATGGGATAAGCTGGAAGATATTGAGAATAGGAGCCGACGGCATAATATCAGGTTCCGCGGTATCCCAGAGAGCCCACAGTATTCAAACTGTGAATTAACAGTTCAACAAGTGGCAAGCATGCTCCTGAAAGAATCACAAACTACAATAGACCCAGCAGATATTGCAATAGAACGGGCCCATAGGTCCCTGGGAACAACCAGGAATAATCAACCAAGAGACATAATAGCATGTTTTGTGGATTACAAAATCAAGGAGAAAGTCATGCAAACAGCACGGGAGCACCCAGAATTTGTATGGGATACACATCGCGTCCAACTCTACCAAGACCTGGCAAGTATCACGCTGCGTCGGAGGGCAGAACTGCGTCCAATCACACAATACCTTCGTTCCCAAAACATCAAATATAGATGGAGTTACCCCTTTGCGTTGAGGTTCTACAAAGAGGGTAAACTCCACCAGATAAGAGGAACAGAAGAAGCAGCAGCCATCTTCCCCGACCAAGAATGGAGCACCACGAACGAGAGCAGACATAAAGCAAGATCGGGACAAATGGACAGACCCAGATGGCAAAGAACGTCGGCAGGAAAGGCAGACTGCAGCGCCAACGATCTGAAACAACATTGAGGCGTGGAGAACCGGCAGTAACTTGAGAATGGATATAAAGGTCTAGAGAAAGAGGACATAACCTCTTGGATAGAGCTAAACACTGAAGAGTGAGTGAGGGTTCTCGTAACCTCACAGTTATGATTTAATGGTTGGTAAACAGCATGAGTACCTACAAGTAAAGTTTAAAATGTTAATTAATATACTAAAATGAATGGTTTGAGCAAAACTAGATGCAATGTTAAATTCAATGTTTGGATAGAGTAGAGAAATATGTTAGATGATAAAAGAAAGGAGATTGGGGTGGGATGCGGGGATGTTGCCAGACTCCTGAAACACCTGACCTAGTTATGGAAGGTGTAGTTTGGTTAGGGGAAGGGATATTGGGGGGGAGGGGGAATATACTGCAAACAATAACTTCAATAGAGATAGGATCTCCTGGTAGTCAGCATAGTGGAGTGAGTAATCACAGAATGGGAGTAATGTCTTTTCTTTCATTTTTTGTTAATCAGGAATAATGGGAACAATAGAATTAATGACTATTAATGTGAAAGGCCTTAATTCACCAGCAAAGCGGCAACTCCTCTTTAAAGAGGCACTTAGATTAAAAGCAGATATGATATTTGCCCAAGAGACACACCTATTACCTATGCACGAGAAACTATGTATACACGGAGGGTACAGGGAAATATATTTTGCATCGAACCATATGGAAAAGAAAAAAAAGGGAGTCATGATAGCCCTAGCGGGGAGGTTGCCCTGGCAAGTACAACGGATAGTGAGAGATAAGGGGGGGGCGATATATTTTGCTAAACATACGATTGGGAGCGGAGACTTTTACCCTGCTGAATATCTACGCTCCAAATGAGAAACAAGGCTCTTTTTATGGAGAGCTGTCGAAAGTATTGGCAAAATATGTTGACGGGGAACTGATAATAGGAGGAGACTTTAATCTCACTCTGCATCCAGTTATGGATAACTCAAATGTGGGGGTGCGCTATGCCCGAAATGATAGAGCAAAACTACACAAATTTATAAATTATTGGCAGATGACAGACATATGGCAACATTATAACCCGATGTCACGCAGCTATACGTACTATTCGGCGGTGCATGCATCGTATTCACGAATTGACCTGTGGCTGGGAGGACAAAGTTTGATACAGAGAGTACAAGGGGTACAAATAGACGAACCAAACCACGCTGGCGCATGGATGATAGTATGTTAGCAGACCCAAATGTGATCAAGCAATTAGAAATCGACATCCAAAACTATATTACACATAATGACACGGGAGACGTGAGTGATGACATACTATGGGAAGGGCTTAAAGCAGTCCTTAGAGGACAGATTATATCATTACATTCGTATAGATTGAGGCAGAAACAACGTAAAACACAACAACTACATATAGAGCTTGAACACCTACAACATACTATAGCCATTAGCATATAAATTAAAAAACAAAAGATGAAAAACCACATACATGCAATAGAGGATAGCACAGGGCAGCGACAGACTACAACTGAGGATATCAAGCGGGCTTTCTATGCTTTTTATAAACAATTGTACACAGATGATATACAGTCAGAACCACAAACAATTCAAGACTACTTAGAAGGGATAGAGCTCCCTCAAATTGGCCCAACTCAAAATGATGAACTCTCTGCACCCATTACATTGGAGGAGGTGCAATGGGCAATACATAACTTGCCTAACGGTAAGGCTCCAGGGCCTGATGGATTCACGAATAGATTCTATAAATGTTTTGGGAAAATATTGGCACCTTTGTTGGTTCGGGTATTAAATGAGATAGAACACCAAAAAGAATTGCCTCACTCATGGCGATTAGCTCATATTAGTATTCTCCTAAAACCTGGGAAAAACCCGATGCAATGTGGATCATATCGACCCATATCACTCTTAGATACAGACTATAAAATATTCACGAAAATTCTAGCCAGGCGATTACAGAGGCTTATGCCGGAATTGGTACAGAATGATCAGATGGGGTTTGTAGAAGGAAGACAAACGTTTGACAATATCAGACGGGCACTGCATTTAATACAAGAGGCAAATAGCACACAACAACCAACAAGCGTTCGATCGAGTACACTGGCCCTATATGTTTAAGGTTCTGCATAAAATGGGAATGACGGGCCGATATATAAAATGGCTACAGCGTCTATATGATCAGCCACTAGTAGAATTGATTATAAATGGGGAATGCTCAGCCACTTTTAAATTAAACAGGGGGACACGGCAGGGATGTGCACTTTCTCCCCTGCTTTTCGCCCTCACAATGGAGCCATTAGCCCAGGTAATTAGAGCAAATGAGGCCATTCATGGGATCCAAATTGGTCATAAGATACATAAAATTATGCTGTTTGCTCCCCAGTAAACGGGTTAGGGCAATGGCAACATTGCTACCCCCAACAGTTGCATACCCATTAATGACATGGAATACATTACGCCAACAATTCTGTCCCCAGAGAACATATTTTCGTAAAATGCATATACAAGGGGCACCGGGGTTTTCATGGGAAGAGGGAGATACAATATATAAGCAATGGAGACAGAGAGGGTTGAGACAATTGGACCACATATGGGAAGAGGGGGCAATACGTTCATATAATGAGCTGCAAGACGAATTTAATCTCCCAGCACATCACCTGTTATATTACACTAGAATTAGAGATTATATTCTTCGAAAAGCCAAAGGGGAGCTACAAAAGGAGGAAACAGAATTAGAGCGGGCCATGGGAGGGAATAGTCATAAAAGATGTGTGTCAAGAATATACGGGGCACTACTCTCATATAAAACCCCAATCCAGCAATACATACAGAAATGGGAACAAGATATAGGGGCTACACATGAACTGAAGAGTTGGGAAAAGGCGATAGGCTTTCTATTAAAGTGATCAGTAAGTAGTTCCATGATAGAAAATGGATATAAGATCCTGTACCGATGGTATTATACCCCACATAAAGTAGCGAAAATGTTTCCAGGCTCTTCGAATCAATGCTGGAGGGGATGTCAAGTGAGGGGGGATATGAAACATATATGGTGGTCATGTCCAAAGATACAACCGTATTGGCAGGAATGTCTTAAGTTATTGAAACAGATATTGGGTAAAGAATATCCACAAACGATGGACAACTGCTTATTGCAATTTCGCCCTCCCAGACTTCTGACACCTCTTCACCGTTTGGCTTCCATGTTTTTAGGAGCGGCAAAGATTGCACTGGCGGCCGCCTGGAAGCAATCGCTGGCTCCACCAATTGTCCAAGTTTTACATAAAATGGACTATATGTATCAAATGGCAAAGCTTACAGGGATGAAGAACAATCAGCTGCTCCAGTTTACCAAAATATGGGACAAATATAAGCTTTGGAGATCCCAAGCGGGAATTGACTTAGATGCTCTGCAATTGATAATACCAAGGAGGTGAAATCACTTGGCAAACTCGGGCCTTTTTGTGGGCCCGAAGTATTAAGTATAAAAGCAGATACACCACAGAGATCCATAGAACTATGAAGAGACTGGGGGGGGGGGGGGGGAGAGGGGAGGAGGGAAGGGAAAGGAGATATCTCTAGGATGTATAAAGTGATGTCAAAGATTGTATTTCTAAGTTGTCTATACACTAAAATAAAGTTTAAAAAAAAAAAAAAAAAACTACAAGAAAGCAAAAGCTGGTACCTGTGTGGATCAGACACAATTGTTCCTCTCCTTCACAATCTACAGGGGTGCAAGCTCTGGCCAGGGCACAATGTGTCACATTCTCAGCCTCCAGATCCCAGAATGCAACAGCTGAGGTTTGCTCATCAATTCTCAGCATAAAAATAGCGCTGAATGCAGTGACAGAAATGCAATGAAACCCAGCTTTCTCTCTAAACTCCTGCAGGTCGATCTTCTTCCATGCACTTCCAGCATCAAAACTCTTCCCCTGAGGGATGACTGCAGGACCGGCGAGCCCACGGCTCTGCTCTTGCTGATGTCTCGTCATATAACGTGCATGCTTTGGAAGGCTGCAGGTCCATGGCATGTGCCTGTTTAATGCACGGTTAGTACTGTCAGGTCTCTTTGTTATTTTGTATAAGGAAGACAGGTAGGCTTCCCAGGACCTATAGGAAAAAAAAAACTAGAAATCAAATCTAGTCTTAACATTTTTCCCACTTCATGTACTTTCATGCCAGTCCCAGAGCAATATAATCAGAAATGGACCAACCCCAGAGAACTGCATTCCATTAACAGATGAGCCCCAGGACAGCAGCCTGAATAACGGACTAGTCCCAGGGCTTCACATGCTGCAACAGACCAGTCTCATGCTAAAATATCAAATTCTTCTAAATAAAAAGAAAGTAATCAAAGGCCATCATCACAAATCATAAAGAAAGATAGTAATACAGGTCCAGATCAAGCTAAGAATACAAGTAAAACAAAGAACAGACCCCCTATGTTATTCTCAACAAATGATGCCATGCCCAGGCTACTGTTTGGAAACCAACTTCAACCGTCCCCATACCTGTCTGTCCGGAAGGAAATGCGCATCAATGACAGGCTGTGGACAGAGCTGGCGACACTGTCGTCATCGGCTGCTTCTGGCTGCTTCACGGGGAGCTGCTCAGTCGTAGACCTGCAGAGCAAGTGCTCAGGGTTCTGCCTGCAAGCAGAGCGCAAGTGAAAAGCCATCAGGGCACTGCTCATGTCATTGTTTCTATGACCCTGCAAACCACGAAACATTTTCTATTGCATCTAGAGAGGAAGCAAGTGTTACAGCTGCAGCTGACTTACTGCAGTTCATTCCTGTCACCCAATAGTCCTCTCGTTGGATTTTTGGATTTATGAGGTTGCCCAGTAATGTTTTAAAATGTTTGCCCACACGGAGGACGTCAGTTGCTCAGGAAAGCATGTATAGTGGGCAAAAAGACTATCTTGGGAGTCTGGACGGTTCCGGACTCACCCTCTTTTGGGGCCTGGAATAACAAATTTCATGCATTAATATTTTCCAAAAGTAATCAGGCCAAGGATTATGTTGTACTTGGAAGGATAAGGGAAGAGTAGATTAGTCTGCTCTAGATATTAGAGCATTTTCTTCAGATGAGTGGGGGGACCATAAGAGACCAGGCCTTCCCACCCCCCCCCCCTTATTATTTTATATCTACTACATTTGTTTTAACTTCTATTGCTCTGATATCCAACGTGTTACTTGTTTGCAAAAATTCAATAAACATGATTATAACTATAAAACGTTTGCCCACATTGTTTTAGATTGATTAGAACACTGTCAAGCTAATTAAGTGTATTTATTTTCTGTTATGGTTGAGATCCTTTTGTTGTATCTGAGGCTATAGGCAAGTTACTTAACCCTCCATTGCCCCAGGTACAAAACAAGGGCCTGTATATAATATGTAAAGGCGGTATATCAAGTCCCAGTTCCCTTTCCCTATCAGTGATGCAGCTAGAAAAAGTCATAAGCAACTGACAGGACTAGGAGCTGATGCTTCTCTAAGGCCTGGCAGAAATAGACTATTATAGCTACCGAGGCACAGCAGAGCGGTTTATCCTAGAGAGAGAGAAAGCAGAACATGAAATGAACAAATTCACACTAAAAGACTGAGAATTTACGTAACCTTCTGTCAAGCTGTCCCTCCAAAAGCCTGTGTAAAAAGTCAGGTCTTCAGGTTTGAGTTGGAACCTTTGAAAGAGGTAAATTGTTCCACCCATTCTGCTCACATACCTGAAATACATGTTTAGGTCCACAGCAATGGCGCAGTTGGAGCTGCTGACCACCACGGCAGTGCTGAGATCATGTGACACCCTCATCGCAGTAAAAGATGCAACACTGATGGGGGTCTTTTCTGTCGTAGCCAATTGGCACAGTGTCAGGTCAACAGTTGCCAGGTGAGAGCCATCCTCAGGATCACAGGCATCTTTTCATCCTTGTTAAAGAAATATTCAGGAGTCTCAAGATCAAGACAGACTTTGACCGAACTCTGCTAACAGATCCTACAATTCTCTTGACAGGAGTAGCCTAGTGGTTACTGCAGTGGACTTTGATCCTGGGTCACTGAGTTCAATTCCCACTGTAGCTCCTTATGACTCTGGGCAAGTCACTTAACCCTCCATTGCCCCTGGTACAAAATAAGTAACTGAATATATGTAAACCGCTTTGAATGTAGTTGGAAAAACCTCAGAAAGGCAGTTTATCAAGTCCCATTTCCCTTTCCCTATTTGAGATTCTAGATAGAATGTTGCTACTATTTGAGATTCTACATGGAATGTTGCTACTATTGGAAGTTCTACATGGAATGTTGCTACTATTGAGATTCTGTTGCTACTATTTGAGATTCTACATGGAATGTTGCTACTATTGAGATTCTGTTGCTACTATTGGAGGTTCTAGATGGAATGTTGCTACTATTGAGATTCTGTTGCTACTATTTGAGATTCTACATGGAATGTTGCTACTATTGGAGGTTCTAGATGGAATGTTGCTACTATTGAGATTCTGTTGCTACTATTTGAAGTTCTACATGGAATGTTGCTACTATTGAGATTCTGTTGCTACTATTTGAGGTTCTACATGGAATGTTGCTACTATTGAGATTCTGTTGCTACTATTTGAGGTTCTACATGGAATGTTGCTACTATTGAGATTCTGTTGCTACTATTTGAGGTTCTACATGGAATGTTGCTACTATTTGAGGGTCTACATGGAATGTTGCTACTATTGAGATTCTGTTGCTACTATTTGAGATTCTACATGGAATGTTGCTACTATTGAGATTCTGTTGCTACTATTTGAGATTCTACATGGAATGTTGCTACTATTGAGATTCTGTTGCTACTATTTGAGATTCTACATGGAATGTTGCTACTATTGAGATTCTGTTGCTACTATTTGAGATTCTACATGGAATGTTGCTACTATTGTGATTCTGTTGCTACTATTTGAGATTCTACATGGAATGTTGCTACTATTGAGATTCTGTTGCTACTATTTGAGATTCTACATGGAATGTTGCTACTATTGTGATTCTGTTGCTACTATTTGAGATTCTACATGGAATGTTGCTACTATTGAGATTCTGTTGCTACTATTTGAGATTCTACATGGAATGTTGCTACTATTGAGATTCTGTTGCTACTATTTGAGGTTCTACATGGAATGTTGCTACTATTGAGATTCTGTTGCTACTATTTGAGGTTCTACATGGAATGTTGCTACTATTGAGATTCTGTTGCTACTATTTGAGGTTCTACATGGAATGTTGCTACTATTGAGATTCTGTTGCTACTATTTGAGGTTCTACATGGAATGTTGCTACTATTGAGATTCTGTTGCTACTATTTGAGGTTCTACATGGAATGTTGCTACTATTGAGATTCTGTTGCTACTATTTGAGGTTCTACATGGAATGTTGCTACTATTGAGATTCTGTTGCTACTATTTGAGGTTCTACATGGAATGTTGCTACTATTGAGATTCTGTTGCTACTATTTGAGGTTCTACATGGAATGTTGCTACTATTGAGATTCTGTTGCTACTATTTGAGATTCTACATGGAATGTTGCTACTATTGGAGGTTCTAGATGGAATGTTGCTACTATTGAGATTCTGTTGCTACTATTTGAGATTCTACATGGAATGTTGCTACTATTGGAGGTTCTAGATGGAATGTTGCTACTATTGAGATTCTGTTGCTACTATTTGAGATTCTACATGGAATGTTGCTATTCCACTAGCAACAATCCATGTAGAAGACTGCCCTTGCAGATAAGCAACGCAGCCGCACAGGCTTCTGTTTCTGTGAGTCTGACGTCCTGCACATATGTTCAGGACATCAGAGTCACAGAAACAGAAGCCTGTGCGGCCGCAAGAGCAGGCTTCTACATGGAATGTTGCTAGTGGAGGAGTAGCCTAGTGGGTAGTGCAGTGGACTTCGATCCTGGGGAACTGGGTTTGATTCCCACTGCAGCTCCTTGTGACTCTGGGCAAGTCACCTAATCCTCCATTGCCCCTGGTACAAAATAAGTACCTGAATATATGTAAACCGCTTTGAATGTAGCTGCAAAAACCACAGAAAGGTGGTATGTCAAGTCCCATTTGCCTTTCCCTTTATGGTGACCAACATAGCTCTATGCAACCAACATGAGAGACTAAGAAGGTATCTGGGAAGTGAACACTTCTCCGGAACCATCAGACAGAACTGAAAAAAAGCTAACCTGAGAATTAAAATCACAAAGCGTAAACAAACCTGTTGTCCTCAAGCAGCTTTCTAGAGCAATGCACTGGTCATATGTGGGACCTCAGTTCTTCTAAAGCTAGAGGTGAACTGTCTGAAGCCTAAGGATGAAAGACTGATATAGTTGCGGACCAGGACGGTGGATTATGAATGACAAGGTTTACAGCAAGCATAGGAAAAAAAGAGAAAATGGACGTGTGTAAAGAAATGCTGTTAATGGTTATGCGGAGACTAGGAACAGCAAACAGGACGGACCTCTACGTGGACAGTGCAATCAACTGAAGTACAGGTTGACCAACAGACACTCCAACGCAAAAAATAGCGTTTATAAAATGCTTTATTCGCTGCTTGGACAAGGGGACCACACACGGTCCGTGTTTCGTCATGATCAAACACCTGCCTCAGAGGTCACAATATAATTCTAAAAAACATACACGTGTGTTATACATCAATAATATATATATATTTGTTAAAACATGTATTACATATATAATTAAAAAATATGTACATGTAACAGTAAAATATACGTATAAATATATAAAAAGTTAAAATAAAAACACAAGTTGAACGTACTGATAAACAACTAAAAACTTTAAAGATAAAAAAATGCAATCAGACCAATAAAATATATTGAACTTATAATACACTGAACTTAAAATAAAACAATGGACCATAATGAAGGACATGTTAAGCCTGAATAATTGTCTTAAACAGAAAAATGGCGGATAGTTACGATACTTTGTAAGCCACATTGAGCCTGCAAATAGGTGGGAAAATGTGGGGTATAAATGTAACAAAAAAATAGTTAAGACCAGCCATATAGTTGTATAAATAAAAGACAAAGTGTAAGAACCACAATGAAAGAAAGACTAAGGAGGCCAGGGCTTTTCAGCTTGGAGAAGAGACGGCTGAGGGGAGACATGATAGAGGTATATAAAATAATGAGTGGAGTGGAACAGGTGGATGTGAAGCGTCTGTTCACGCTTTCCAAAAATACTAGGACTAGGGGGCATGCGATGAAACTACAGTGTAGTAAATTTACAACAAATCGGAGAAAATGTTTCTTCACCCAATGCACAATTAAACTTTGGAATTCGTTGCCGGAGAACGTGGTGAAGGCGGTTAAGCTTGGCAGAGTTTAAAAAGAGGTTAGACGGTTACCTAAAGGACAAGTCCATAAACCACTACTAAATGGACTTGGGAAAAATCCACAATTCCAGGAATAACATGTATAGAATGTTTGTACGTTTGGGAAACTTGCCAGGTGCCCTTGGCCTGGATTGGCTGCTGTCGTGGACAGGATGCTGGGCTCGATGGACCCTTGGTCTTTTCCCAGTGTGGCATTACTTATGTACTTAAGGAGAGAGAACTGATAATGTTAACGGACATATAGGAGACACAAAGGTGCCGAATACTTTAGTGCAGACTGCAGTGAAAGAAAAAAAAAAAGAGTAAAGAAAGTAAGAAACTGTCCAAATCTCATCCTTTATGTGAAGAAAAAAAAAAGGTTACAGAAGTTCAAATAGGTACCTTTTTCAGACTGACTATAGACCCACCACATGAAAAGTCGGCCATTTTCAGCATTTTGGATCTGCTACTTTACTCGCCTTTTCCCAGAGATGGTCACATTTGATTAAGTTTTGTACCCATGATTTCTTCTCATTTTTATCATTTATATGTAAATGTTGTAGAAGGTTTTTTACAGATGTAATTAGGTTTCTTTTAAAGTCACTCTATTTTAATTCATTTTTGTATTTTATTGTCATTGAATTTTTATCTGATTCACAGTTCA
Source organism: Microcaecilia unicolor (assembly GCF_901765095.1). Lineage (NCBI taxonomy): Eukaryota > Metazoa > Chordata > Amphibia > Gymnophiona > Siphonopidae > Microcaecilia > Microcaecilia unicolor. The sequence goes on along the minus strand of NC_044031.1, from coordinate 769,692,747 downwards.
TGCACCTGATGCAGGCAGCCCAGTATTAAGGTGAAACACGGCCACATTGGGCTCTTAGTTTTTCTAACCCCACTTTGCAAAAATAAATAGCGCTTCCAAACATTAGATACTGGTGTTTGCATGAAAGGATACATATCCAGCCTCTGCAATCCAGGAGGAACAGAATCCTCTGGCAGTGCTGTCCATCCACAACTTGAGCTGTCACCGCAGATGATAGTCCAAGAGGGAAACAAGTGAGTTTCTGCAGGTCCATGGCTCTGCCGGAGAACCCAAGCTCTGCCAGAACACAGTTATTAAGCAGTAACAGGGCACGATGGGACTCAAAGGAGAGGAGTCTCACTGACACTGCAGGTAGAAGACCTGTGCAAAAGAAAGCAGAATCACTCCTGGGACTGACCATCAAACTGCAGCCCTCAGGCACTGATCTATTTCAGAAGTTCATGCAAATATCATGTTTACACGTGTGCAGAACAAGTCCAGCATGAGGATCTGGCCACATGAAAAGCTAAAACAAGGAATCCGAGAACATTTTTAATTGGACGCATGACAACAAAAAGTAAATATTATTTACTTAGAAATGTGGGGAAAAAGAAATATGATTATACTAGGAAAAAAGGCCCGTTTCTGACAGCAAGGTTTTCCTAGGAGTGTGTGTTTTACAGAGTGTGTGTGAGAGTGAGTGTGTGATACAGAAAGAGTGAATGTGTGAGTGTGTGTGACAGAGAGAGACTGTGTGACAGAGTGTGTGTGTGTGTGTGTGTGTGTGTGAGAATGAGAGTGTGCGCCAGGGGCCCCCCTCCCTCCCACCCACCCAGTTCCAGGGTTGTTTCCCCCCTCTCCCCCAGTTTCAGGGTCCCCCCTCCCTCCCTACCAGTTTCTGGGTCCGCCTGGCCCCCTCTAAGTTCCAGGGTCGGCCCCCCTCCAAGTTCAAGGGTCCGCTGTCCCTCCCTCCCACCCACCCTGTTCCAGGGTCGTTTCACCCCCTCTCCCCCTCCCTCCCAGTTTCTGGGACCCCCCCTCCCTCCCTCCATCCCAGTTTCTGTGTCCGTCTGGCCCCCTCCAAGTTAGTTCCAGCATTGTTGCCCCCCCTCTCTCTCCCTCCCTGTTCCAGGGTAGTTGCCCCCTCTCTTTCCCTCCTCTCCAGCCACCCACCTGCAACGTGGTGAAGCTGACTCCGTGGCTAAAGTGAAGGGGTTTTTTTTCTTCATGTTCGTCGCTCTGTAACCATCTCTGTCGGCCCCGCCCTCGTGTCTCTGATAGGTCTGCCACCCTCGACGTCAAAACGTGATGACGTCGAGGGCGGTGGACCTATCAGAGGCGCGAGGACGGGGCTGAGAGAGATGGTGACAGAGCACAAACCTAACGATCCCAACGAACCCTTCACTTGAAGCCACGGAGTCAGCTTCAGAACGTTGAAGGTGACTTTTATTATAGTAGAGAGAAGGACAAAGAAAAGAGATTCAGTTAGAAGACTACATTAGAAAGCAACAACAGAGGCTGAGACACTGGAAAAAGATGAGAATTAGATATGGTTACAGAGGAGTCAGAAGGCACAGGGAGAAGGAGATGATTACAGAAGAGATGGAAATTTGTGCCGTGGTTGGAAGTTGGACCATAAAATCAGAATATAAATTACATTGCTGAGGTAAGAGATGCAAGACACAGAAAGAAAGAAACTGGAAAATGTTAAAGAGGAGGGAAGGAGTAAAGGGAAGAAGGTTGAGAGCTGCTTGAACAAAGGAATGGGAGTTGGAGATGACTAAGGAAAATGATGGAAGGCACAGGGAGAGGGCTGGAAGCCGGAAATGAGTTTCAGTCCTGCTAATTTCAGAGTTATTGCTCAGTCAGTTCTTTTACTCAGTCTGGATTATTCTAACTCCCTGTACTGTTCACTTACAGGTCAAAACAAAAGGACGTCAGTTGCTCCAGAATACTGTAGATTGATTTTACAAGGGAAAATCTACTGAGGCTACTCCTTTACTGAACAATCTGCACTGGGTCAAAGTTGAGAGTCTGATTAATTTCAAACTTGCTTGCTTAGTTTTTAAAAGTGTATCTGGGTTAAATTCAGATAATAAGTCAGTTATTGCTCATTCCAAGTAGGAGATTATATTCACGAAACAAGCAATGCATCATTATATTAGATTTTCCGTCTCTGAAAGGCGTCAATCGTAAATCCATGAAAGCAAAATCAATTGACTTTCAAAGCATAAAGTTCTGGAACAGCCTATATGTCAATTTACGGCAAACTGATTCACACTTATTATTTAGAAAATCTTTAAAAACCTTTTTGTTCTCCGATCAAATTATAACATTCTTTTTGTCATTCTCTTGCTGTTCTGTTTCAAATTGCATGTAAGCTCCTTCTGAATACAGAAGTCTATTACTAAAATCCGCTTTGCAATTTACCTAAAAAGTGGAATAGGTGTAAATAAATACAAGTGGAGAAGGAGAACAGACAACAGGGCAGAAGGGTCAGAGCTGCAGAGAGGAAAGAGAAGGCTGGGGACAGGGTTAGGAACTGGAGATACCGGGAGGGGAGGGAAAGGACAAGAATGGAAACTGGTGAGTAGAGGAGGAAATACGAAGGAAGGTGAACATATGAAGGCAACCGAGGAACGCAGGATCGTGGCACACACATGACATACACAAGAGGAAAACACGTGGGGCAAAAGCTGGACTTAAGCGCTACTGACTCTCCCCAGTCAATAAGGGTAGCTTAAGCCTAATGTCGTCTGAGAGAATTCTGTCTTTCTTTCCTATCAGAACTACACAAATGCTCTACAGGGTAGACATGCAAAGGTAAGTGTATTTGAGAGCATAAAAATAAAGTCAGATCCACACTGCTGCTAATGAGGTTGAAAAATCAAAAAACAATATAAGCAGAGTAATACTGTCTATATATCAAAAAATTCCAGGGGAAAAAGTCTCAACAAGTGCGGCAATTATTTAAACATGAAACCTATTGCACGCACAACAAGTTATCATCGACTAAAAAAAACCCCAATGAAAAAAAATATATACTTTTTTTTTTCCATTGGGGGTTTTTTTAGTCAATGATGACTTGTTGTGTGTGCAATAGGGTTCATGTTTAAATAATTGCCGCACTTGTTGAGACTTTTTCCCCTGGAATTTTTTGATATACAGACATTATTACTCTGTTTATAGTGTATTTGAGAGACCACATCAATCCATTCTTTACGTGAACAGCAAGTATTTGATTAACAAAGGAAAACGAGAAACTGTTTTCTTCTTGCATTTTTCCGTTTCCATCACTTCACTATTTTGCTAAAACAGAAAGCAGATAACTGACCAGGTCTAACCCACTGTGCCACATTCTGATAATGGCCAGGAGTACAAAGAGGCATATTTTCAAAGCACTTTGGGAGGCTAAGTTCCATAGGTTTCTATGGAACTTTGGGAGGCTAAGTGCTTTGAAAATAAGCCTCAAAGCCTTCGACTCACTGAGCTGTTCTGCTTCAAGACGTTTTCTCAGACTGTCCCCGTCACACCTCCACAAGGTGCACACTTCATACTGTCCGTCCTGTGTACGCAGTCCATAGGCGAACAGTTCCCCATCTGCACCGAGGGCCAGCAGTTTTGGGCTGTCATTATCCGCACTCTCCCACAGGAATCTGGCATGAGAAAAGGCAATGAGGTTTTATTAGTTCTGGAAAAATAAGCTGCTAATTCAAAGACAGACATGTTTCAACATTTCATCTGATACAGGCCCTCGTGAAAACAGCCTGTATGATTTTCATTCTCATAGTTATTAATTAAAGACCATTCAACAGATGAAGAGGTAACCAGTCACAAACTGTAACAACGGGATCGAAGAGTGACCAGAAGAAGTGAAAAGAGCAGAGGCCTGAAAAATGTACGAGGAGGAAAGGGGAACTCACACAGTCCATGATTGCAAGGACCCAACTGTATAATCATCAGTCCAGGAAAAAAAACAAACAAAGAAACATTCTTTATTAAATAAAAAGTTAAAGCCCAGTCTGGCCATTTTTCAGGAGATATTTGGCTGCCTCAAGAAATGTTTAAACATCTCTGCAAACAACGAAAAGAACCAGTAAGAAATAAAAATAAAACTGATATCAGTATGAAGAGCAGTTTCATCATCTGTTCTCCGAAATCCTAAGGAACTTCATTACCTGATCAAGCCGACTAACTCCTCCTCCTTGACCAGCACAACCACCACCAAACCCTCCTCTTCTTCTACTTCCCACAAACTGCTGAGGTCCCAGTCCTCATTACCCTCCACAGCTAATTCTCCCCAATGGCTGATCCTAGAGCTCGTGAGATCTTTTTCTTGAGCGCTGACCCCCAAGATGGACCCCAGCATCAGGTAACTGTGATTCGGATTATTCTTTCCAATGTGCATCACAAAACATCAAATTATAACCTAAAAAAGGAATATTGTATGCTGCAGAAAGGGAATCAGGACAGTCCAAGAACTAAATCTCCATAAACACCTGCACATGCTTGCTAAGACATAATCTTAAGTAACCAAGTAAATTATTCCACAATTCTGCACCTGAAGTAGGGAGGAATCGTTATTGTGTGTCAGGAAAGTTGCAAATCGTGACACACAATTGCTTTCGCCATTTCTATACGAAGTGCTTGATTTGGTTAATACATGGTCGGACAACATTTAAAATATTAAGGCATTAGACCATACACTCGCTGATGGATTAATACTATCGTTTTAAATACTATCCAAAACTTTATTGGTAACCAATTAAGACTTTTGAGATACTGGAACATAACAGTAGCCATACTGGGTCAGATTAATCTAGCCCAGTATCCTGTTTTCTAAACAGTGGCCAAGCCAGGTCAAAAGTACCAGGCAGAAACCCAAATTGTGGCAACATTCCATGTAGAATCCCAAAGAACAGCAAACCTAAAGCGTACCAAATTTCCATGCAAAATCTCAGAATAGCAACATTCCATGAAGAACCCCAGAGAATAGCAAAATTCCGGAATCCTAAAGAGCACCAAGATTCCATGCAAAATCTCAGAGTAGCAACATTCCATGTGGAAACCCAAAGAACAGCAAGATTCCGGAATCCTAGAGTACCAAGATTCCACTCAAAATCTCAGAGTAGCAACATTCCATGTGGAAACCCAAAGAACAGCAAGATTCCGGAATCCTAGAGTACCAAAATTCCACTCAAAATCTCAGAGTAGCAACATTCCATGTGGAAACCCAAAGAACAGCAAGATTGCGGAATCCTAGAGAACCAAAATTCCACTCAGAATCTCAGAGTAGCAACATTCCATGTGGAAACCCAAAGAACAGCAAGATTCTTGAATCCTAGAGTACCAAGATTCCACTCAGAATCTCAGAGTAGCAACATTCCATGTGGAAACCCAAAGAACAGCAAGATTCCGGAATCCTAGAGTACCAAAATTCCACGCAAAATCTCAGAGTAGCAACATTCCATGTGGAAACCCAAAGAACAGCAAGATTGCAGAATCCTAGAGAACCAAAATTCCACTCAGAATCTCAGAGTAGCAACATTCCATGTGGAAACCCAAAGAACAGCAAGATTCCGGAATCCTAGAGTACCAAAATTCCACTCAGAATCTCAGAGTAGCAACATTCCATGTAGAATCCCAAAGAACACCAAGATTCCACTCAGAATCTCAGAGTAGCAACATTCCATGTGGAAACCCAAAGAACAGCAAGATTCCGGAATCCTAGAGTACCAAGATTCCACTCAAAATCTCAGAGTAGCAACATTCCATGTGGAAACCCAAAGAACAGCAAGATTCCGGAATCCTAAAGTACCAAAATTCCACTCAAAATCTCAGAGTAGCAACATTCCATGTGGAAACCCAAAGAACAGAAAGATTTGGGGAATCCTAGAGTACCAAGATTCCACTCAGAATCTCAGAGTAGCAACATTCCATGTAGAAACCCAAAGAACAGCAAGATTGCGGAATCCTAGAGTACCAAGATTCCACGCAGAATCTCAGAGTAGCAACATTCCATGTAGAAACCCAAAGAACAGCAAGATTCTGGAATCCTAGAGTACCAAGATTCCACCTAAAAATCTCAGAATAGCAACATTCCATGTGGAAACCCAAAGAACAGCAAGATTCCGGAATCCTAGAGTACCAAAATTCCACGCAAAATCTCAGAGTAGCAACATTCCATGTGGAAACCCAAAGAACAGCAAGATTGCAGAATCCTAGAGAACCAAAATTCCACTCAGAATCTCAGAGTAGCAACATTCCATGTGGAAACCCAAAGAACAGCAAGATTCCGGAATCCTAGAGTACCAAAATTCCACTCAGAATCTCAGAGTAGCAACATTCCATGTAGAATCCCAAAGAACACCAAGATTCCACTCAGAATCTCAGAGTAGCAACATTCCATGTGGAAACCCAAAGAACAGCAAGATTCCGGAATCCTAGAGTACCAAGATTCCACTCAAAATCTCAGAGTAGCAACATTCCATGTGGAAACCCAAAGAACAGCAAGATTCCGGAATCCTAAAGTACCAAAATTCCACTCAAAATCTCAGAGTAGCAACATTCCATGTGGAAACCCAAAGAACAGAAAGATTTGGGGAATCCTAAAGTACCAAGATTCCACTCAGAATCTCAGAGTAGCAACATTCCATAGTACAAATCCCAGGGTGAGTAGGTGCTTCCCATGTCTGTCTCAATGGTAGACTATGGACTTTTCCACCAGGAATGTGTCCAAACCTTTTTTAAACCCTGTAAGGCTAACGGTAAGAAAGGCAGAGAGGAGAAATTAGCTTCACCCCGTGCTGTGAGCAGCAGACGGTACTCACTGGCTGAAATTGCCGGGGATATGAGTCTCCCTCCGGCTCCCACACACGCTGGAGACGTGCAGCCCATCCCTGGAGAGCAGGCAGCACAGGCCGGGGGGCCGGAGCCCGCTGAGAGCGGCTTGCGAGGGGCCGGAGACGGTTGATGTGGAGCCCAAGAACAACACCCGCAGCATCCCTGCTCCGGACTGAGCCCCTCACATCACCCACAGCAACAGCAGCAACAGCAGCAGCAGCAGCAACACTCGACTACTTCCGCTCCACGCAGTCAGCTGAGCGCACGAGACCCGTTTCCCTAGCGACACAACTAGCACAGCAGCAGCCGCCATCTTTGATTCGGGCAAAGGGACGCTCAGATCAGATGCAGCAGCTTTCATAACGTATTGAAGGCTTCGAATAATCCTCCAAATACTTCCTATCCCTCAACTGATGTTTCCACGAACTTCAAAGGCTTACAGTGCCGTTAAAATAATTTTTCGGCTGCCTGTTTGCCCAAACCCAAGATGGCGTTCTTCCCATGACCACATCCAGGCCAGCATCAGAGGCGCGCGACCGGCGTGACGTCAGTCATGGCAGCGCACGCATCCCCGGAAGCACGTGACTGAGAGTGACGCCACTACTAGTATGGCGGCGCCGCGGCATGGAGGCGCTGTCTGGCTGGTTCTCGCACTCGGTGGCTGGGCTCCTGTTGTTGCTGCCCAGGTTGTCTGACAGAGACAATGCGCAGAGAAAGAAGAGGATGGAAGAGAAGGCGCTAGAGGTCTATGGTAACCGCTCTGCCCTTGGCCTCCTGGGGATAGACAAATAGATCACTCTCACCCAGGGCCCCTGCTCAGCTCCCTGAGGGCCGGCTGAAGAGACCGTGGCATCCTGAGCCAACATTTGCTTTGGAGCCATCCCTTTTGCACCCCCCTTCAGTGGAGGAGAGGCCCAGTGGTTACTGCAGTGGACTTTGATCCTGGGGAACTGAGTTCGATTCCCACTGCAGCTCCTTGTGACTCTGGGCAAGTCACTTAACCCTCCATTGCCCCTGGTACAAAATAAGTACCTGAATATATGTAAACCGCTTTGAATGTAGTTGCAAAAAGGTGGTATATCAAGTCCCATTTCCCTTTCCCTATTTGAGATTCTACAGGGAATGTTACTAGTGGAGGAGTAGCTTAGTGCAGTGGAACATAGAATGTTGCTACTATTTGTAGATTCTACATGGTATGTTGCTACTATTGAGATTCTGTGGCTACTGTTGCAGATTTTACATGGTATGTTGCTACTATTGAGATTCTGTGGCTACTGTTGGAGATTTTACATGGTATGTTGCTACTGTTGGAGATTTTACATGGTATGTTGCTACTGTTGGAGATTTTACATGGTATGTTGCTACTATTGAGATTCTGTGGCTACTGTTGCAGATTGTACATGGTATGTTGCTACTATTGAGATTCTGTGGCTACTGTTGCAGATTTTACATGGTATGTTGCTACTGTTGCAGATTCTGTGGCTACTGTTGGAGATTTTACATGGTATGTTGCTACTGTTGCAGATTTTACATGGTATGTTGCTACTATTGAGATTCTGTGGCTACTGTTAGAGATTTTACATGGTATGTTGCTACTATTGGAGATTCTACATGGTATGTTGCTACTATTGAGATTCTGTGGCTACTGTTAGAGATTTTACATGGTATGTTGCTACTATTGGAGATTCTACATGGTATGTTGCTACTATTGGAGATTCTGTTGCTACTATTGGAGATTCTACATGGTATGTTGCTACTATTGGAGATTCTGTTGCTACTATTGGAGATTCTACATGGAATGTTGCAAGTGGAGGAGTAGCCTAGTGGTTAGTGCAGCTGACTTTGATTCTGGGAATTGAGTTCGATTCCCACTGCAGCTCCTTGTGACTCTGGGCAAGTCACTTAACCCTCCATTGCCCCTGGTACAAAATAAGTACCTGAATATATGTAAACCGCTTTGAATGTAGTTGCAAAAAGGTGGTATATCAAGTCCCATTTCCCTTTCCCTATTTGAGATTCTACAGGGAATGTTACTAGTGGAGGAGTAGCTTAGTGCAGTGGAACATAGAATGTTGCTACTATTTGTAGATTCTACATGGAATGTTGCTACTATTGAGATTCTGTGGCTACTGTTGGAGATTTTACATGGTATGTTGCTACTATTGAGATTCTGTGGCTACTGTTGGAGATTCTACATGGTATGTTGCTACTATTGAGATTCTGTGGCTACTGTTGGAGATTTTACATGGTATGTTGCTACTGTTACAAATTTTACATGGTATGTTGCTACTATTGAGATTCTGTGGCTACTGTTGGAGATTTTACATGGTATGTTGCTACTGTTGGAGATTTTACATGGTATGTTGCTACTGTTGGAGATTTTACATGGTATGTTGCTACTATTGAGATTCTGTGGCTACTGTTGCAGATTGTACATGGTATGTTGCTACTATTGAGATTCTGTGGCTACTGTTGCAGATTTTACATGGTATGTTGCTACTGTTGGAGATTTTACATGGTATGTTGCTACTGTTGGAGATTTTACATGGTATGTTGCTACTGTTGGAGATTTTACATGGTATGTTGCTACTATTGAGATTCTGTGGCTACTGTTGCAGATTGTACATGGTATGTTGCTACTATTGAGATTCTGTGGCTACTGTTGCAGATTTTACATGGTATGTTGCTACTGTTGCAGATTCTGTGGCTACTGTTGGAGATTTTACATGGTATGTTGCTACTATTGAGATTCTGTGGCTACTGTTAGAGATTTTACATGGTATGTTGCTACTATTGGAGATTCTACATGGTATGTTGCTACTATTGAGATTCTGTGGCTACTGTTAGAGATTTTACATGGTATGTTGCTACTATTGGAGATTCTACATGGTATGTTGCTACTATTGGAGATTCTGTTGCTACTATTGGAGATTCTACATGGAATGTTGCAAGTGGAGGAGTAGCCTAGTGGTTAGTGCAGCTGACTTTGATTCTGGGAATTGAGTTCGATTCCCACTGCAGCTCCTTGTGACTCTGGGCAAGTCACTTAACCCTCCATTGCCCCTGGTACAAAATAAGTACCTGAATATATGTAAACCGCTTTGAATGTAGTTGCAAAAAGGTGGTATATCAAGTCCCATTTCCCTTTCCCTATTTGAGATTCTACAGGGAATGTTACTAGTGGAGGAGTAGCTTAGTGCAGTGGAACATAGAATGTTGCTACTATTTGTAGATTCTACATGGAATGTTGCTACTTTTGAGATTCTGTGGCTACTGTTGGAGATTTTACATGGTATGTTGCTACTATTGAGATTCTGTGGCTACTGTTGGAGATTCTACATGGTATGTTGCTACTATTGAGATTCTGTGGCTACTGTTGGAGATTTTACATGGTATGTTGCTACTGTTACAAATTTTACATGGTATGTTGCTACTATTGAGATTCTGTGGCTACTGTTGGAGATTTTACATGGTATGTTGCTACTGTTGGAGATTTTACATGGTATGTTGCTACTGTTGGAGATTTTACATGGTATGTTGCTACTATTGAGATTCTGTGGCTACTGTTGCAGATTGTACATGGTATGTTGCTACTATTGAGATTCTGTGGCTACTGTTGCAGATTTTACATGGTATGTTGCTACTGTTGCAGATTCTGTGGCTACTGTTGGAGATTTTACATGGTATGTTGCTACTGTTGCAGATTTTACATGGTATGTTGCTACTATTGAGATTCTGTGGCTACTGTTAGAGATTTTACATGGTATGTTGCTACTATTGGAGATTCTACATGGTATGTTGCTACTATTGAGATTCTGTGGCTACTGTTAGAGATTTTACATGGTATGTTGCTACTATTGGAGATTCTACATGGTATGTTGCTACTATTGGAGATTCTGTGGCTACTGTTAGAGATTTTACATGGTATGTTGCTACTATTGGAGATTCTACATGGTATGTTGCTACTATTGGAGATTCTGTGGCTACTGTTAGAGATTTTACATGGTATGTTGCTACTATTGGAGATTCTACATGGTATGTTGCTACTATTGGAGATTCTGTTGCTACTATTGGAGATTCTACATGGAATGTTGCAAGTGGAGGAGTAGCCTAGTGGTTAGTGCAGCTGACTTTGATTCTGGGAATTGAGTTCGATTCCCACTGCAGCTCCTTGTGACTCTGGGCAAGTCACTTAACCCTCCATTGCCCCTGGTACAAAATAAGTACCTGAATATATGTAAACCGCTTTGAATGTAGTTGCAAAAAGGTGGTATATCAAGTCCCATTTCCCTTTCCCTATTTGAGATTCTACAGGGAATGTTACTAGTGGAGGAGTAGCTTAGTGCAGTGGAACATAGAATGTTGCTACTATTTGTAGATTCTACATGGAATGTTGCTACTATTGAGATTCTGTGGCTACTGTTGGAGATTTTACATGGTATGTTGCTACTATTGAGATTCTGTGGCTACTGTTGGAGATTTTACATGGTATGTTGCTACTATTGAGATTCTGTGGCTACTGTTGGAGATTTTACATGGTATGTTGCTACTGTTACAAATTTTACATGGTATGTTGCTACTATTGAGATTCTGTGGCTACTGTTGGAGATTTTACATGGTATGTTGCTACTGTTGGAGATTTTACATGGTATGTTGCTACTATTGAGATTCTGTGGCTACTGTTGCAGATTGTACATGGTATGTTGCTACTATTGAGATTCTGTGGCTACTGTTGCAGATTTTACATGGTATGTTGCTACTGTTGCAGATTCTGTGGCTACTGTTGGAGATTTTACATGGTATGTTGCTACTGTTGCAGATTTTACATGGTATGTTGCTACTATTGAGATTCTGTGGCTACTGTTAGAGATTTTACATGGTATGTTGCTACTATTGGAGATTCTACATGGTATGTTGCTACTATTGAGATTCTGTGGCTACTGTTGGAGATTTTACATGGTATGTTGCTACTATTGGAGATTCTACATGGTATGTTGCTACTATTGGAGATTCTGTTGCTACTATTGGAGATTCTACATGGAATGTTGCAAGTGGAGGAGTAGCCTAGTGGTTAGTGCAGCTGACTTTGATTCTGGGAATTGAGTTCGATTCCCACTGCAGCTCCTTGTGACTCTGGGCAAGTCACTTAACCCTCCATTGCCCCTGGTACAAAATAAGTACCTGAATATATGTAAACCGCTTTGAATGTAGTTGCAAAAAGGTGGTATATCAAGTCCCATTTCCCTTTCCCTATTTGAGATTCTACAGGGAATGTTACTAGTGGAGGAGTAGCTTAGTGCAGTGGAACATAGAATGTTGCTACTATTTGTAGATTCTACATGGAATGTTGCTACTATTGAGATTCTGTGGCTACTGTTGGAGATTTTACATGGTATGTTGCTACTATTGAGATTCTGTGGCTACTGTTGGAGATTCTACATGGTATGTTGCTACTATTGAGATTCTGTGGCTACTGTTGGAGATTTTACATGGTATGTTGCTACTGTTGCAGATTTTACATGGTATGTTGCTACTATTGAGATTCTGTGGCTACTGTTGGAGATTTTACATGGTATGTTGCTACTGTTGGAGATTTTACATGGTATGTTGCTACTGTTGGAGATTTTACATGGTATGTTGCTACTATTGAGATTCTGTGGCTACTGTTGCAGATTGTACATGGTATGTTGCTACTATTGAGATTCTGTGGCTACTGTTGCAGATTTTACATGGTATGTTGCTACTATTGAGATTCTGTGGCTACTGTTGGAGATTCTACATGGTATGTTGCTACTGTTGCAGATTTTACATGGTATGTTGCTACTATTGAGATTCTGTGGCTACTGTTGGAGATTTTACATGGTATGTTGCTACTGTTGCAGATTTTACATGGTATGTTGCTACTGTTGAGATTCTGTTGCTACTGTTGCAGATTTTACATGGTATGTTGCTACTGTTGCAGATTTTACATGGTATGTTGCTACTGTTGAGATTCTGTGGCTACTGTTGGAGATTTTACATGGTATGTTGCTACTGTTGGAGATTCTACATGGTATGTTGCTACTATTGAGATTCTGTGGCTACTGTTGGAGATTTTACATGGTATGTTGCTACTGTTGCAGATTTTACATAGTATGTTGCTACTATTGAGATTCTGTGGCTACTGTTGGAGATTTTACATGGTATGTTGCTACTATTGAGATTCTGTTGCTACTGTTGGAGATTTTACATGGTATATTGCTACTGTTGCAGATTTTACATGGTATGTTGCTACTATTGAGATTCTGTGGCTACTGTTGCAGATTTTACATGGTATGTTGCTACTATTGAGATTCTGTGGCTACTGTTGCAGATTTTACATGGTATGTTGCTACTGTTGCAGATTCTGTGGCTACTGTTGGAGATTTTACATGGTATGTTGCTACTGTTGCAGATTTTACATGGTATGTTGCTACTATTGAGATTCTGTGGCTACTGTTAGAGATTTTACATGGTATGTTGCTACTATTGGAGATTCTACATGGTATGTTGCTACTATTGGAGATTCTGTTGCTACTATTGGAGATTCTACATGGAATGTTGCAAGTGGAGGAGTAGCCTAGTGGTTAGTGCAGCTGACTTTGATTCTGGGAATTGAGTTCGATTCCCACTGCAGCTCCTTGTGACTCTGGGCAAGTCTCTTAACCCTCCATTGCCCCTGGTACAAAATAAGTACCTGAATATATGTAAACCGCTTTGAATGTAGTTGCAAAAAGGTGGTATATCAAGTCCCATTTCCCTTTCCCTATTTGAGATTCTACAGGGAATGTTACTAGTGGAGGAGTAGCTTAGTGCAGTGGAACATAGAATGTTGCTACTATTTGTAGATTCTACATGGAATGTTGCTACTATTGAGATTCTGTGGCTACTGTTGGAGATTTTACATGGTATGTTGCTACTATTGAGATTCTGTGGCTACTGTTGGAGATTCTACATGGTATGTTGCTTCTATTGAGATTCTGTGGCTACTGTTGGAGATTTTACATGGTATGTTGCTACTGTTACAAATTTTACATGGTATGTTGCTACTATTGAGATTCTGTGGCTACTGTTGGAGATTTTACATGGTATGTTGCTACTGTTGGAGATTTACATGGTATGTTGCTACTGTTGGAGATTTTACATGGTATGTTGCTACTATTGAGATTCTGTGGCTACTGTTGCAGATTTTACATGGTATGTTGCTACTATTGAGATTCTGTGGCTACTGTTGCAGATTTTACATGGTATGTTGCTACTATTGAGATTCTGTGGCTACTGTTGGAGATTCTACATGGTATGTTGCTACTGTTGCAGATTTTACATGGTATGTTGCTACTATTGAGATTCTGTGGCTACTGTTGGAGATTTTACATGGTATGTTGCTACTGTTGCAGATTTTACATGGTATGTTGCCACTGTTGAGATTCTGTTGCTACTGTTGCAGATTTTACATGGTATGTTGCTACTGTTGCAGATTTTACATGGTATGTTGCTACTATTGAGATTCTGTGGCTACTGTTGGAGATTTTACATGGTATGTTGCTACTGTTGCAGATTTTACATGGTATGTTGCTACTATTGAGATTCTGTGGCTACTGTTGGAGATTTTACATGGTATGTTGCTACTGTTGCAGATTTTACATAGTATGTTGCTACTATTGAGATTCTGTGGCTACTGTTGGAGATTTTACATGGTATGTTGCTACTATTGAGATTCTGTTGCTACTGTTGGAGATTTTACATGGTATGTTGCTACTATTGAGATTCTGTTGCTACTGTTGGAGATTTTACATGGTATGTTGCTACTGTTGCAGATTTTACATGGTATGTTGCTACTATTGAGATTCTGTGGCTACTGTTGGAGATTTTACATGGTATGTTGCTACTATTGAGATTCTGTTGCTACTGTTGGAGATTCTACATGGTATGTTGCTAGTGTTGCAGATTTTACATGGTATGTTGCTACTGTTGAGATTCTGTTGCTACTGTTGCAGATTTTACATGGTATGTTGCTACTGTTGCAGATTTTACATGGTATGTTGCTACTGTTGCAGATTTTACATGGTATGTTGCTACTGTTGGAGATTCTACATGGTATGTTGCTACTATTGAGATTCTGTGGCTACTGTTGGAGATTTTACATGGTATGTTGCTACTGTTGCAGATTTTACATGGTATGTTGCTACTATTGAGATTCTGTGGCTACTGTTGGAGATTTTACATGGTATGTTGCTACTATTGAGATTCTGTGGCTACTGTTGGAGATTTTACATGGTATGTTGCTACTGTTGCAGATTTTACATGGTATGTTGCTACTATTGAGATTCTGTGGCTACTGTTGGAGATTCTACATGGTATGTTGCTACTGTTGCAGATTTTACATGGTATGTTGCTACTATTGAGATTCTGTGGCTACTGTTGGAGATTTTACATGGTATGTTGCTACTGTTGCAGATTTTACATGGTATGTTGCTACTATTGAGATTCTGTGGCTACTGTTGGAGATTTTACATGGTATGTTGCTACTGTTGCAGATTTTACATGGTATGTTGCTACTATTGAGATTCTGTGGCTACTGTTGGAGATTCTACATGGTATGTTGCTACTGTTGCAGATTTTACATGGTATGTTGCTACTATTGAGATTCTGTGGCTACTGTTGGAGATTTTACATGGTATGTTGCTACTGTTGCAGATTTTACATGGTATGTTGCTACTATTGAGATTCTGTGGCTACTGTTGGAGATTTTACATGGTATGTTGCTACTGTTACAAATTTTACATGGTATGTTGCTACTATTGAGATTCTGTGGCTACTTTTGGAGATTTTACATGGTATGTTGCTACTGTTACAAATTTTACATGGTATGTTGCTACTATTGAGATTCTGTGGCTACTGTTGGAGATTTTACATGGTATGTTGCTACTGTTGCAGATTTTACATGGTATGTTGCTACTATTGAGATTCTGTGGCTACTGTTGGAGATTTTACATGGTATGTTGCTACTGTTGCAGATTTTACATGGTATGTTGCTACTATTGAGATTCTGTGGCTACTGTTGCAAATTTTACATGGTATGTTGCTACTGTTGCAGATTTTACATGGTATGTTGCTACTATTGAGATTCTGTGGCTACTGTTGGAGATTTTACATGGTATGTTGCTACTGTTGGAGATTCTACATGGTATGTTGCTACTATTGAGATTCTGTGGCTACTGTTGCAGATTTTACATGGTATGTTGCTACTGTTGGAGATTCTACATGGTATGTTGCTACTATTGAGATTCTGTGGCTACTGTTGGAGATTTTACATGGTATGTTGCTACTGTTGCAGATTTTACATGGTATGTTGCTACTGTTGGAGATTTTACATGGTATGTTGCTACTATTGAGATTCTGTGGCTACTGTTGCAGATTTTACATGGTATGTTGCTACTGTTGGAGATTTTACATGGTATGTTGCTACTGTTGGAGATTTTACATGGTATGTTGCTACTATTGAGATTCTGTGGCTACTGTTGCAGATTGTACATGGTATGTTGCTACTATTGAGATTCTGTGGCTACTGTTGCAGATTTTACATGGTATGTTGCTACTGTTGCAGATTCTGTGGCTACTGTTGGAGATTTTACATGGTATGTTGCTACTGTTGCAGATTTTACATGGTATGTTGCTACTATTGAGATTCTGTGGCTACTGTTAGAGATTTTACATGGTATGTTGCTACTATTGGAGATTCTACATGGTATGTTGCTACTATTGAGATTCTGTGGCTACTGTTAGAGATTTTACATGGTATGTTGCTACTATTGGAGATTCTACATGGTATGTTGCTACTATTGGAGATTCTGTGGCTACTGTTAGAGATTTACATGGTATGTTGCTACTATTGGAGATTCTACATGGTATGTTGCTACTATTGGAGATTCTGTGGCTACTGTTAGAGATTTTACATGGTATGTTGCTACTATTGGAGATTCTACATGGTATGTTGCTACTATTGGAGATTCTGTTGCTACTATTGGAGATTCTACATGGAATGTTGCAAGTGGAGGAGTAGCCTAGTGGTTAGTGCAGCTGACTTTGATTCTGGGAATTGAGTTCGATTCCCACTGCAGCTCCTTGTGACTCTGGGCAAGTCACTTAACCCTCCATTGCCCCTGGTACAAAATAAGTACCTGAATATATGTAAACCGCTTTGAATGTAGTTGCAAAAAGGTGGTATATCAAGTCCCATTTCCCTTTCCCTATTTGAGATTCTACAGGGAATGTTACTAGTGGAGGAGTAGCTTAGTGCAGTGGAACATAGAATGTTGCTACTATTTGTAGATTCTACATGGAATGTTGCTACTATTGAGATTCTGTGGCTACTGTTGGAGATTTTACATGGTATGTTGCTACTATTGAGATTCTGTGGCTACTGTTGGAGATTCTACATGGTATGTTGCTACTATTGAGATTCTGTGGCTACTGTTGGAGATTTTACATGGTATGTTGCTACTGTTACAAATTTTACATGGTATGTTGCTACTATTGAGATTCTGTGGCTACTGTTGGAGATTTTACATGGTATGTTGCTACTGTTGGAGATTTTACATGGTATGTTGCTACTATTGAGATTCTGTGGCTACTGTTGCAGATTGTACATGGTATGTTGCTACTATTGAGATTCTGTGGCTACTGTTGCAGATTTTACATGGTATGTTGCTACTGTTGCAGATTCTGTGGCTACTGTTGGAGATTTTACATGGTATGTTGCTACTGTTGCAGATTTTACATGGTATGTTGCTACTATTGAGATTCTGTGGCTACTGTTAGAGATTTTACATGGTATGTTGCTACTATTGGAGATTCTACATGGTATGTTGCTACTATTGAGATTCTGTGGCTACTGTTAGAGATTTTACATGGTATGTTGCTACTATTGGAGATTCTACATGGTATGTTGCTACTATTGGAGATTCTGTTGCTACTATTGGAGATTCTACATGGAATGTTGCAAGTGGAGGAGTAGCCTAGTGGTTAGTGCAGCTGACTTTGATTCTGGGAATTGAGTTCGATTCCCACTGCAGCTCCTTGTGACTCTGGGCAAGTCACTTAACCCTCCATTGCCCCTGGTACAAAATAAGTACCTGAATATATGTAAACCGCTTTGAATGTAGTTGCAAAAAGGTGGTATATCAAGTCCCATTTCCCTTTCCCTATTTGAGATTCTACAGGGAATGTTACTAGTGGAGGAGTAGCTTAGTGCAGTGGAACATAGAATGTTGCTACTATTTGTAGATTCTACATGGTATGTTGCTACTATTGAGATTCTGTGGCTACTGTTGGAGATTTTACATGGTATGTTGCTACTATTGAGATTCTGTGGCTACTGTTGGAGATTCTACATGGTATGTTGCTACTATTGAGATTCTGTGGCTACTGTTGGAGATTTTACATGGTATGTTGCTACTGTTACAAATTTTACATGGTATGTTGCTACTATTGAGATTCTGTGGCTACTGTTGGAGATTTTACATGGTATGTTGCTACTGTTGGAGATTTTACATGGTATGTTGCTACTGTTGGAGATTTTACATGGTATGTTGCTACTATTGAGATTCTGTGGCTACTGTTGCAGATTGTACATGGTATGTTGCTACTATTGAGATTCTGTGGCTACTGTTGCAGATTTTACATGGTATGTTGCTACTATTGAGATTCTGTGGCTACTGTTGGAGATTCTACATGGTATGTTGCTACTGTTGCAGATTTTACATGGTATGTTGCTACTATTGAGATTCTGTGGCTACTGTTGGAGATTTTACATGGTATGTTGCTACTGTTGCAGATTTTACATGGTATGTTGCTACTGTTGAGATTCTGTTGCTACTGTTGCAGATTTTACATGGTATGTTGCTACTGTTGCAGATTTTACATGGTATGTTGCTACTGTTGAGATTCTGTGGCTACTGTTGGAGATTTTACATGGTATGTTGCTACTGTTGGAGATTCTACATGGTATGTTGCTACTATTGAGATTCTGTGGCTACTGTTGGAGATTTTACATGGTATGTTGCTACTGTTGCAGATTTTACATAGTATGTTGCTACTATTGAGATTCTGTGGCTACTGTTGGAGATTTTACATGGTATGTTGCTACTATTGAGATTCTGTTGCTACTGTTGGAGATTTTACATGGTATATTGCTACTGTTGCAGATTTTACATGGTATGTTGCTACTATTGAGATTCTGTGGCTACTGTTGCAGATTTTACATGGTATGTTGCTACTATTGAGATTCTGTGGCTACTGTTGCAGATTTTACATGGTATGTTGCTACTGTTGCAGATTCTGTGGCTACTGTTGGAGATTTTACATGGTATGTTGCTACTGTTGCAGATTTTACATGGTATGTTGCTACTATTGAGATTCTGTGGCTACTGTTAGAGATTTTACATGGTATGTTGCTACTATTGGAGATTCTACATGGTATGTTGCTACTATTGGAGATTCTGTTGCTACTATTGGAGATTCTACATGGAATGTTGCAAGTGGAGGAGTAGCCTAGTGGTTAGTGCAGCTGACTTTGATTCTGGGAATTGAGTTCGATTCCCACTGCAGCTCCTTGTGACTCTGGGCAAGTCTCTTAACCCTCCATTGCCCCTGGTACAAAATAAGTACCTGAATATATGTAAACCGCTTTGAATGTAGTTGCAAAAAGGTGGTATATCAAGTCCCATTTCCCTTTCCCTATTTGAGATTCTACAGGGAATGTTACTAGTGGAGGAGTAGCTTAGTGCAGTGGAACATAGAATGTTGCTACTATTTGTAGATTCTACATGGAATGTTGCTACTATTGAGATTCTGTGGCTACTGTTGGAGATTTTACATGGTATGTTGCTACTATTGAGATTCTGTGGCTACTGTTGGAGATTCTACATGGTATGTTGCTTCTATTGAGATTCTGTGGCTACTGTTGGAGATTTTACATGGTATGTTGCTACTGTTACAAATTTTACATGGTATGTTGCTACTATTGAGATTCTGTGGCTACTGTTGGAGATTTTACATGGTATGTTGCTACTGTTGGAGATTTTACATGGTATGTTGCTACTGTTGGAGATTTTACATGGTATGTTGCTACTATTGAGATTCTGTGGCTACTGTTGCAGATTTTACATGGTATGTTGCTACTATTGAGATTCTGTGGCTACTGTTGCAGATTTTACATGGTATGTTGCTACTATTGAGATTCTGTGGCTACTGTTGGAGATTCTACATGGTATGTTGCTACTGTTGCAGATTTTACATGGTATGTTGCTACTATTGAGATTCTGTGGCTACTGTTGGAGATTTTACATGGTATGTTGCTACTGTTGCAGATTTTACATGGTATGTTGCCACTGTTGAGATTCTGTTGCTACTGTTGCAGATTTTACATGGTATGTTGCTACTGTTGCAGATTTTACATGGTATGTTGCTACTATTGAGATTCTGTGGCTACTGTTGGAGATTTTACATGGTATGTTGCTACTGTTGCAGATTTTACATGGTATGTTGCTACTATTGAGATTCTGTGGCTACTGTTGGAGATTTTACATGGTATGTTGCTACTGTTGCAGATTTTACATAGTATGTTGCTACTATTGAGATTCTGTGGCTACTGTTGGAGATTTTACATGGTATGTTGCTACTATTGAGATTCTGTTGCTACTGTTGGAGATTTTACATGGTATGTTGCTACTATTGAGATTCTGTTGCTACTGTTGGAGATTTTACATGGTATGTTGCTACTGTTGCAGATTTTACATGGTATGTTGCTACTATTGAGATTCTGTGGCTACTGTTGGAGATTTTACATGGTATGTTGCTACTATTGAGATTCTGTTGCTACTGTTGGAGATTCTACATGGTATGTTGCTAGTGTTGCAGATTTTACATGGTATGTTGCTACTGTTGAGATTCTGTTGCTACTGTTGCAGATTTTACATGGTATGTTGCTACTGTTGCAGATTTTACATGGTATGTTGCTACTGTTGCAGATTTTACATGGTATGTTGCTACTGTTGGAGATTCTACATGGTATGTTGCTACTATTGAGATTCTGTGGCTACTGTTGGAGATTTTACATGGTATGTTGCTACTGTTGCAGATTTTACATGGTATGTTGCTACTATTGAGATTCTGTGGCTACTGTTGGAGATTTTACATGGTATGTTGCTACTATTGAGATTCTGTGGCTACTGTTGGAGATTTTACATGGTATGTTGCTACTGTTGCAGATTTTACATGGTATGTTGCTACTATTGAGATTCTGTGGCTACTGTTGGAGATTCTACATGGTATGTTGCTACTGTTGCAGATTTTACATGGTATGTTGCTACTATTGAGATTCTGTGGCTACTGTTGGAGATTTTACATGGTATGTTGCTACTGTTGCAGATTTTACATGGTATGTTGCTACTATTGAGATTCTGTGGCTACTGTTGGAGATTTTACATGGTATGTTGCTACTGTTGCAGATTTTACATGGTATGTTGCTACTATTGAGATTCTGTGGCTACTGTTGGAGATTCTACATGGTATGTTGCTACTGTTGCAGATTTTACATGGTATGTTGCTACTATTGAGATTCTGTGGCTACTGTTGGAGATTTTACATGGTATGTTGCTACTGTTGCAGATTTTACATGGTATGTTGCTACTATTGAGATTCTGTGGCTACTGTTGGAGATTTTACATGGTATGTTGCTACTGTTACAAATTTTACATGGTATGTTGCTACTATTGAGATTCTGTGGCTACTGTTGGAGATTTTACATGGTATGTTGCTACTGTTACAAATTTTACATGGTATGTTGCTACTATTGAGATTCTGTGGCTACTGTTGGAGATTTTACATGGTATGTTGCTACTGTTGCAGATTTTACATGGTATGTTGCTACTATTGAGATTCTGTGGCTACTGTTGGAGATTTTACATGGTATGTTGCTACTGTTGCAGATTTTACATGGTATGTTGCTACTATTGAGATTCTGTGGCTACTGTTGCAAATTTTACATGGTATGTTGCTACTGTTGCAGATTTTACATGGTATGTTGCTACTATTGAGATTCTGTGGCTACTGTTGGAGATTTTACATGGTATGTTGCTACTGTTGGAGATTCTACATGGTATGTTGCTACTATTGAGATTCTGTGGCTACTGTTGCAGATTTTACATGGTATGTTGCTACTGTTGGAGATTCTACATGGTATGTTGCTACTATTGAGATTCTGTGGCTACTGTTGGAGATTTTACATGGTATGTTGCTACTGTTGCAGATTTTACATGGTATGTTGCTACTGTTGCAGATTTTACATGGTATGTTGCTACTATTGAGATTCTGTGGCTACTGTTGGAGATTCTACATGGTATGTTGCTACTGTTGCAGATTTTACATGGTATGTTGCTACTGTTGCAGATTCTGTGGCTACTGTTGCAGATTTTACATGGTATGTTGCTACTGTTGCAGATTTTACATGGTATGTTGCTACTATTGAGATTCTGTGGCTACTGTTGGAGATTCTACATGGTATGTTGCTACTGTTGCAGATTTTACATGGTATGTTGCTACTGTTGCAGATTCTGTGGCTACTGTTGCAGATTTTACATGGTATGTTGCTACTGTTGCAGATTCTGTGGCTACTGTTGCAGATTTTACATGGTATGTTGCTACTGTTGCAGATTTTACATGGTATGTTGCTACTGTTGCAGATTCTGTGGCTACTGTTAGAGATTTTACATGGTATGTTGCTACTATTGGAGATTCTACATGGTATGTTGCTACTATTGAGATTCTGTGGCTACTGTTAGAGATTTTACATGGTATGTTGCTACTATTGGAGATTTTACATGGTATGTTGCTACTATTGGAGATTCTACATGGTATGTTGCTACTATTGAGATTCTGTGGCTACTGTTAGAGATTTTACATGGTATGTTGCTACTATTGGAGATTCTACATGGTATGTTGCTACTATTGGAGATTCTGTTGCTACTATTGGAGATTCTACATGGAATGTTGCAAGTGGAGGAGTAGCCTAATGGTTAGTGCAGCTGACTTTGATTCTGGGAATTGAGTTCGATTCCCACTGCAGCTCCTTGTGACTCTGGGCAAGTCACTTCACCCTCCACTGCCCCAGGTACGAAATAAGAACCTGTATATAATATGTAGAAACAACGACAATGACCAAGATTACATCTCCCATCAAATTCCCTATCCCCATCCCGTACCCCATCTCCCCTCTCTTTCAGTATTCTAATATACTTAACTTATATGCTCTCTAGCAACACTATGTAACCCGCATTGAACCTGCTTTGAGTGGGAAAGCGTGGGGTAGAAATTTAATAAATAAACGTAAACTGCTTTGATTGTAACAACAAAAATGTGATATATCAAATCCCTTTCCCTTAGTGTGAGTTTTTGGTTTTTTTTTTTTTAATGGTGCCTTGCTTTGGGATTGCCATTGCTTCTGTCATATACAGGCCTAGCACTGCAGGCTGCTACTCTGCTGAGCCATCATGGTGCAATGCTTCTTTGAAGTCTTCTCCATTCTCAGAAGATGGACTTTCTTTTCTCAAGATCCAAGTGGTAGTGTAAAAATACAGCTTAAGAGGCAGCAGTCAGACCATTTGTAAAACTGACTCTGGATACATGTTTCTTTTTGCTTTAGACGTAATCCGAACCATCCGTGATCCGGAGAAGCCAAACACATTAGAGGAATTGGATGTAGTGACTGAGAGCTGTGTTGATGTGCAGGAGATCGCACAGGAGGAATATCTGGTGACAATCAGGTTTACACCAACAGTACCCCACTGCTCTCTGGCCACTCTCATCGGTAAGCTTCTGTTCCCTCTTCTCCCCCCCCCCCCCCCCCCCACGCTGCTCTTCTGCACACCCCTAGTTCTTCTGCACACCCCTAGTTCAGACTTGCTAGCCGTCCTTTGAGTTCATTATGACCAGGCACCTCTTTAATCTGATGTTAAAATACTGTTACACTGTCCAAGTGTCCCTACAGCTTGGTCAGAAGTAGGACTCCTGGCAGGAGGACCCATCTTCTGTCATCTTGAAGATTTATTAATGCTGTCATGGTCACTGCTTGTTTGTGTTCCCCAGTATCATCTTCTCTCTGCTCACATCTCATGCAGAAAGATTTTAGCTTGAGCCATCATAGTAGATGTTTAAAAAAAAAACTAATTCCTGGGTGAGAGAATGAAGGAACTTGAAGAACGAATTCCACCTGATCAGACATAAGTAGATAAGTATTGCCACACTGGGACAGACCAAAGGTCCATCAAGGCCAGCATCCTGTTTCCAACAGTGGCCAATCCAGGTCACAGATAACCTGGCAAGGTTCTACATGGAATATTATTATTATTATTTAGATTTTGCTCACACCTAACCACTAGGCCACTCCTCCACTCCTTATGTATTCAGTATTCAATATGTATTCTGGGGCCATTTTGCAAAGGCGTGTAAGCACCTACGCGCGTCTAGCATGCACCAAATCAGCATTACCACCTGGCTACCACATGCCCTAGGTGGTAATTCTGAATTTGACACACGCTGAAAACACGCGATAGAAAATATTTTCTATTTTCTACCGCGTGGCACTTACCTGGCAGTAAACAGCAGTGGGCACATGTGCATGCCTACTGCCCAGGTAGCATGTGAGACCTTACCACTAAGTCAATGGGTGGTGGAAAGGTCTCAGGCCAAAAATAGACATGTGCTGGTTTTTATTTTGTCGCACGTCCATTTTCCAGCCCCTTAGAAGAAGGCCCTTTTTCCAGGAAGCAGTAAAAACTGGCCTGGTGCACGCCCAAAAGATGCGCTCACACTGCTGCAGGCCACTTTTTGACGCAGCTTATTAAAAGGGCCCCTCAGCTAGCCAAGCTTCTGAGGATCCACAACAAAAAGTTTAAAATGCATTAAACATTTCTAAAAGTTTTTGGGGCGTTGGTGACATTTGCTAAGTAGTATGTAGATGCTGGGATAGTGTCTTTTTGATTTATGTTTCCCTGCACATTGAGTTGGTCCTTTTAAATGATTTAGCTATAGATATGGGCATAAGTACATAAGTATTGCCACACTGGGACAGACCGAATGTCCATCAAGCCCAGCATCCTGTTTCCAACAGTGGCCACTCCAGGTCACAAGTAGCCAATAGTAGCTACATTCCATGTGGAACCCCAAAGAGTAGCAAGATTCCATTCAGAATCCCAAGCACATAAGTACATAACTGTTGCCACACTGGGACAGACCAAAGGTCCATCAAGCCCAGCATCCTGTTTCCAACAGTGGCCAATCCAGGTCACAAATACCTGGCAAGATCCTGAAAGAGTTCAATACATTTTATGCTGCTTATCCCAGAAATAAGCAGTGGATTTTCCCCAAGTCAATTTAATAATGGTCTATGGACTTTTCCTTTAGGAAGCTATCCATACCTTTTTTTAAACCCCGCTAAGCTAACTGCTTTTACCACATTCTCTGGCAACGAATTTAGAGTTTAATTACACGTTGAGTGAAGACATTTTCTCTGCTTTGTTTTAAATTTACTACTTCGTAGCTTCATCGCATGCCCCCTAGTCCTAGTATTTTTGGAAAGAGTAAACAAACGATTCATGTCTACCTGTTCCACTCCACTCATTATTTTATAGACCTCTATCATAAAATAATGAGTGGAGTGGAACTGGTAGACGTGAATCCTTTGTTTACTTCTGAAGTAATTCCTACGTTGGGGAGGGGAGAGGAAAGACTACGCAAAACAGAGGCTTGAGTCTTGGTGTAAAGAAGAAGGTTTTAGATACATAGGAGAATGGGGTAATACGAGGAAAAATAACAGGCTGTACTGATGATGTAATGCAAAACTCGGCCAGAGTCAAAGGGAAATAAAGTTTTGAAGTTGTGAGAATGGATTCAGTTGAAAGGAGAGTATGTGAAGTTTGAACACGAGCACAAATTATCCTCAAGGGAAGTAAAACCTTTATGTACATTATAGTTTTATTTGTGATACCATACGCAGGAAACTACATATTTGGCAGGGCAGCTATCTTTGCTTTTCAGCAATTCTAGCGCATGGTTCAGTGAATCTTCTTATGCTAAGGTGCATCTCCTTGCCTTTGAATAATTTAGCAGATAATGTGTTATGGATATCAAATATTCAAAAATACTGTTATGTGTATATATGGAACTTATATCAATATATATGTACTACTACTACTACTTAACATTTCTAGAGCGCTACTAGGGTTACGCAGCGCTGTACAAAATAAACAAAGAAGGACAGTCCCTGCTCAAAGGAGCTTACAATCTAAAGGATGAAATGTCAAGTTGGGGTAGTCTAGATTTCCTGGGTAGAGGTACAATGGTTAGGTGCCAAAAGCGACATTGAAGAGGTGGGCTTTGAGCAAGGATTTGAAGATGGGCAGGGAGGGGGCCTGGCGTATGGGCTCGGGGAGTTTGTTCCACGCGTGGGGTAAGGCGAGGCAGAAAGGGCGGAGCCTGGAGTTGGCGGTGGTGGAGAAGGGTACTGAAAGGAGGGATTTGTCTTGAGAGCGGAGGTTACGGGTAGGAACGTAACGGGAGATGAGGGTTGAGAGGTAAGGAGGGGCTGCAGATCGAGTACATTTGTAGGTTAGTAGCAGAAGCTTGAATTGAATGCGGTACCTGATCGGAAGCCAATGAAGTGACTTGAGGAGAGGGGTGATATGAGTGTATCGGTTCAGGCGGAAGATAAGACGTGCGGCAGAGTTCTGAATGGACTGAAGGGGGGATAGATGGCTAAGTGGGAGACCAGTGAGGAGTAGGTTGCAGTAGTCAAGGCGAGAGGTAATGAGAGAGTGGATGAGAGTTCGGGTGGTGTGCTCAGAGAGGAAAGGGCGGATTTTGCTAATGTTGTAGAGGAAGAAGCGACAGGTCTTGGCTATCTGCTGGATATGCGCAGAGAAGGAGAGGGAGGAGTCGAAGATGACACCGAGGTTGCGGGCAGATGAGACGGGGACCATGAGGGTGTTATCAACCGAAATAGAGAGTGGAGGTAGAGGAGAAGTGAGTTTGGGTGGGAAGACAAGAAGTTCGGTCTTGGCCATGTTCAGTTTCAGGTGGCGGTTGGACATCCAGGCAGCATGTACTCAGAGTTTGGGGGTAAAAGCATTTACTATTGGAGCAGCCGTGCTTGGCTTCGTTGTATGTACATACACTTCTTAAGGAGGCGGAACATTTAATGTGCTATGATCGTTCCACCTGTGACACTGCCACATATTCCTTTGGGGATATAATGGTTGGAATGGGTACAAACTGAGCACATTAATAGTATCTCTGTGGGAGGTTAATTTGTGATTAATTTGAATTGATTGATTGTCGGGCATGATCTGAGTATAGTTTTGGAGTTAAAATTTAATGCCAAGAAGTGTAGAGTGATGCACTTGGGGTGTGGAAACCCAAAAGAGAGATACCGGATAGGAGGGGAGAGATTAGTAAGCTCGACTCAGGAGAGAGACCTTGGAATGTTGGTGTCGGAGGATCTGAAGGTGAAGAAACAAGGCGACGGCCGTGGCCAGAAGGATGGTAGGCTGCGTAGAGGGGGGCATATCCAGCAGAAGAAAGGAGGTGTTGATGCCCCTCTACAAGTCGTTGGTGGGGCCCCACTTGGACTATTGTGTTCAGTTTTGGAGGCCGTATCTTGCTAAAAATGTAAAAAGACTGGAAGCGGTGCAAAGAAAAGCCACAAAAATGGTATGGGATTTGCGTTGCAAACCGTACGAGGAGAGACTTCCTGACCTGAACGTGTATACCTTGGAGGAAAGGAGAAACGGGTGATATGATACAGACGTTCAAATATTTGAAAGGTATTAATCTGCAAACGAACCTTTTCCAGAGACGGGAAGGTGGTGGCAATTAAAATTCAATGCGAAGAAATGCAAAGTGATGCACTTAGGGAGTAGAAACCCACGAGAGACTTATGTGTTAGGCGGTGAGAGTCTGATATGTACTGTGGGGGAGAGGGATCTTGGGGTGATAGTATCCGAGGATCTGAAGGCGACGAAACAGTGTGACAAGGCGGTGGCCGTAGCGAGAAGGTTGCTAGGCTGTATAGAGAGAGGTGTGACCAGCAGAAGAAAAGAGGTGTTGATGCCCCTGTACAAGTCGTCGGTGAGGCCCCACCTGGAGTATTGTGTTCAGTTTTGGAGGCCATATCTTGCTAAGGATGTAAAAAAAATTGAAGCGGTGCAAAGAAAAGCTACGAGATTGGTATGGGATTTGCGTTCCAAGACGTATGAGCAAAGACTTGCTGACCTGAACATGTATACCCTGGAGGAAAGGAGGAACAGGGGTGATATGATACAGATGTTCAATATTTGAAAAGTGTTAATCCGCAAACGAACCTTTTCCGGAGATGCGAAGGAGGTAGATCGAGAGGACATGAAATTAGATTGAAGGGGGGCAGACTCAAGAAGAATGTCAGGAAGTATTTTTTCATGGAGAGGGTGGTGGATGCTTGGAATGCCCTCCCGCAGGAGGTGGTGGAGATGAAAACAGTAACTGAATTCAAACATGCGTGGGATATACATAAAGGAATCCTGTGCAGAAGGAAGGGATCCTCAGGAGCTTAGCCGAAATTGGGTGGCGGAGCCGGTGGGGGGAAGAGGGGTTGGGAGGTGGGGAATAGTGCTGGGCAGACTTGTACGGTCTGTGCCCTGAAAAAGACAGGTACAAATCAATGTAAGGAATACACAAAAAGTAGCACATATGAGTTTATCTTGTTGGGCAGACTGGATGGACCGTGCAGGTCTTTTTCTGCTGTCATCTACTATGTTACAATGTAACTAGAGGTCATGAATTGAGGGTGAAGGGGGGCAGACTCAGGACTAATGTCAGGAAGTATTTTTTCACGGAGAGGGTGGTGGATATGTGGAATGACCTCCCGTGGGAGGTGGTGGAGATGAAAACGGTAACGGAATTCAAACATGCGTGGGATAAACACAAAGGAATCCTGTTTAGAAGGAATGGTTCTGTGGAATCTTAGCGGAGATTGGGTGGCGATGCCAGTAATTGGAAACAAAACAGGAGCTAGGCAGACTTCTATGGTCTACACCCTGATCGTGACTGAATAGATAGGGATGGGCTGGAGTGTAAATTTTAAGGGGCGTCGATGTTAGCTTCAGAACTTAGTACAAGAACAGTGTAGGCAGACTTCTACAGACTGTGGCCTGAGAATGGCAAGGACAAATCGAACTTGGATATCATACCATGTAAAATGAGTTTATCTTGTCGGGCAGACTGGATGGACCGTAGAGGTTTTTATCTGCCGTCATTTACTATGTTACTGTTTCGAAAAATACTAGGATTCAAAGGAAGATCGCTTCAGGATGAGGGGTTAGAGCATCAGTAGTGCACGGGGGAAATGGGGTCAGAGTGAGGGGATCAGAGCATCGGTGCCCACTGTCAGCAAAACATCGAAGCATTGGAGAGCTGACTGGAGAAGTGACTTCTTTCTCTGTCTGTTTCTGAACAGGTCTTTGCTTGAGAGTTAAACTGCAGAGATGTTTGCCGTTTAAACACAAGGTAAGCAAGTGAAGTGCTCTGCACCTTGATCCTGTTTCTGCCAAAGTCTTAAATTAAATCTTTCAAGATTAAGGGAAACCACTAGTGAAACCAGTTCCTTGAATGCCTATCATGATGCACAGATTATCTGTCTCCTACTGATAAGTGACTGTATGTTTAGTTACCCCTGGGCTGTGGATTGAGACCCAGGGAAGCCACTTGGGCAAGTTAGCCCTCCATTGTCTGGGGTACAATGTAGATTAAAATACCTCCTGTATCCAGATGTAACTTGCCTTGAGCTAAATTCACATAAAGGTATGAATGACAGTCACACACTTTTTTTGTGTATTCTGCAGCTGGAGATCTACATTTCTGAAGGAACACATTCCACAGAAGAAGACAGTAAGTGTGGCCTGGCATTGCTCTTTCCTGTCTGCAAAAGCTGAAGAAGGGCTGTCTTTCAGTTGTCTGTGTAATATTCTGACTGCAGAGCGAATTTGGCTTTTTCTCTAAAGCAGTGGAAGGAAAAGGATCTGGAGGAGGATCCTAAAAGCATCTGTGAATGCCCATAGGGCATAGGATTGGGATGGTGGGGGGGGGGGGGGGGTAGGAGTGGGCTAATGTTGCTATCAAACTAATCAGGAGAGGCAAAAATCAACCACTCTGGATAATTTACATGCATAAGTAATGCCACACTGGGAAAAGACCAAGGGTCCATCGAGCCCAGCATCCTGTCCATGACAGCGGCCAATCCAGGCCAAGGGCACCTGGCAAGCTACCCAAACGTATAAACATTCTATACATGTTATTCCTGGAATTGTGGATTTTTCCCAAGTCCATTTAGTAGCGGTTTATGGACTTGTCCTTTAGGAAACCATCCAACCCCTTTTTAAACTCTGCTAAGCTAACCGCCTTCACCACTTTCTCCGGCAACGAATTCCAGAGTTTAATTACACGTTGGGTGAAGAAAAATTTTCTCTGATTTGTTTTAAATTTACTACACTGTAGTTTCATCGCATGCCCCCTAGTCCTAGTATTTTGGAAAGCGTGAACAGACGCTTCACATCCACCTGTTCCACTCCACTCATTATTTTATATACCTCTATCATGTCTCCCCTCAGCCGTCTCTTCTCCAAGCTGAATAGCCCTAGCCTCCTTAGTCTTTCTTCATAGGGAAGTCGTCCCATCCCCGCTATCATTTTAGTCACCCTTCGCTGCACCTTTTCCAATTCTACTATATCTTTCTTGAGATGCGGCGACCAGAATTGAACACAATACAATTGAACACCATGGAGCGATACGGCATTATAACATCCTCACACCTGTTTTCCATACCTTTCCTTATAATACCCAACATTCTATTTGCTTTCCGAGCCGCAGCAGCACACTGAGCAGAGGGTTTCAGTGTGTTATCGATGACGACACCCAGATCCCTTTCTTGGTCCGTAACTCCTAACGTGGAACCTTGCATGACGTAGCTATAATTCGGGTTCTTTTTTCCCACATGCATCACCTTGCACTTGCTCACATTAAACGTCATCTGCCATTTAGCCGCCCAGTCTCGTAAGGAAATGTTTCCCTTTTTGTATTTAGTTATAAAACTGATTAAGGACAACAAGAATTATATAGATTCTTACTAAAATAGGGAAAAGGAGTCCAGACACTGGTCTACACTGTGGAGATTAAAGCAACCTGATGCAAAATCCAGAATAAAAATGCTCATTGATGTTACTGAATGAAAGGACCACATGCTCCTCACGATCAACAGCAATACATTTCTCACGTTGTTTTCTAATATATAAACTTAATTTCATTGTAATATCATTTCCCTGCTAACACTATAAGCTGACCAGTACTTGTGCTTGAAAATAATCACTTCAGGTTCCTCCTTCATAGAATCCAGCTTCTGCCGCCACAAGTTTGATTAAAACGCTACTACTACTACTACTTAGCATTTCTTTAGCGCTACTAGGGTTACGCAGCGCTGTACAAGTTAAAACATGGGGAAGGACAGTCCCTGCTCAAGAGAGCTTACAATCTAAAGGTTACAAACTATGTAGTCAGTGTAGGTATCATGAATGGGGAAGGTGGTTAGGCGCCAAAAGCAAGGGAGAAGAGATGGGCTTTGAGTAAGGACTTGAAAATGGGCAGGGAGGGCGCATGGCGTATGGGCTCGGGAAGTCTGTTCCAGGCTTAAGGTGATGCGAGGCAGAAGGGGCGGAGTCTGGAGTTAGCGGTGGTGGAGAAGGGTACAGATAGGAGTGATTTGTTCTGAGAGCAGAGGTTACGGGTGGGAACATACGGGGAGAGGAGGGTAGAGAGGTAATGGGGGGGGCTGCAGATTGAGTGCACTTGAAGGTCAATAGGAGAAGCTTGAACTGAATACGGTAGCAGATCGGGAGCCAGTGAAGCGACTTGAGGAGAGGGGTGATATGAGAGTATCGGGGCACGCGGTAGATAAGACGTGCGGCGGAATTTTGGACAGATTGAAGGGGAGATAGGTGGCTAAGCGGGAGGCCAGCGAGGAGAAGGTTGCAATAGTCAAGACGAGAGGTAACGAGCGAGTGGACGAGTGAACGCTGCATCTTCATCACAACCAACAGAGCCTGGAAATTCTTTAGAATCAGCCAATGTATAATATAATCATTTAAATAATGGACCTCAGCTAATGAAAGCTGAAACTACACGCCACAGCGCTTTTACATTTAACTAGGAAAAAATGCCCGTTTCTGAGCGCAATGAAATGGGCGCTAGCAAGGGGCCCCCTCCCTCCGAGCTACTTGCCTTGTTCGCTGTGGCGTTTCCGTTTCGGGCCTCGTCGAGTGTCATAGCTCCGCCCTCGACGTCATGACGTTTTGACGCGAGGGTTGTGCAGACACTCCAGTGCAGACACTCCGGATATCTCGGGCGCCTCAACTTCCGTGGAGGCTTCAGAACGTTGGGGTTGCCTTTTATATAGAGAGATAAATTAAATTCAAGCAATTCCACTTGTACAGAAAAGTGTTACTAGGAAATCATAACCTCTCTTAAAGAATAAACGTTCTAAGAAACAATAATTAACACTCAAGTCTACATTGTTAGGATCAGGGGCGTATCTGCGTGGGGCCTCGGGCCTGGGCCCCCGCAGATTTCGCCCTGGACCCCCCTACCGCTGCCAACCCTCCCCCTCCGTTGCTGTCGCCTACCTTCACTGGCGGGGGACCCCAACCCCCGCCAGCCGAGGTCCGCGTCCTCCTGCCGCTGCCGGCTGCCTGTAAAAGAATTCCGTCAGCTGGCGGGGGACCCCCAACCCCCGCCAGCCAAGCCGAGGTCCTTTCATTTCTTCCACTAAAACTGGCGCCGAAAGTTTCTTCTGAGTCTGACGTCCCCCGCCAGCGAAGGTAGGCGACAGCAACGGCGGGAGGAGATTGGCAATGGCAGCGGCTGGGGGGAGGGGGATCGGCAATGGCGGCGGGGGGGGGGGGCTATAATGTGCCCCCTCACTCTGGCCCTGGCCCCCCCTACCGCCGCAGTTCAGATACACCCCTGGTTAGGATCAAAGACTTAATGAGAGGAGAATATAAGAAAAAGAATTAAGGCAATTCTATACCTGAGGTAGATGAGTTGGATATTTAATTAATTATGTGAACAGCTCCACTCAATCTGAAACTCTTAGTTGCTAAAAAAAAAAAGCTGACAAGTGAGAAAGTTAACAAAAAAATATTTTTACAGTATTATATCTAACTAGTAAAAAAAGGACCGTTTCTGGAGCCAATGAAACGGGCACTAGCAAGGCTTTCCTCTGGCCCCCCCACCGAACGCACCTGCGTTGTTGGTGACGGCATTGCGCCGCCATGGCCGCCGTCGATGTGCGAGTGTGGCCCCCCCACCCAACGCACCTTCGTCTTCAGTGGGTGGCCCATTGCGCCGCCCTGGCTGCCATCGATGTGAGTGAATTGCTCCGCCGTCAACGTCATAACGTTTGACGCGAGGGCGGGGCCCCTAGACTGTGATTTTTCTTGGCTTCACAGCTTCGAACTTACGAACCTTGGCTTCAGTGACGTCAGACAATAGAACGTTGAGGGTGAGTTTTATATATATATAGATAATACATTTACACGGACATTTTAGGAAAAAGGTTACACACATTTGCAGAACTCCAGGTTTCGACAAAAGAAACTGTTTATGTCTACGTTGAGTATCTCTTGATACATCAGGAAATAATTGAATCTTAAAGCCTAGAAACAATAATTTCTCTCTGTTTTTAAAGAACATTCTCAATAACCATTATTTATCAGGAGATAATGCCACCGAAGCAACCAAAGTCACTTTGGTGGCTGCTTCCGAGTCCGAAGTGTCCAATACTACTACTACTACTACTACTACTTAACATTTCTAGAGCGCTACTAGGGTTACGCAGCGCTGTACAATTTAACAAAGAGAGACAGTCCCTGCTCAAAGAGCTTACAATCTAATAGACAAGTGAACGGTCGGTCCGATCGGGGCAGTCAAATTGGGGCAGTCTGGATTCACTGAACGGTAAGGGTTAGGTGCCGAACGCAGCATTGAAGAGGTGGGCTTTAAGCAAAGACTTGAAGATGGGCAGGGAGGGGGCTTGGCGTAAGGGTTCAGGAAGGTTGTTCCAAGCATAGGGTGAGGCGAGGCAGAATGAGCGGAGCCTGGAGTTGGCGGTGGTGGAGAAGGGTACTGAGAGGAGGGATTTATCCTGTGAACGGAGGTTACGGGCGGGAACGTAAGGGGAGATGAGGGTAGAGAGGTAGTGAGGGGCAGCAGACTGAGTGCATTTGTAGGTAAGAAGGAGAATATAGCAGAAACATCCAAAGGTTCTTGCTGGAACAGCGCTTTTACGATGGCTGACTCTGTGCCACATTTGCAGCGACAGCTGATGTCATATCTCCACAGAGAGGCTAATTCCTAAGGCGCTGATCGTCCCAACATTACAGTCTTAAATTCCTGCTAAACTTTTGTATCAAAAGCATTTATTTGGAGCACTCTGTGCAAAATCGTAACTGCATTACTTAGTCACCTTGCACAAAAAGGAAAAAAAAAAAGTGTCGGCTGTACTCTTAAAATGGCTGCTGTGACCTCTTGCGGCAGTCTCACGAGATTGCCACTAGAAGTCTTGAAAGCAGAATCTGCATGTGTAGGAGCAACAGGATTACTCCTGCTCTATCTATGACCCTCAACCGCCAGGGATTGTAAAGAGAAGCCCAAGGGGGAGGAAGGGACAGGACAAAGCACAAAGTTTTGGCTTCTACTGAAAACACACAGTCACTTTAGACCAAAACTGAAACTATGGCTGTAGCCTTCAGCCAAAACCAGGCAGAAAAAGGATTTTGGACCAGTTTCTGCACGGAACCCAAAATTCGGACAACTTCTAATTTAGAGTACTGTCTACAGTTCTGGAGACCTTCAAAAAGATATGGAGGGGCATAATTGAACGAAAACGTCTATCTCCATGGGCGTTTATCTCCGAGAATGGGTCCGTGAAGGGGCGGACCAAACCGTATATTCGAAAAAAATAGACATCCATGTTTTATTCGACAATTTGTGAGCTGGGCGTTTTTGTTTTTCAGTGATAATGGAAAATGAAAGCGCCCAGCTCAAAAACGAATAAATCCAAGGCATTTGTTCGTGGGAGGGGCCAGGATTCGTAGTGCACTGGTCCCCCTCACATGCCAGGACACCAACCGGGCACCCTAGGGGGCACTTTTAGAAAAACAAAAAAAAAGGTAAAAGAGCTCCCAGGTGCATAGCACCCTTCCCTTGTGTGTTGAGCCCCCCAAATCCCCCTCAAAACCCACTGCCCACAAGTCTACACCATTACTATAGCCCTAAGGGGTGAAGGGGGGCACCTACATGTGGGTACAGTGGGTTTGGGGGGGTTGGACGACTAAGCATTAAGCAGCACAATTGTATCAGGTGGGGGGGGTTGGGCCTGGGTCCACCTGCCTGAAGTCCACTGCACCCCCTAACAATTGCTCCAGGGACCTGCATACTGCTGCCAGGGAGGTGGGTATGACATTTGAGGGTGAAAATAAAAAGTTGTGAAACATCATTTTTTGTGGTGGGAGGGGGTTAGTGACCACTGGGGGAGTCAGGGGAGGTCATCCCCAATTCCCTCTGGTGGTAATCTGATCATTTAGGGCACTTTTTGGGGCCTTGTTCGTGAAAAAACAGGGTCCAGGAAAAGCGCCCTAAATTCTAGATTCAAACGCATACTTTTTTTCCATTATCGGCAAAAGGCGCCCATCTCTCCTCGGCCGATAACCACGCCCCAGTTCCACCTTCACCATGCCTCCGACATGCCCCCGTCAACTTTGTACACTTCCGCGATGGAGTGCAGTTGAAAACGTCCAAAATCGGCTTTCCATTATACCGATTTATTCGTTTTTGTGAGATAAACGTCTATCTCCCGATTTGGGTCGAAATCTAGGCGTTTTTCTCTTTCAATTATAAGGTGGATAAACAGGATGGAGTTGGTCCCAGTGAGCAGCTTCTAAAATGTTCAGTGGTCTTCGTCATAGAACGTGTGAAGACAGACTTAAAGATTTCAATATGTTTACTTTGGAAGAAAGGCAGGAGAGGGATGATAGAGATTGAAATAGCTCCATGGCATAAATACATAAGAGGCAAATCTCAACTGAATGAAGCTCTAGGATGAGGGGGCATAGGACGAAGGTGAAAGGGGGCAGACGCAAGAGTAACCTTCACAGAAAGGGTTGTGACTGGATGGAAGAGAGAAAAACTATCTGAATTCAAGAAAGCTTGAGACAAGTCCATAGGCTCTGTAAGGGAGAGGACGGGATAGTAGATGGTATGGGCAGGTACGGTCTTCATGTGCCTAGATGTTCTCTGTTTCATTGAACAGCTGCACTGGTTTGCAAAGTGGCATCAGAGGCCTTCCTTTCATATGTACGTTTGTTTTTGTATTTTGCAGTTAACAAGCAAATTAACGACAAGGAGCGTGTAGCAGCCGCCATGGAGAACCCAAACCTGAGGGAGATTGTGGAGCAGTGCGTCACAGAGCGTGATGATTAGCGACACCTAGAGCTGGAGTTCAGTAGCCACTTTCTGCGGTCAGAGTCCACAGCTGAGGAGCAAGGCGCTCCGTAGTATCCCTGGTGCAGCCACTGTTTCTTGCAAACATTTGATGTTTTCCCCGTTGCAGAATAATGTGAGCTTCAGCTGCACTACTGAAACCTTTAGAAACAGTTTCCACAAGGACTAACAGATCAGATTATGCTCGTCTGAGCTGGGACAATGTCTATATTTCCTTTTCAACAATGGCACTTGCTGTTTAAATTGTAACAGAAGTGTCAGTTTTCCCTGCTCTTGTGCAGAAGCATCAGTGTATGCGGCTAATAAAAGGTTTATGGAGCTCCGTATAGATTTTGTATCTGTATAAAAGTGTTCACGCAAGTTTCCTAATCAGCTTTGACACATTCAGTGAAGACATGAGAGGCCACATGGGATGGAATTATTTCCATAATTTGCTGTGTCTCGAGATTTGTGCACTAAAAGAATGCTCATGTGATTAATAAAATGTGCAATGCCACCCATCCAAATTACTCAAATACAAACCAGAATCTGCAAACTTGGATACGTCTGTTAAGGTGCCAGCTTGAAATCTTCTAAACCAATGTTCTCGATAATGATTATTAATTTTAAGAAGGATTCTCAGAGTATTAACTCACCCAAACAGAGACACGGCAAATCACTTTTACCATCTCTACGGGTGGTTGAGCGTCTCAATCACTGAATCCCTCCGTGGGTTTTTTTATATATATATATGTATGTATGCCAATACCAAATTTCCACTAAAACCATATAAGTGCTCTAATCACTGCACCACTCAGTGAGTAATCGTGTATTTAACATTTATAATCAAATGTGTATTTCAAGCTAACACCTTAATGTTCCAAAAGTCCTCAG
The DNA here is from genome assembly GCF_901765095.1 of Microcaecilia unicolor. Lineage (NCBI taxonomy): Eukaryota > Metazoa > Chordata > Amphibia > Gymnophiona > Siphonopidae > Microcaecilia > Microcaecilia unicolor. The sequence continues at coordinate 769,655,397 of NC_044031.1, read as the reverse complement.
AGAAGACTGAAAATACTACTACTACTTGACATTTCTAAAGCGCTACTAGGGTTACGTAGCGCTGTACAATTTAACATAGGACAGTCCCTGCTCAAAGAGCTTACAGTCTAAAGGACAAATGTACAGTCAGTCAAATTGGGGCAGTCTAGATTTCCTGAAAGGTATAAAGGTTAGGTGCCGAAAGCAACATTGAAGAGGTGGGCTTTGAGCAAGGATTTGAAGATGGGTAGGGAGGGGGCTTGGCGTAAGGGCTCAGGAAGTTGATTCCAAGCATAGGTCTTTAAACTTTATAGTATATAAAGAAAGGCACTTATCATTGTCCGTCGCTAGCCTCTCCTTAAGGCTGTAAAGGCGAGTATTGCTTTGTGGCTGTTGTCTTCTCCACCAAAACGCCTGAGCTGTTATGTCCTTTGATCTGGGCTTCAAGGCGTAATATTCTAAACAGAAATGTCGATCATGCTCCCAATCAATCAAGAGTTGAATTGGTCTACCCATCCAAATTGACACAGGTGCACTGCAGATTCTCTCCAGTTTTATTCTGGACTTTGCAGTGAGCTGCATCTTCTACAGTTCCAGGATTTCAGGTTTGCTGTAAGCACTCTCTTACCTTCTGCTATACTTCCTCGGTTAATCTTGGACACAAAGTGCAGAAAGGTTACAGCTGTTCTTGAGACAGTTAGTTACTTTTTCCTGTATTTATAATTTAGAAAAAATGTTGCCATGAGATTTGCAGCCAAATTCCATTCACTATGTATGAAATGGAGAGTCATGGGCCAAGAAAACAGCAAGGCAAACGATCTGCAAACTCCAAGATGGAAGGACAAAAAAAAAGCAGATCAATCAAAGAAAATAGTTCATTGAATGACAACCAAATAAACAAATTAGGGTTAGGGAGAGTCATGAGCCATTCAGCCAGTACCATGTACTGTTAACCAACCTGAGTGGTTAACGTAGGGCTGAGAGAGAGCCAGGGTTCTAATTGCGCTGCTGTTCCTTGGGATCATGGGCAAGTTACATACTACTACTACTATTTAGCATTTTTATAGCGCTACAAGGCGTACGCAGCACTGCACAAACATAGAAGAAAGACAGTCCCTGCTCAAAGAGCTTACAATCTAATAGACAAAAATAAAGTAAGCAAATCAATTAATGTGTTCAGAAAGGAGGCGAGGGAGGGTAGGTGGAGGCGAGTGGTTACGAGTCAAAAGCAATGTTAAAGAGGTGGGCTTTCAGTCTAGATTTAAAGGTGGCCAAGGATGGGGCAAGACGTAGGGGCTCAGGAAGTTTATTCCAGGCGTAGGGTGCAGCGAGACAGAAGGCGCCAAGTCTGGAGTTGGCAGTAGTGGAGAAGGGAACAGATAAGAAGGACAACTCATTTATAGTCAGTTATTGTAATTAGGGTAACAAGCAAGGAGTGCTCTTATAGAGTTTTAAATACATTTCATTACCATCTAAGAAGGAAATACTAAATAAATCATACAATACACTATATAAAGTAAAAGACACTTTTATATTAGGCTAATATCCTTAATACTGTAGCAAGTTTTAAAATATTGGAAAACTCAAAAACACTAAGATGGAGTCAGCAGTCCAGCAGCGAGAGGGGTGCTATCCAGTCTTTTGCATTGAGTGTCACATGTATGATTATCTCCCAGTTGGTGAGATGTCATATGTTTGCGCCCGATGCAAAGAGCTCCTAGCTCTTAGCGAACATGTCCGTTCTCTTGAGGCTAGAGTAGCAGACTTGGTGGAGCTGAGGGAGACAGAGAGGTACATAGAGGAGACCTACAGGGATGTTGTAGAGAGGTCCCACCTCCAGTCTAGTAGCCCTTGTGCTACCTTGGAGGAGGGAGGTCTCCTAGAAGGACAGCATCACCCTGGTGAAGTAGGAAGTACTCCTGTAGCCAGGACCTGCCCACCAGGGGATGTACTATCCTCTCGCACTGAGGATATGTCTCCAAGTGCTGCCCGGGAGGGAAAGGTTAGGACAGCTGTTGTAGTTGGTGATTCGATCATTAGGCATATAGATAGCTGGGTGGCTGGTGGACGTGACGATCGCCTGATGACTTGCCTGCCTGGTGCGAAGGTGGCGGACCTCATGCGTCACCTAGATAGGATTTTAGATAGTGCTGGGGAGGAGTCGGCTGTCTTGGTACATGTGGGTACCAATGACATAGGAAAATGTGGGAGAGAGGTTCTGGAAGCCAAATTTAGGCTCTTAGGTAGAAAGCTCAAATCCAAATCCTATAGGGTAGCATTTTCTGAAATGCTACCTGTTCCACGTGCAGGGCCCAAGAGACAGGCAGAGCTCCAGAGTCTCAATGCGTGGATGAGACGATGGTGCAAGGAGGAGGGTTTTAGATTTGTTAGGAACTGGGCAACATTCTGGGGAAGGGGGAGCCTATTCCGAAAGGATGGGCTCCACCTTAACCAGGGTGGGACCAGGCTGCTGGCGTCGGCATTTAAAAAGGAGATAGAGCAGCTTTTAAACTAGAAATGGGGGGAAGGCCGACAGTCGCTCAAAAGCGCATGGTTCGGGAAAAGGTATCTTGCAAAGATACCTCACAAACAGGGAAGATAGGGTTTCTGGATAGTGAGGTTGCACAACAGACCGTGGTAGACCAGGTGCCCTTAAATACAACTAAAGATCAGACAAAAGATGTCAAATCAATAGTGTCAGGTACTAAGCATCATGCAAATAGGAACAACAAACATACTCTGAAATGTCTATATGCAAATGCTAGGAGTCTAAGAAATAAGATGGGAGAGTTGGAATATATTGCACTAAACGAAAAATTGGATATAATAGGCATTACTGACACCTGGTGGAAGGAGGATAACCAGTGGGACACTGTCATACCGGGGTACAAAGTATATTGTAGTGATAGGGTGGACCGGACTGGTGGAGGGGTAGCATTGTATATTAACGAGAGCCTTGACTCAGATAGATTACAAATTCAGCAGGACACAAATCACACCTTTGAATCATTGTGGGTTGAAATTCCATGTATAAAAGGGAAAAAAACGGTGATAGGAGTGTACTACCGTCCGCCTCGCCAGGATGAGCAGGTAGACACAGAAATGATAAAAGAAATCAGAGACGCGAACAAAATGGGCAATGTGATAATAATGGGTGACTTCAATTATCCAAATATAGACTGGGTAAATGTAACATCGGGACACGCTACAGAGATACAATTCCTTGATGAAATCAAGGACAGCTTTATGGAGCAACTGGTGCAGGAGCTGACGAGAGAAGGAAAAATTCTAGACTTGGTCCTTAGAGGAGCGCATGATCTGGTGAGGGACATTATGGTACTGGGGCCGCTTGATAACAGTGACCATAATATGATCAGTTTTGACATCGACCTTGAAGTAACTGTACACAGAAAGTCAAATACGTTAGCGTTTAACTTTAAAAAAGGAGACTATGATAAAATGAGAAGAACGGTAAAAAAAAAACTTAGGGGGGCAACTGAGAGAGTAAAAACTGTACAACAGGCGTGGACGCTGTTCAAAAATACCATCCTGGAGGCCCAGGCCATACGTATTCCGCGAATTAGAAAAGAAAGACGGAAGTCCAAAAGACACCCGGCCTGGTTGAAAAGTGAGGTGAAGGAAGCTATTAGGGCTAAAAGAAACGCCTTCAGAAAATGGAAGAAGGAACTGTCTGAAAATAACAAGAAACAGCATTAGGAGTGTCAAAGCAAATGCAAGGCGCAGATTAAGAAGGCCAAGAGGGAGTACGAAAAAAAAGATAGCATTAGAGGCAAAAAAACATAGTAAAAACTTTTTTCGGTATATTAAAAGCAGGAAGCCGGCAAAAGAATCGGTTGGGCCGCTGGATGACCGAGGGGTAAAAGGGGCAATCAAGGAAGACAAAGACGTAGCAGAGAGACTGAATTAATTCTTTGCTTCGGTCTTCACCGAGGAAGATTTGGGTGGGATACCGGTGTCGGAAATGGTATTTCAAGCGGACGAGTCGGAGAAACTTACTGACTTCACGGTAAACCTGGAGGACGTAATGGGGCAGTTCGGCAAACTGAAGAGTAGCAAATCTCCTGGACCGGATGGTATTCATCCTAGAGTACTAATAGAACTGAAAAACGAGCTTGTGGATCTACTGCTAGTGATATGCAACTTATCCTTAAAATCGAGCGTGGTACCGGAAGATTGGAGGGAGGCCAATGTAACGCCCATTTTTAAAAAAGGCTCCAGGGGAGATCCGGGAAATTATAGACCGGTGAGTCTGACGTCGGTGCCAGGGAAAATGGTAGAGGCTATTATTAAAAACAAAATTACAGAGCACATCCGAGGACATGGATTACTGAGACCAAGTCAGCACGGCTTTTGTGTGGGGAAATCTTGCCTGACCAATTTACTTCAATTCTTTGAAGGAGTGAACAAACATGTGGACAAAGGGGAGTCGGTTGATATTGTGTATCTGGATTTTCAAAAGGCGTTTGACAAGGTACCTCATGAAAGGCTACAGAGGAAATTGGAGGGTCATGGGATAGGAGGAAATGTCCTATTGTGGATTAAAAACTGGTTGAAGGATAGGAAACAGAGAGTGGGGTTAAATGGGCAGTATTCACAATGGAGAAGGGTATTTAGTGGGGTTCCTCAGGGGTCCGTGCTAGGACCGCTGCTTTTTAATATATTTATAAATGATTTAGAGATGGGAGTAACTAGCGAGGTAATTAAATTTGCTGATGACACAAAGTTATTCAAAGTCGTTAAATCGCGACAGGATTGTGAAAAATTACAAGAGGACCTTACGAGACTGGGAGACTGGGCAGCTAAATGGCAGATGATGTTTAATGTGAGCAAGTGCAAGGTGATGCATGTGGGAAAAAAGAACCCGAATTATAGCTACGTCATGCAAGGTTCCACGTTAGGAGCTCCGGACCAAGAAAGGGATCTGGGTGTCGTCGTCAATAACACACTGAAACCTTCTGCTCAGTGTGCTGCTGCGGCTAAGAAAGCGAATAGAATATTGGGTATTATTAGGAAAGGTATGGAAAACAGGTGTGAGGATGTTATAATGCCGTTGTATCGCTCCATGGTGCGACCGCACCTTGAGTATTGTGTTCAATTCTGGTCGCCACATCTCAAGAAAGATATAGTAGAATTGGAAAAGGTGCAGCGAAGGGCGACTAAAATGATAGCGGGGATGGGACGACTTCCCTATGAAGAAAAACTAAGGAGGCTAGGGCTTGTCAGCTTGGAGAAGAGACGGCTGAGGGGAGACATGATAGAGGTATATAAAATAATGAGTGGAGTGGAACAGGTGGATGTGAAGCATCTGTTCACGCTTTCCAAAAATACTAGGACTAGGGGGCATGCGATGAAACTACAGTGTAGTAAATTTAAAACAAATCGGAGAAAATGTTTCTTCACCCAACGTGTAATTAAACTCTGGAATTCGTTGCCGGAGAAAGTGGTGAAGGCGGTTAGCTTAGTAGAGTTTAAAAAGGGGTTGGACGGTTTCTTAAAGGACAAGTCCATAAACCGCTACTAAACGGACTTGGAAAAATCCAAAATTCCAGGAATAACATGTATAGAATGTTTGTACGTTTGGGAAGCTTGCCAGGTGCCCTTGGCCTGGATTGGCCGCTGTCGTGGACAGGATGCTGGGCTCGATGGACCCTTGGTCTTTTCCCAGTATGGCATTACTTATGTACTTATGATTTATCCATGGAGCGGAGTGCACAGGAAGGGGTGTAGGGATGGACGAGTGTGGAGAGATACTGGGGAGCAGCAGAGTGAGTACATTTATAGGTTAGTAGAAGAAGTTTGAACAGGATGCGAAAACGGATAGGGAGCCAGTGAAGGGTCTTGAGGAGAGGGGTAGTATGAGTAAAGCGACCCTGGCGGATGATGAGACGGGCAGCAGAGTTTTGAACCGACTGGAGGGGGGAGAGGTGACTAAGTGGGAGGCCAGCAAGAAGCAGATTGCAGTAGTCTAAACGAGAGGTGACAAGGGTGTGGATGAGGGTTTTGGTAGAGTGCTCGGAAAGAAAGGGGCGGATTTTACGGATGTTGTAAAGAAAGAAACGACAGGTCTTGGCAATCTGCTGGATATGAGCAGAGAAGGAGAGAGAAGAGTCAAAGATGACACCAAGGTTTCGAGCTGAGGAGCCAGGGAGAATGAGAGAGCCATCAACAGAAATAGAAAACGGGGGGAGCGGGGAGGTGGGTTTGGGGGGGAAAATGAGAAGCTCGGTTTTGGTCATATTTAATTTCAGGTGGCGTTGAGACATCCAGACAGCAATGTCAGACAAGCACGCTGAAACTTTGGTTTGGATGCAAGGTGAGATATCAGGGGTAGAAAGGTAGATTTGGGAGTCATCAGCATAGAGATGGTAGGAAAAGCCATGGGATGAGATTAATGAACCAAGGGAAGAAGTGTAGATAGAAAAGAGGAGGGGACCAAGAACAGAACCCTGAGGTACGCCGACAGGCAGAGGGATAGAAGTAGAAGAGGATCCACCAGAGTGAACACTAAAGGTGCGGAGGGAGAGGTAGGAAGAGAACCAGGAAAGGACAGAGCCCTGGAATCCAAGTGAGGACAGGGTATCGAGAAGTATGCTGTGATCGACCGTGTCAAAAGCAGTGGAAAGATCAAAAAGAATGAGGATGGAATATTGACCTCTGGATTTAGCCCTTGGGTACAAACTTAGATTGCGAGCCCACTTGGAACAGGAAAGTACGTACTGTACTGGAATGTAACTCATCTGGAGCTACTACTGAAACTGTCTAAGCTACTATAACAACCAAGGAGGAGTCGTAGATCTGCAACCACCATCGTATACCAATGGAAGTTCTGGCAGCTCTGTTGTCTGACCTTTTCAAGTTTTTTTTTTGTTAGGGTCTGAAGTCATTCTGGACTATTGGAGACGGGCGATGTGGTTCCTGTCCACAAAAGCAAAAGTAAGGTCAATCGGTTTTAGCGAGTTAATGGACTTGCTGCTAAAATAGAGGGCAGTACGGTTTCTGGAATCCAGTGGATTACAGGATCCAAGGTAGTCTGGTGTAACAAGAGGTAAGTCTTGTTAGATAAATATGATCAATTTCTTTGGCTGACGAGAATTGAATCAGGGGACAGAACTCACTGTGGTGTACTTACATTTCAGCAAGGTCTCTAGCACGGTTCTGCAGAAATTACAAATTAAGCACCCTAAAATGACTGGGTTAGAAACCGGTTGAATGATAGGTGGTAGAGAGTAGTGGTAATGTGTAATCCAAAGAAAGGATCCTTGGTCCGGTGCTTTTCAGTACTTTTATAAGTGACATTGCAGTGGAATTACCAGGAAAAGTTTGCTTCTATGTGGATGATCCAAAATCCAGCAGAGTAGACACCCTGGAAAGTATGTAAATGATAGATAGACCCTGCGTGATCTGCCTAACAGTCACATTCGTTTTTAAATCGATATTGAACCAACAATCCAGTAGTACTATTACAACATTTTATTTGCTAAGTTCCACTTTACGATGTCTTCCCCTCCCCCTCTAAGGTAAACACTCAGCATACGATATGAATGTAGTATAAAAAATACACATACTGTGACCCTGATCCATCTTTGCCATTTTCAGGGCTCAGCCCATTAAAAAAGTCTACCCTGCACTGGACCTACTTTCCAACTACTGGAGTTGCCATCGAAACCCACTGCAGACCATCCTAATCTGTCTTGGCATATACGGCACACACCGTAGAAGTCCGACTGGCATTGTCCTCACCATCCAACTACTGGACTGGCCCTCCAAGTCTTCTCTAGCACATCCTAATCTGTCTTACCCTATATGGGAAGCAAAGCACACAAGGGTGGAAGAAAACCAAGTCCAAAAAAACAGTAATGAAACCATGGTGGTAAGAGCACCAAAATCACAATTTATCGGGTCCCAATAAACTGTGATTTTGGTGCTTTTACCACCGTGGTTTCAGTACTGTTTTTTTGGACTTGGTTTTCTTGCACCCTTGTGTGCTTTTCTTGTTTTGGCTTGTTTGTGGAAGCCATGGCCCTCCCTTTCTTTGTTGCCATATATGGGACACAGACCACAGAACTCCATCATTGGCCTCCGTTTCCAACTGAGTTGCCATCGAAGCCCACTGAGCCCATCCTGACCTCTCTTGCCATATACGGGACATAAGACTGTAGATGTCTGACTGGCATTGGCTTCACTTCCGCACTTCCGATCTATCTGCCGCTTTTGACACTGTCAATCATGACTTATTTCTTGCCACACTGTCCTCATTTGGGTTCCAGGGCTCTGTCCTCTCCCGGTTCTCCTCCTATCTCTCCCACCGCACCTTCAAAGTTCACTCTCATGGATCTTCCTCCACCCCCATCCCCCTATCTGTTGGTGTTCCCCAGGGATCTGTCCTTGGACCCCTTCTCTTCTCAATCTACACCTCTTCCCTGGGCTCCCTGATCTCATCTCATGGTTTCCAGTATCATCTCTATGCTGATGACACCCAACTGTATCTCTCTACACCAGACATCACCGCGGAGACCCAGGCAAAGGTATCGGCCTGCTTATCCGACATTGCTGCCTGGATGTCCAACCGCCACCTGAAACTGAACATGTCCAAGACTGAGCTTATCGCCTTTCCACCAAAACCCACTTCTCCTGTTCCTCCACTTTCTATCTCAGTTGATAACACCCTCATCCTCCCCATCTCATCTGCCCGCAACGTCGGAGTCATCTTTGACTCCTCTCTCTCCTTCTCTGCGCATATCCAGCAGATAGCCAAGACCTGTCGCTTCTTCCTCTTTAACATCAGCAAAATTCGCCCTTTCCTCTCGGAACACACCACCCGAACTCTCGTCCACGCTCTCGTTACCTCTCGCCTGGACTACTGCAACTTACTCCTCTCCGGCCTCCCACTTAGCCATCTATCCCCCCTTCAATCTGTTCAGAACTCTGCTGCACATCTCATATTCCGCCAGAATCGACATACTCGTATCACCCCTCTCCTCAGGTCACTTCACTGGCTTCCGATCAGTTACCGCATTCAATTCAAGCTTCTCCTTCTTACCTACAAATGCACTCAGTCTGCTACCCTCACTATCTTTCTACCCTCATCTCCCCTTACGTTCCCGCCCGTAACCTCCGTTCACAGGATAAATCCCTCCTCTCAGTACCCTTCTCCACCACCGCCAACTCCAGGCTCCGCTCATTCTGCCTCGCCTCACTCTATGCTTGGAACAACCTGCCTGAGCCCTTACGCCAAGCCCCCTCCCTGCCCGTCTTCAAGTCTTTGCTTAAAGCCCACCTCTTCAATGCTGTGTTCGGCACCTAACCCTTACCGTTCAGTGAATCCAGACTGCCCCTATCGGACCGACCGTTCACTTGTCTATTAGATTGTAAGCTCTTTGAGCAGGGACTGTCTCTCTTTGTTAAATTGTACAGCGCTGCGTAACCCTAGTAGCGCTCTAGAAATGTTAAGTAGTAGTAGTAGTAGTAGTAATAGTAGTACGGGAGCTGCCATCTAAGCACCACTCTTGCCCATCATAAATTAACTCATAGCTGTAGTTTTGATTTCATCCTCTTTCTATTTAGGGATTCTTCATGTCCATATCATGCATTTTTTTAATTCTGTTACCATTTGTCTCCATCACCTCCACGGGGAGGGCATTCTGGGCATCCATCACCCTCTCTGTGAAAAAGTATTTCCTACCCCACAACCTCTCCTCTAGTTTCACTGCTTCTCCGTCTCTGGAAAAGGTTTGTTTGTAGATTAATACCATTCATGAATTTAAACATCTGTATGAGGTAATGGACATGCAAATTCCTCATGCATATTCAATAGGATATACTGAAAATCTGGCCTCTTTGCAGTCCTTGAAGGCTGAATTTGTGCAAGCCTGGTCTGGAATTTTGCAGCTAAGATTTAGTGCTAAAAACAAATCAGGGTTTTGTATTTGGGCTACAAAATGCTAATGGAGTGATCCAGTTTAGGAGATGAAGTTCTATGCACAGAACAAGCAAATTATATCTGCTGATGTTAAGGAGGCCAAACAATTAGACAGATGGTAGGATTCATAGGGAGGGGAATGAGCAACAGGTGAAGAGTGGTGATGAGTCGCTGGTTAGATCTTATTTTGGAGTACCATGTACGATTCCGGAGACAGCACTTTCAAAATGATAGCAACTGGCATGGGGTCGGTCCAGAGGGTGGCTGGTAAAATGGCCATTGGTCTTTGTCATAAAGCATATGAGGGCAGTCTTAAAGGTCTCAATATGTATACTTTGCAAGAAAGGGGAGAAACATTGAAATACCTCCAAGGTATAACTTCACATGAGTCGGGCCTCTTGAAAGGGAAATGGGACAAGATATACCGCCTTTCTGAGGTTTTTGTAACTACATTCAAAGCGGTTTACATATATTCAGGTACTTATTTTGTACCAGGGGCAATGGTGGGTTAAGTGACTTGCCCAGAGTCACAAGGAGCAGCAGTGGGAATTGAACTCAGTTACCCAGAATCAGCGTCCACTGCACTAACCACTAGGCTACTCCTCCACTAGCAACATTCCAGGTAGAATCTCAAATAGTAGCGAGGGTGGATGGGGAGAGAAAGAGGGAAGACGCTGGATGGAAGGATAGGGAGAAAGAGGAGATGCTGGATGGAAGGATGCAGAAAAAAGCCATAGGTAGATGAAATAAAACGAAGGAAATTAAAGGATGGATAGTAAGAATGAATTAAATCTGGACAGAGAGAGAGGCAGAAAAATATTGAAGAAAACAAAGAAAAAGGAGAAAAAAAATGACAAATGGCCAGGAAACCCTGGCAAAAGAGTTAAGAGAAGACGAAGGAAAGCAGAATCAAGAGAACGGCAGCAACACAATTAGAAAAAGTAAATGGCCATACAATAAAGGTAAAGAAAATAATTTTATTTTTAATTTAGGATAAAGTAATAGGGTAGCTGTGTTAATAAAGTTTCAGAGACCAATACTTCCTTCCTCAGGTCAGGAGAGGATACCATAACAGTGGCATAGCCAGAAGGCAATTTTTGGGTGGGCCAACAGGTTGGATGGGTGGGCACTAGAGTTGCCAGCTTTTTTGAAAGAGAAAAAACAGCAACCTGATGCACTCATACTCTGTCCCTACCCCACTCCCCATAACTTCAATGAGGGTTGCAGTGCAGGCTTCAGTGGCTGCAGGCCAATTGAGAGCTAAGGGAAGTACAATAGACTGCACTATTCAGCCCCATTGAGCCATGGTCCTCCAACACATATATGGTGTTGAAGCCAAACACATTCTGCATCCAGAGAACCTCCTGGCTGTCCACCAACAATGGATACAGAGCACAGCAAGGACAATTCTCCATAAAACTCATCATACAAAGAAATTTTGGTTCTAGTGTAATCTCAATTACAGACATATAAATTAATTAAAAAAATCTATAAAACAAAAGTCACTCATAGTAACATAGTAGATGACGGCAGAAAAAGACCTGCACGGTCCATCCAGTCTGCCCAACAAGATAAACTCATATGTGCTACTTTTTGTGTATACCTTACCTTGATTTGTACCTGTCCTTTTCGGGGCACAGACAGTATAAGTCTGCCCAGCATTATCCCCGCCTCCCAACCACCAGCCACGCCTCCCACCACCGGTTCTGGCACAGACCGTGTAAGTCTGCCCAGTACTATCCCCGCCTCCCAACCACCAGCCCTGCCTCCCATCACCAGCTCTGGCACAGACCATATAAGTCTGCCCAGCATTTCCCCGTCTCCCGCCACCGGCTCTGCCACCCAATCTCAGCTAAGCTCCTGAGGATCCATTCCTTCTGAATAGGATTCCTTTATGTTTATCCCACGCATGTTTGAATTCCGTTACCGTTTTCATTTCCACCACCTCCCGCTGGTGAACCTAGAGCAAATCTACCATGCCAACACTAACTTCCAAAAACAAAGATCCTACCTATGAAAAAGAAGTGCCTTAAATATTATAGTAGGGCCCTAAAATACAAATACATTTATCAGGAAAGCTGAACAAGCCAAATTACTGCAGAATGCTACATGGAAACTTCATGCTAACAGAATACCTCAGTCACACACACAAGACACAAATGCCAAATACAGAATAAGTGACCACAAACTCTAGAAATATAAATTAAAGGAAACCCCAAGAAACTAGACCTTGCATGTAGTACAACACCAGAGCAACAAGAAAGAAAGGCATTTGCTTCTGTGCAAAATATAAAGATGGCACATGCCAGGGATGGTGTTAGGGGATGGAACTAGGGCAATTGTGCTTGGTTCCTTGGCCAGAGAAAGCCTGCATGCTGGAAGCTGAAGGCACAGCCTGGTAATGGACTTTGGGGTCCTTTTCTAGATTTCTGTCCTGGACCCCAGCCATGTTTAACATCAACTTAGATGTACATTCCAAATCCAACATATTATATTCACAACATTGAAAATAAAATAATGTTTTATACCTTTTTGTTGTCTGGTCATTTTATTTCTCAAATCATATTGGTCCCAGTCTCTGGTTTCTGCTTCCCTCTGCCTTCTCTTAACTCACTTGCCAGGGTCTCCTGTCTATTTGACATTTCTTCTTTCGCCATGTCCATCATCCATCTCCCATCTCTGTTTTCCTATATTTCCTTGTCCAGTATCTCCCCTGTGTTCATATTCCCTCATCCATCATCATTCTTCTGTGCACCTAGGCACCCCATGCCCAGCATATCCCATGTAGAGTGGGTGGAGCCAATGCAAAGTGGGGTGGGGCTGTGGGCGTGTACTAAAATCTCCCTCTCAAAAATTGGGACCCCTTGGCAGCTCTGTGAGGGATCATTCTTAAGGGTGAGGGGCAGTGTTCTATATACTCCCTCACGTACCCTCCCTCTCAGCTTAGCCATACCCGGTTGAGCACTTGTCATATCAGGGTCCACCTCCCGAGACAAAAAGTTTGGCATTTACATGTTGTCAGCCTGCCTGATGTCTCTCACCCAAAAGCTAAAGGACTGGAGGCTGAAGAACCAGCGCATGACTTGTGCATTTGAGTATTTATGCTGAACTGACCACTGATCATCAACCTCTTCAGTGGATAACAGGAAGTGTTGTCCCAGTGAGTAATATTGGAACGTCTGTGGACCCACAGTCTGCACGGTTGTTGGGCTTTATAGTGTCTGCTTTGGTTCATCTCAAGCCTCATTACAGCACCTTCCCACCCTAAAACATTTAGGTATTTTCATATTTGATCACTAGATCTAGGAAACTCACATACAGCCCTCAGTAACCTTCCTGAGACAGCTCATCTACCCAGGGCCGGTCTTAAACAGGGGTGGTCGCACAGGGCCTCGTGCTTCTGATCCCAATAAATAACACCAGAAAATACAAAAAGTATAGCCCCATGCAGGGAAAACAGTCAAACAGTAGTAGGTAGGACTGGAAGTGACACCTTCCAGCTTTAAATTGAACCCACTTCCTTTCTCCATTGGGTAAACAAAGAGCATTCACCATAAATCGTAAATAAAAAAAAACATTGGGGAAAAAATCCTTGTTGTTTGGGGGTGGGGTTTGGGCAAGGGGCGGGGCTAGACAAGGAGTCGGGGGGGGGGCATAATTACTAAGACCAGCCCTGCATCTACCACCCCAACCCTTAGTAAGCTTCCACTGAGAAGCCCATCCACCACCTCCTTCAACCTTCAGTAACCTTCCTGGGATGGAGGAGGTTTCCTTTGGTGATGTTTCCATGATGAATCTGCAGAAAAAAATGAACCTTACCATATGTCAACTAGAGGTTGGTTGCACCTCATATTGTGGTATTTAAATACCATTTAAGACTGATGCATTTTCTCCTTAATATTAAAGCAATTAATTACAATTTTCTGGGCTGTTTATACACTGTCGCCCAGTAATGGCGCAGGCCTAAAAGCTATTGGGTTCTTTTTCCATTTCCAGGTCATTTTGTGGTTCTCAACCCTGTCCTTGGGGCTTATTAGGACATCCACCATGCATGATTTAGGTTTGCATGCACTTTTTCTCCTTGGTATGTAAATCAATGTCATCCGTATTTGTTATGGATTTCCTACATCTGCAAAGGGAAGGGGCCCATGCTGCCTAAGGATGTGAAATCCCTGTCCTTATTTTTCTTTTAGGAAAGCTTTGAAACTTATTTGATAAGTAATTGGAAATGTTTAATTTGACAAAATTATGTTGTTGTATGTTAATTTCTGTTCTCTCTCTATATTGTAGAGAAATGCTAGTTCTGTAAACCACTGTGAATCCTTTGGAAAATGGGTGGTATATAACACTTAGAACAGAACAGAATAGTCGTCTGTTCTCCAAGCTGAAGAGTATTAACCTCTCATAAGAGTCATTCCGCCCCCTTAATCATTTTGGTCACCCTTCTCTGTACCTCGTCTAATTCTGCTGTATCTTTTTTTTGGTTGTTGTGATGCGGTGACCAGACTTGAACACAACACTCAAAGTGCAGAGGTCAGTAGCGTAGCCAAGGGTGGGCCTGAGTGGGCCCAGGCCCACCCACTTTGGGCTCAGGCCCAACCAGTAGCAGCACACCTATGATGTGGCTAGCAGGGATCCCCAAGCCCCATCAGCCGAAAACTCCCAACAGCTGTCCCTCCTGCATACCTTGTAAATAGCAGATCTTTGCCTGCAGCAACTGACACATACTGTGAGGCCAACATGAGCAGTGTGTATTGGTTGCTGCTTGCTGCTGGTGAAAATCTGCTATTTAAAAGGTATGTGTGTGTGGGGGGGGGAGTTGTTTGAGAGACCGTATAGTATGCAGGCGAGAGAGAGGGAGAGACCAAATTGTAGGACAAGACGGAGTTCTTCTGCCCACCCATCTTGGGACCAGGCCCACCCAAAACTGGGTGTCTGGCTACGCCCCTGGCAGAGGTAATATGGTATTCTCTGTGTTAGACCAGAAGAGACCAGTTTTGATTGAACTGGAAATCAAAAGAAACAGAACAGAACTCTTGGATCAGAACAAATTGTGAGATCATTTATAAACTATGCAACAGTTACCAAATTGTCCTGGTAAGGTGCTCTGTTTGGCAATGAAAGCCCTTCTTATCATTGCAGAGGGACAGCAGAGGGCAGTAGTGAGTCACAAATGGGGCAGGTCCTGATCCTTTTGCTCAGTTAACTGGAACCTGCATTTTAGCTGGAGGCTTTCTGGTGATATGGAAAATAGTGCAGTGGGAGAGGCTGAACTGGCACTGTGCCCTTGACGTTCCCCTTCTGGAGTATCAGATTATGTCTTTGCCTCAGGCCTTTCTTCAGTGTATTTTAAAGTGAAAACAATGTTTTACTTACTGAAGTAAAAGGAATTCCAATGCATTACAGGACAAGTTGGAAGCTAAGATTTAATGCTAAACAATGCAGGGTCATGAATTTGGGCTGCAAAACCCCAAGGGACAGGAGTTTAGGGGGTGAAGTACTTTTGTGCAAGAAAGGGGAGCAGGACTTGGGTGTGATGGTATGTGATGATCTTAAAGTTGCCAAACAGGTAGAAAAGGTGACAGTGAAAGCTAGAAGGATGCTTGGGTGCACTGGGAGAGGAATGGCCACTAGGAAAAAGGAGGTGATGATGCCTCTGTATAAGACTGGTGAGACCTCATTTACAGGGATAGTGCTGGGCAGACTTATACGGTCTGTGCCAGAACCGATGGTGGGAGGCGGGGCTAGTGGTTGGGAGGTGGGGATAGTGCTGGGCAGACTTATACGGTCTGTGCCAGAGCCGGTGGTGGGAGGCGGGGATAGTGCTGGGCAGACTTATACGGTCTGTGACACAGCCGGTGGTGGGAGGCGGGGCTGGTGGTTGGGAGGCGGGGATAGTGCTGGGCAGACTTATACGGTCTGTGCCAGAACCAGTGGTGGGAGGCGGGGCTGGTGGTTGGGAGGTGGGGATAGTGCTGGGCAGACTTATACGGTCTGTGCCAGAGCCGGTGGTGGGAGGCGGGGATCGTGCTGGGCAGACTTATACGGTCTGTGACACAGCCGGTGGTGGGAGGCGGGGCTGGTGGTTGGGAGGTGGGGATAGTGCTGGGCAGACTTATACGGTCTGTGCCAGAGCCAGTGGTGGGAGGCGGGGATAGTGCTCGGCAGACTTATACGGTCTGTGACACAGCCGGTGGTGGGAGGCGGGGCTGGTGGTTGGGAGGCGGCGATAGTGCTGGGCAGACTTATACGGTCTGTGCCAGAACCAGTGGTGGGAGGCGGGGCTGGTGGTTGGGAGGTGGGGATAGTGCTGGGCAGACTTATACGGTCTGTGCCAGAGCCGGTGGTGGGAGGTGGGGATCGTGCTGGGCAGACTTATACGGTCTGTGACACAGCCGGTGGTGGGAGGCGGGGCTGGTGGTTGGGAGGCGGGGATAGTGCTGGGCAGACTTATACGGTCTGTGCCAGAACCGGTGGTGGGAGGCGGGGCTGGTGGTTGGGAGGTGGGGATAGTGCTGGGCAGACTTATACGGTCTGTGCCAGAGCCAGTGGTGGGAGGCGGGGATAGTGCTCGGCAGACTTATACGGTCTGTGCCCTGAAGAGCACAGGTACAAATCAAAGTAGGGTATACACAAAAGTAGCACACATGACTTGTCTTGTTGGGCAGACTGGATGGACCGTGCAGGTCTTTTTTCTGCCATCATCTACTATGTTACTATGTTAATACTGTGTACAATTCTGGAGACCACATCTTCAAAAGGATAAACAGGAAGGAGTCGGTCCAGAGGGCAGCTACTAAAATGGTCCGTGGTCTTCATCATAAGGTGTATAGGGATAGACTTAAAGATCGCAATATGTATACTTTGGAAGAAAGGCGGGAGAGGGAGATCTGATAGCGAATTTAAATAACCTAGCTGGCATAAATGGAGGAGTCTCTTTCAATTCAAAGGAAGCTCTGGAACGAGGGAGCGTAGGATGAAGGTGAAAGGAGATAAACTCAGAAGTAACCTGAGGAAATAATTCTTCACGGAAAGGGTGGAAGTGGAGACAAAAACAGTATCTGAAAAGGGAGAATGGATGGGCAGGCTGGACAGACCATATGGTCTTTAGTTTCAAATGTGGTTATTAGTTTTCCATTAAGAGTAAAACAAACAGTTGCAGAATCAACACAAGAAATATATATTTTTTTTATTTGTTACATTTGTACCCCACATTTTCCCACCTATTTGCAGGCTCAAAAGAGCAACTCTGAAACATAAACAGGGAGCCCTGATTCTTAGAGCTTCCCATAGGACTAATACATCTTAAACACTGCAACATTCAATACTCCACAAACCCCCACCCTCCTCCTGAAACAATTGTTAGAACCTAGTCGCCACAGTTTATATTACAGTGGAAGATTATTCACAACTAAACTACCAGCACAAGAAGGCAAAGACTGCACGTAGGGTCCACAGATAGCCGAAAACCTTTTCTTACGCTTCCCCAGCCTCCATCATCATAAGCACATAAGTATTGCCATACTGGGACAGACTGAAGGTCCATCAAGCCCAGCATCCTGTTTCAACAGTGGCCAATCCAGGTCACAAGTACCTGACAAGATCCCAAAAGAGTGAAATAGATTTTATGCTGCTTATCCTGGAAATAAGCAGTGGATTTTCCCCAAGTCCATTTTAATAATGGTTTATGGACTTTTCCTTTAGGAAGCCATCCAAACCTTTTTTAAACCCCACTGAGCTAACTGCTTTTGCTACACTCTCCGGCAACAAATTCCAGAGTTTAATTATACGTTGAGTGAAGAAACATTTTCTACGATTTGTTTTAAATGTACTACTTTGTAGGTTCATCGTGTGCCCCCTAGTCCTAGTATTTTTGGAAGGAGTAAACAAGCGATTCACGTCTACCCATTCCACTCATTATTTTATAGACCTCTATCATATCTCCCCTCAGCCATCTTTCCTCCAAGCTGAAGAGCCCTAGCCACTTTAGTCTCTCCTCATAGAGAAGTCATCCCATCCCCTTTATCATTTTTGTCGCCCTTCTCTGTACCTTTTCTAATTCCACTATATATGTTTTGAGATGCGGTGACCAGAATTGAACACAATATTCGAGGTGCTGCACCATGGAGCAATACAAAGGCATTATAGCATCCTCATTTTTGTTTTCCATTCCTTTCCTAATAATACCTAATCACTTGTTCCATGCTTCTAGTTCTGCTTTCCTCTGTCTGTGCTCTGAACTCTGTTTCCATTCATTATTTGTTTTCTCTCTTCTTCACTTCCTGCCCTATATTCATCCTTCAAGTTCAACTTTCTTCCATTTTTCATCCTCCTGTCTAGTTTTCATCTATTCTCTTTCCTTCACCTCCTGTCCAAGGGCACCATATTCTCTCTTCTTTCTTCCCTTCTCCTCCATGGGCACAATTTCTTCTATTCTCCCCTCAACTCCTTGGGTACCATCTCCTCTCCTTTCCTCTCCTCTTTCCTCCCTCTATAGGCACAATCGTCTCTCTTATCTGCTCCCCTCTCTTTCCATCCATGGGCACCATCTCCTCTCTTCTTTCTTCTCTTCTACTCCCCTCCCCTGTATGGCCATCCCCTTCCCTCCCTCCAAGGGCAACATCATTTCCCTTCTCTCTTCCTTACCCTCCTATCCCTTCCCCTGCATGGGCGCAATCTCCATTGTTTGTTTTTCAGATCCTCTGGCCTGACTGTATCTCCCTTCCCCAACTCTCCCTGCCTGCCTTCACTGTCACTTGTCTCAAACTGGGAGCCCTCCCTCTGTAGCGAGGAGCATCCTGTCAACAGGAAACAGGAAGTTCTGTTGGAAGACGCGGGAGGGCTCCCAGCTCGAAAGAAGCAGTATGTCTAGTGCTACACACCTCCTTGGGTCTTCAAACGGCAAAGGCAAGCCGGGAGGGGGAAGAGGGAGATACCAGACCATGTGTGTGCAGGAGGAGGTAGGGTGGGCAAGGCGGAAGCAGGAAAAAGTTGAAAGAAGAGGACAAAGGGAGAGACAGAGAGAGACACACAGGTAGTGGGGCAAGAAGCAGGGAATGTAATGTGATTAACGTATTAAAATAATTAACATGAGTTCAAGTTTTAATACATTAGTCACATTAAAAACGAGTTAAATGGACAGCTCTAGTTCTAGCACTTTCCCAACGAACCCCTCCCCCTCTCCTGTAGCACTCTAGCTGCTGCATTCTGAATATTTTGGAGTTTCTTAGTCAAAGATAAGCTTACATATAAAAGCCTGTAGTAATCCAGAAGAATTGTTATCAATGCATTCCTATCCAGAAAAGGCTTCAATTGTGTTGGCCATATCAGGAAACATCTGAATCAATTGACCATAAAAAAGGTGGAAGCTTATTTTTCAAAGAAGAAGGTAACAATAATAACTTTTTTTTCCACAGAACCTAGGACTACCGACAAGTGGCTCTCTTGGATATCCCTTCTTGAGAAGATTCCAAAAAACTGGGTTAAATTCAAGCTGTCCAGAGAACATAAATTGTCAAATTCACCCTCCTGAGAAGCCTGGTAAACAGTACGAAGATTTCATTTCCAATGATTCAAAAGTTAGTTGAAGCACATCTTTAACACAGAAGCTCCATAGAAAGCAGAATGAGTAAGTGGAAAATTTAATAAACATAAATTACCAGCTCTGGGAGCATTTTCCATAGCCTCCAGTTAAAGATTAGGAACTGCATTTCTCCAGTGCCAAAATGTGGGTAAACCAGTGTCCAATTTTGCAGAATACATGCTTTATATAAAAAGGTTCACTCATTCCCCAATAGAGATCCACAATGTTCCAATTCCCCAAAAAGGATACCCAAGGGGGAAGGAATTCAATTCAATTCAAGCAGTCTGCTGCCCCTCACTACCTTTCTACCCTCATCTCCCCTTACGTTCCCGCCCGTAACCTCCGTTCACAGGATAAATCCCTCCTCTCAGTACCCTTCTCCACCACCGCCAACTCCAGGCTCCGCTCATTCTGCCTCGCCTCACCCTATGCTTGGAACAACCTTCCTGAGCCCTTACGCCAAGCCCCCTCCCTGCCCGTCTTCAAGTCTTTGCTTAAAGCCCACCTCTTCAATGCTGCGTTCGGCACCTAACCCTTACCTTTCAGTGAATCCAGACTGCCCCAATTTGACTGCCCCTATCGGACCGACCACTTGTCTATTAGATTGTAAGCTCTTTCAGCAGGGACTGTCTCTCTTTGTTAAATTGTACAGCGCTGCGTAACCCTAGTAGCGCTCTAGAAATGTTAAGTAGTAGTAGTAGTAAGGAATAATAGACCTGTCCAGCAATTGCTCCCAATATAGGAATAGTTTCTGCCAGAATCAAAGCACAGTCGGGCAGAGCCAAAAAGAGTGCGATAAAGTGTTATCCAGTAAACCACATTTGGGGCAAAGGGAAAGAGGTGCAGCCCACATAATAAGCTTGTTTTTGTGAAAAATATGATGTGGTATTCATTCCCTATCACGGCACTATGTACGATTATAACAGGGGTTCTCAGGACACACCTAGTCAGTCTGGTTTTCAGGATACCCACAATGAATAAGCATGAGATAAACTTGCATACCGTGCTCCAGTGCCCCCCCCTGAACCCCCAAATGAAACCCAACCCCCCCCCCACCCCTTCACAGACCAGAGGGCTGGAGAAGCTCCCTTATATAGAAGCCCCGCCCACCTGGACAGCTTAAATTGTCAACTCAGCACTGTCCTACTCTGTTTTCAAATGATCTTTATTTCCACATTTTAATGCTTAACTCTTGGTATTCCCTTCTGAGATTGGGGGGGGGGGGGCTATTATTTTCATATAGGTTCTCGCTATCATCACTAGCAGTAGTACGTCTCCTTCTGTAGCTGTCTTGTAAATGTCTTCAATTAAATCTGTCCATTTCTTGATTGTGAAGGAGAGCCTGTATGTCACACCAATGTAAATACATTTGCCCTTCCCTGTTACCAGAGTAACCCACACTGCTTCTTCCTTACCCCATATGTCCTGCAACTCTGTCACTTTAATATTATTCTCAACATATAATGCCACTCCTCCACCCTTTTCCCCACTCTTTCCTTCCTGAATAGATTATAGCCAGGTATAACTATATCCCAGTCAAGTAGGTCTGTTAACGACAGGGTTAACACCTCTGTTTATCTAAATGGACCTTAAATCCTGCTACTCTCTCAAAGACTGTTCTGTTATCTCCGAATCTTTCAATTCAATCAGCCGGGACACACTGGCAGCAGGAGAAGCTCTTAAGAACCTAAGGATAGCCAGGGTCAGACCAATGGTCCATCTAGCCCAGTATCCTGCTTCTAGCAGTGGCCAATCCAGTTCACGAGTACCTGGTAATTAGTATTTATTTATTTATTTATTCTATTATTTAGCCGTCCTCCCGATGGTGCTGTTATAAATAGCCCCCAGATAACCCAAGAACGTATACAAAAAGAACTTAAGAAACCAGATTTGGTGAAACAAGTATTAATGAAGTTATTATTTCAAAATACTCCTTTGCAAAGATAGTTGTCTCTAGAAGCAATAGGCATAGCCCTCCTTAATGTTTACAGGTTTTATACCCTTTCTTTTTAGTTACATTAAGTATCTGCCCCTAAGTTTCCCATTGGATATTGATCACATTTACCAACCCCTAATACATCATTGTTAATTATCATATGACAGTCCTCTAAAACTTTTCCATCACCCTAGCAGCTGAGCCCCTGTCCATTGTTAGTTCTGCATTTTTGTATCTTTAAACCTTTATGTGAGAACTTTGCATAGTTCAGCACACGGCATTTTCCACCTTCCATAGTCTTACAGCTTCATGGTCTTTTGCTTAGATACATTGTTCTTTCTACTCTTTGGGCCTTCTGTCTTGATGCTATTGCCTTGTGGCTTACTGAGCACAGACTGGTCTTAAATTGAGAAAAAAAAAACCACGGCGTATTACTGGCTCTCTTTCCCCACCTACTGTGTCTCCTGTTCTGCTTGGGAAAGCATAAGAACATAGGAGTAGCCATACTGGGTCAGACCAATGGTCCATCTAGCACAGTATCCTGTTTCCAACAGTGGCCAAGCCCGGTCACAAGTACCTGGCAGAAACCCAAATAGTGGCAGCATTCCATGTAGAACCCCAAAGAATAGCAAGATTCTGGAATCCTAAAGAGTGGCAAGATTCTATGCAGAATCTCAAAGAGTAGCAACATTCCATGCTACCCATCCTGTTCCTTCTTTTTTAGGTGTCATAATTGACTCACAGTTGCTTTTCCATGAACAGATTCCTCAAGTTGTCAAAGAAGGTTTCCATGTTCTTCGCAAATTACGTATGATGTTTTTACCTGAGTTTTTCTTCATTACATGTTCTGATTCATGCTTTTGTTATTAGATGACTAGACTACTGCAACTCTGTTTTTATAGGTTGCACCAAATTACAGCTCAAGGGACTCTAATCATTGCACAATTCCGCTGCTTGGTTTCTTTGTCTGATCATATAATTCCTCTCTTTAGAATCCTTTGTATAGCATATAAGGCTTACCAGGTTGGCAGATCAGTATAATATCCAGAAAACTTTATTGAAGATACCGTGTATAAGACTAATGCCCGACACAGGCCGTGTTTCGCCCAACAATAGGGCTGCGTCAGGGGCTAGTCTGTATCTTTCTTCAATAAGAGCGGTATCAGATAATCTATCAGGGCAAGGATATAAGAAATTTTCTTCATAAAAAACCAGCTTGAGCAGCTCAAAATAGCATATCCTGTGTGACGCCAGATAGTCGATAGATAGTCTGCTGTCAGATACAGACTAGCCCCTGATGCAGCCCTATTGTTGGGCGAAACAAGGCCTGTGTTGGGCATTTGTCTTATACACGGTATCTTCAATAAAGTTTTCTGGATATTATACTGATCTGCTAGTTTTGTTTTCCACGTTGGATTTTGCAGATCGGTTGCCTTGTTGTTTTCTGGGACCCCTATAAGGCTTACCATATAGGCTCACCAGCATTCCTGGCATCTCACACTGTCCTTGATACTCCCGCTACAACTTTGTGCTCCATTGACTGCCATAGATGGGGTAATACCTCCTCAGAGGTTGGCCCATTTAGAATCGACAACAGTGGCGTTCCGACACTGGCTGACACCTGGGGCGGATCGCCGATGCGCCCCCCCCCCCAGCGAAATGACACCTCCCCCTCCTGGGTGCACACCGCTGGGGGGGGGGGTGCCGCGGCGCATGCCTGTCGCCCTGTCGGCTCCGAGTTCGCATGTGTTCACTGCTCCCTCTGCCCCGGAACAGGAAGTAACCTGTTCCGGGGCAGAGGGAACAATGAGCACATGCGAACTCAGAGACAGGGCGACAGGCGCACGCCACGGCACCCGGGGCGGACCGCCCCCACTGCCCCCCCCCCTTGGTACGCCACTGATCGACAAGACATACAGCCTTTTATTTTATCACCCCAAAACCTTGGACTACACTCCCTCCAATTATTCAGGGGAGTTACCGTATTAAAAATGTTAAGTATTCCTGAAAACACACTTTTTTTCATCAAGCATTTGGTTGTGAGGACTCTGGGATCCAGTCCATCTCCTGATTATTTTTTCTTCTTCATTTTGTGTATCTTTCTTTTTAATAATGGAGTTCTTTTCTAATTTTGACTAATGAATTTTAGAATTGTAAACTGTGTAGACCTAGATTAGGCAGTATAGAAAGTTTTATTAAACATTAAACAAGGTAAAAAAAGAGCATGTGAGGCTGGGGAGCAGGGGAGAGAGTGAAAGGAGATCACTGCTTTAAAAAAATCACCACTGCAGGCCGTCTAGAATGTTTGCAACTGTTTATTCACACAGAAAGTCAGACTACAGCTTACTTTCTTAAATATAAACATATACAGGAAGTCTGGGATGGCTTACCAGCACCACAGGGATAAGAGAAATACCATGTAAAAAGACAGCACCAGATCCCTGCAGCCCTTTACCCTTAGGTACTCCTTTACCCTTGGACAGAAAGAGCAACTGGACAGGAGACAGACTACGATTCAGAGCTGCTAGAAATACTCCTTTCTCCAAAACTAACAGATTCTCCAGCTCATGCAAGCAGCAGTTTGGAAGTTTCCCTGTGTTGATAAAGCTGCCAGCGCCTCAGATAAAAACTTCCATACAGGACTATCCTGTCCTGTTTTGGGTTCTACATGAGCTCTGCTAAATTCCCTCTCTTCACTGCTTTTTGAATTTTGCATTTAATTACTTGCCTTTCAAAACTCAAGCTCAAGGTGAGTTACGTACTGGCTAATTACATCATTTCCTGCTCCAGGGGACTTACAATCTAAATGTTGTACCTGAGGCAATGGAGGATTAAAACAAGCTTGCCCAGGATTTTTAAGCCTGGCTTCCCCCATTCATAGTCCACTGCTCTACCCACTAAGCTACTCTACTTGTTAAAACTGTTGCCATAAAACAGTAATTTCCATCATGGGTTATCAGGGAAGACCTGTTCACCTCTTCCTGCTCTCCTCATACAAGTTTGAAGATAGCAGGACCAGTCATGAAAAGCTGACTCCATATCAGGCAACAGAAAACGATCCGGTATCTTTAGTCACATCCCAAAACATACTTGTTCCTGTTACTGGCAGCTGAACAAGAGCATTTGGTGATGTCACAAGCACCAACGATGATGTAATTAGATTCTGGGGGAAAGCAGCGGGAAGGACAGAGGAACCAAACCTTCTTAACATCCACAGAGTAAAGGTCTATAACCAATGTCTGATTCTATTTGTTGCTGAATTCCCTGAGGTCTTGGTATCTCTGAAACAGCACCTGTAAAAGTCCAGAGGAAGAGGAGCTTTCCAGCCAGAGTGGACAGAAGGACGTCCTCCTCCCAAAGTCGCTGTGTACTCCTGCTGGTCTTTGGAAGGATCTTGTCTATAAGAGAACCTTGGCTACAGCAGGCTTGTCTCGTAGAAGCCCACTCACGGTCACAGAGGTCTCACCTCCTGGAAGCATGGTCGTTGCCACGCTCTCGAGCGTTGGGGCTGTAGGCCTGGCAGGTGTGACAACACTGTATTTTGACTGTTGGAAGGTGGCACCTTCCCAGGAGCTTTAGAGTCTGGCAGAAGCTGAACGTTAGACGATCTCGCTTACAGTTGAAGCCTAGACAGAGAAGAAAGACACAAAACAGTTACTTGTGACTCTTCAACTCCTAGCTTGATGGAGGAGTGGCCTAGTGGTTAGGGTGGTGGACTTTGTTCCTGAGGAACTGAGTTCGATTCCCGGCACAGGCAGCTCCTTGTGAGTCTGGGCAAGTCACTTAACCCTCCATTGCCTGCCGCATTGAGCCTGCCATGAGTGGGAAAGCGCGGGGTACAAATGTATATATATATATATATATGCATCACCTGAAGTTCACTTGCCAGATCTGCAAAATGTTTCTTAAATTCTCATTGTAGGCTGGTGGGCTTGCACCGTTCTTGTCTGCAGAAGCCTCTGCATTGAATTCCACCAACACCATTTTCTCGCTATCAGCTTCCAGCTGTGTAGTTTCACTGACCTTGTGCTTCTACCTTGAGGATAAAGCCAGATGCTAATCTTTTGCGGGTGTGAGGAAGCACTGTGTCATGTCCTCCCATAGTTGCCCTTTTGAAAGTTAAATGCTAATGCATTTTCATTCTAGTTATGAACTCTTTGACCATACTATGATCACTGTTGCCAAGCAGACCCAACACTGTTACCTCTTGCAGCAAATCCTTCCTTCCGTTTAAGTTTATATTTTTAAATTTGTAAACCACCCAGATCTGCCAGTCAGCTAGAGCGGTATAGAAAGTTTTAATAAGCA
This sequence comes from Microcaecilia unicolor, assembly GCF_901765095.1. Classification (NCBI taxonomy): domain Eukaryota; kingdom Metazoa; phylum Chordata; class Amphibia; order Gymnophiona; family Siphonopidae; genus Microcaecilia; species Microcaecilia unicolor. The sequence goes on along the minus strand of NC_044031.1, from coordinate 769,629,651 downwards.
TAAACATACCTGGCCTCAGTCACAAACACTGAACACAGATTGACCCTTGCCAGGTACAAAACAAGTGATCACAAGCTTAAAATATGGATACACAGACAAAAATTCTTAAAGCCCAAGAAGCCACGCTCTGCAGACGGTGCAACATTAGAAAAAGAAAAAAAGAAACAGCACCCTGCACTCTTCAAACTAGAAAGAAAGCAGTGTAAATTTAAACTTACTGTAAAACTGACATTTTCCATTCACTGAATTAAGAATAAAAGTCTTCTTCCTAATTTTCTTGTCTGGTTGTTTTGGTTTTTCCAATCATGTTTGTCCCGGTCTCCAGTTTCTGTTTTCCTTGAGCTTTTCTTAACTTTCTTTACAAGATCTTCACTTCTTCTCCTATATCCATCTCTGACTTCGATCTTTTCCCTTCAGCTTTCCTTCATTTATTTTTCCATCTCTCAATCTGCTCAGACTTCATTCGTTCTTAGTATTCAATCTTCCTTTTTTTTAAAACCACATTTACCTACAGCTTTTCATTTTCCTCACCCCAACCATCCCATTCTTCATCCTGTTATTCCTGTTTTTTGCTAACTCTCCCCTCTTCCAGCACCCTCTCTTCCTATATTCACTACTCTGACCAGTATTTTATCCCTCTCTTTCTCTCACCCCCTTCTGTCCAGCAAATCCTCCTTCCCTTACCTCAATCCAGCATCTCTCCCCATCAAATCCAACAACCCTCCATGTCCCTCTCCCCTTCCATGTCAGCATCTCCCCTATGTCCCTAGTCCTCCCATGTCCAGCATAACCTATCTCTGCCCCATCCCCATCCAATGTCTAGCACCCCACATCGTTTTCATACTCCCCCCCCCCATGTCCAGCATCTCCCCTATCTTCCTACTCACCCCATGTCCTGCATCCTCCAATATCACTCTTTACTCCCTACCTGATCTAGCATCTCCCCCTCCTCCAAGCCAGCATCTTCCTCCTTCACATTCCAGTACATTCCTTCTGTTCCCCACCCATCCCAATCCAGCATCTCCATTCTGTCACCTTACTCCCCCCTTGTCCACTATATCCCCTTCTCTTCCTCTTTGTTGTCTAGGCAATTTTTTTTCTAATTGGTCTGGTCTCAGTCTCTTTTTCACTCTCCTTATGTCAGTCTTCTCCTAAACTCTTTTCCAGGTTTGCCTTCCCATTTCTTCTTTCTCCTTTTGTCTTCTCTGTCTGGCTCTAATCTTTTTCACTTTTCTGTGGTTTTTTTTTTTTTTAATCTGTCATTTAATTTTACCCTCATTCTCCTTTTCTCTCACCCTCTAGTCATTCGTGTCCTCCTTTCACGTTTTATCTACCTACTGTTTATTTCCATTTCCCTCTCATCCGCTCTCCAGCACTCCCACACCACACACTACCAAGTGAGAAAACAGGACAGCTACACAGAAGCCACCGGCTAGCAGAATAGCACGCCGTAGTCAAATGCACAAACCACAAACAGACCCTCAACAAATAGGAAACAAAGGACCACAGGTTAGTAATATAGAGCTAAAAAGACTGAAATGAACCCTCAAGAAGCCAGACTTTGCATACAGCAAACAGAGAAAAAAATGCAAGACATCGGAGATGCAGATTTCCCAAAGCTGACATATTCCAATTAATACATTCAAAATAGAATACTTTTTTCTACCTTTCTTGTCTGAGCATTATATTTTCCCATTTGCTTTGGTTCAAATGTCTGTTTTCTGCTTTTCTCAGTTTTTTTCCTGTCCATTTGACATTTCCTTTCTCTCCATGTTCAACGTCTACCTTCCCTCTGCATCCCTAGCCATACAGTCCAGCATCTCCCTTTCTGTCCCTATCCTTATCCTCCCCCATGTTCAGCATCTGTCCTCTCAGGAACCCCATCTCTCTCTTTCCCAGCATTGTCCTCCCCCTTGGTCCCCACCTATCTCTTTTCCAGCATCAACCCTCCCCCCCTAGCCCATACCACTCCCTCTTCCTCCCCTTCCTTCCCCCACATGGATTTGGCAGTTCTCCTACGATTTCTCCCCCCACTTCCGCTCCCCCCGCGGGTCCTGCGTCATGCCCTCTCCCTTCCTTCCGTACGTCTCTTCTAGAATTGGCAGCATCAATTAGAACAGGCCGCTTCCAGCTGGCATCATCAGAGCTTTCTCTCTGCAGGGTCCCGCCTATTCCCGCGTAGGTGGGACCTTGCTTACAGAAAGCCCTGATGCAAACTGGAAGCAGCCTGCTTTAATTGCTGCCACTGCTGGTACTAGAAAAGAGATAGGGAAGACCGGGGAGGGGGGGGGGGAGGAAGGGGAAAGGGAGAGGAAGAGGTAGCGAAAGTAGAGAAGGAAGCAGAAGAGGCGGAGAAGAGATGGAGAGAGAGAGAGAAGACTTGGGGCAAAACTTGCCATTTCTAAAAGCAGCCTAGCACAGAAAGCCTGTGCACCTGGGGGGGGGGGGGGGGCCTCAGGGCCCTCCGTGGCTATGCCCCTGCTCCACATGCTTTCCCCATCTGTTTAAATTCTATAGATAGGGGAGTTATGCTTTGGCAACCCAGTGGCCAATGCATAACTCCCTTTGAAAAGTGGCCTATGCTTCTATATTAAAATACTGAAGCATAAAAGATAAGGAAAAATCTTAAAATCAGATGATTTAACAGAGCAGAGGTGGGAAGCTCTTTCCAGTGGCTGCCTGGTTAACCAACAATCAGTTATATTACATGGTGTGACTCCACAGAGCTGTTATAGGAGATATTGTAGATCACCAATGTGGCCGCGCAGGCTTCTGCTTCTGTGAGTCTGACGTCCTGCACATACGTGCAGGACGTCAGACTCACAGAAACAGAAGCCTGCGCAGCCACATTGGTGATCTGCAAGGGCCGACTTCTACATGGAATGTTGCTAATGGAATAGCAACATTCCATGTAGCATCTCAAGTAGTAGCAACAGTGGAGGAGTGGCCTAGTGGTTAGGGTGGTGGACTTTGGTCCTGAGGAACTGATTTCAATTCCCACTTCAGGCACAGGCAGCTCCTTGTGACTCTGGGCAAGTCACTTAACCCTCCATTGCCCCATGTAAGCCGCATTGAGCCTGCCATGAGTGGGAAAGTGCAGGGTACAAATGTAACAAAAATAAAATAGATACTATTGGCGATTCTACATAGAATGTTGCTACTATTGGAGATTCTACATGGTATGTTGCTACTATTGGAGATTCTACATGGAATGTTGTTATTCCACTAGCAACATTCCATGTAGAAGGCTGCGCAGGCTTCTGTTTCTGTGAGTCTGACGTCCTGTACGTACGTACAGAAGCAGAAGCCTGCGCGGCCACATTGGTGATCTGCAAGGGCCGACTTCTACATGGAATGTTGCTAGTGGAATAGCAACATTCCATGTAGAATCTCAAATAGTAGCAACAGTGGAGGAGTGACCTAGTGGTTAGGGTGGTGGACTTTGGTCCTGGGGAACTGAGTTCGATTTCTGGCACAGGCAGCTCCTTGTGACTCTGGGCAAGTCACTTAACCCTCCATTGCCCCATGTAAGCCGCATTGAGCCTGCCATGAGTGGGAAAGTGCAGGGTACAAATGTAACAAAAATAAAATAGATACTATTGGAGATTCTACATGGAATGTTGCTATTCCACTAGCAACATTCCATGTAGAAGCCTGCGCGGCCACATTGGTGATCTGCAAGGGCCGACTTCTACATGGAATGTTGCTTGTGGAATAGCAACATTCCATGTAGAATCTCAAATAGTAGCAACAGTGGAGGAGTGGCCTAGTGGTTAGGGTGGTGGACTTTGGTCCTGAGGAACTGAATTCGATTTCCACTTCAGGCACTGGCAGCTCCTTGTGACTCTGGGCAAGTCACTTAACCCTCCATTGCCCCATGTAAGCCACATTGAGCCTGCCATGAGTGGGAAAGCGCAGGGTACAAATGTAACAAAAATAGGAAAAGTTCCTTCCTGCGAGAATATGACTAGAAGGATTTTAGAGATTACTGCACGGCAGCAGCAGGGTGGGAAGGTGGGGAATTGGGTGCCTGTCCAGGGAGGAGGAGGGAAATGAGTGGTGCGAAAGCGCTTACTTGACTCTGTGCTGTTGCAGTCCTGGGGGTTGCACTTCTGCGTGTTTTCTGGCCACACCTCGTGTTCACACATGCTGTTGTCCTCTTCGGTGGCTCCAGTTTGCGTATTTACACACTTCACCAGTCGACGCTGAATACCACCACCACAGGAAGCTGTGCACTGTGCCAAGAAAGACAGGGAGACACGAATTAGCTATTTGGCCTGTCCCTCGTCACAGCTCTTGATCACACTCAGGAACCCAAGTTTTTGTTTTATTGGGTGGAAAGAGCCACAATTAGGAAAGTTTGAATGCTGGTCTTGGGTTCTGAGCAATATGTGGAGGGAGACAGAATTGGAGATAGTGGCCTCGTGTTTAAGTCGTGGAATTTTAGGAAAAGAATAGTCCCTTGGTTAGACCATCATATTATCTCTTTCTGGTTATATTATCAGGGGGAGAGGACCCATTTAAGGAGGAACAGAGAATTTGGTAAAGGCAGTTAGCTTAGCGGAGTTTTAAAAAGATTCGGACGGCTTCCTAAAGGAAAAGTCCATAGACCGTTATTAAATGGACTTGGAGAAAATCCACTATTTCTGGGATAAGCAGTATAAAATGTGTTGTACTTTTTTGGGATCTTGCCAGGTATTTGTGACCTGGATTGGCCAATGTTGGAAACAGGATGCTGGGCTCGATGAACCTTTGTTCTGTCCCAGTATGGCAAAACTTATGTACTTAGGATTCTGAATGGAATCTTGCTACTCTTTGGGGTTCTAAATGGAATGTTGCTACACTTTGAAATTCTGCATGGAATCTTGTTATTATTTAGAATTCTAGAATCTTGCTATTCTTTGGGGTTCTACATGGAATGTTGCTACTGTTTGGGTTTCTCCCAGGTATTTGTGACCTGGATTGGCCACTGTTGGAAACAGGATGCTGGGCTCATTGGACCTTTGTTCTGTCCCAGTATGGCAAAACTTATGTACTTAGGATTCTGAATGGAATCTTGCTACTCTTTGGGGTTCTAAATGGAATGTTGCTACACTTTGAAATTCTGCATGGAATCTTGTTATTCTTTAGAATTCTAGAATCTTGCTATTCTTTGGGGTTCTACATGGAATGTTGCTACTGTTTGGGTTTCTCCCAGGTATTTGTGACCTGGATTGGCCACTGTTGGAAACAGGATGCTGGGCTTGATGGACCTTTGGTCTTTCCCAGTATGGCAACACTTATGTACTTATGATCTGTTGCATGGTTTGCTCCACAAGTGCTCCAGTTCAGTTGTGGCATCAGACACCTCTGTCTCCGCAATTGGGCAGCAGACGCTGCGTCCAAGGACCTCCTCTGCAGTCTCCCCTTTTGGGGCCGGCTCCTCTTCAGAGAGGACCTGGAGAAGTTGGTCAAGGATTTAGGGGAGTCCCATTCTCTTACACTTCCGGTCAGGTCTCTGGGATTGTCTAGATCTTCAGGATGGTGTTCCAGTGTCTGAGACCAGTTTTGCCCCAGGAAACATCCGAGAGTCCAAGTGGCCAGAATCAGAAAGGCCAGTCTTTTTGGGGTGCTAAGTGGGAGAGGGACAGTGGGGAACTCTCTGGAGTTCCCTCTGCTCTCTTCAAGGACCCCCAATGAAGGTCAGAGGGCCCGTCTCAGGCCAGCCCAAGTGGGCAGTCAGTTGCGCGGTTTCATCCAGAAGTGAGCCCTTGTTACCTCTGACCAATAGGTCCTGGAAGTCATTTACAACGGTTATGCTTTGGAGCTTACCTCCCCAGTTTCTGATACCTTTATGGTGTCTCCATGTGGCTCCTCCTCAAATGCCAGGCAGTGCAGGGTGGAGGAGGAACCTTTGCCGGAACATGGTCAGGGTCATTATTCCATTTACTTTATGGTCCCCCATTTTGGACCTCAAAGAGATGAAGGTCCATAAGTGTTGCTATACTGAGATAGACCGAAGGTCCATCAAGCCCTGTATCCTGTTTCCAACAGTGGCCAATCCAGGTCACAAGTGCCTGGCAAGATCCCAAAAACAGTACAATACATTTTATGCTGCTTATCCAAGAAATAAGCAGTGGATTCTCCCCGCCCATCTTAATAATGGTTTATAGACTTTTCTTTCAGGAAGCTATCCAAACGTTTTTTAAACCCCGTTAAGATAACTGCTTTTACCATATTTTCTAGCAACGAATTCCAGACTTTAATTACACAAGGAGTGAAGGAATATTTTTTCCGATTCATTTTAAATTTACTACTTAGTAGCTTCATTGCGTGCCCCTAGTCCTAGTATTTTTGGAAAGAGTAAAGCGATTCACGTCTACCCGTTCAACTCCACTCATTATTTTATAGACCTCTATCATATCTCCCCTCAGCCGCCTTTTGTCCAAGCTGAAGAGCCCTAGCCACTTCACCCTTTGCTCATAGGGAAGTCGTCCCATCCCCTTTATCATTTTCGTCGTCCTTCTCTGTACCTTTTCTAATTCCATTATATCTTTTTTTTGAGAAGCAGTGACCAGAATTGCACACGATATTCGAGGTGTGGTCACACCATGGAGAGATTCAAAGGCATTATAACGTCCTCATTTTTGTTTTCCATTCGTTTCCTAATAATACCTAACATTCTGTTTGCTTTCTTAGCCGCCGCCATACACTGAGGAGAGGGTTTCAGTGTATCATCAACGACGATGCATAGATCCCTTTCCTGGTTGGTGAACCTTGTATTACATAGCTATAATTCAGGTTCCTCTTTCCCACATGCATCACTTTGCACTTGCTCACATTAAACGTCATCTGCCATTTAGCCGCCCAGTCTCCCAGTCTCGTAAGGTCCTCTTGCAATTTAACAACTTTGAATAACTTAGTGTCGTCGGCAAATGTATTTACCTCACTAGTTATTCCCATATCTAGATCATTTATAAATATTTTAAAAGCAGCGGTCCTAACCCCCGACCCCTGCGGAGCCCCACTATTTACCCTTCTCCATTGAGAATACTGACCATTTAACCCTACTCTCTGTTTTCTATCCTTTAATCAGTTTTTAATCCACAATAGAACACTACCTCCTATCCCATGACTTTCCAGTTTCCTCTGGAGTCTTTCATGAGGTCTCCCGTTTCCACATGAACCACCTTCTAGCTTTCTCAGCGATGCACATTGCAAAAGTGGAGAATGTGCAAGTGGATTTTCTCAGTCAACAGGTCCTGGATCTTGTGGAGTAGTCTCTGAGTGCAGAAGTCTTTCAATCCATTGTGAACCACTGGAAGTGGATCTGATGGCATCTGTGCCAGTGCAAAATGCCTGCGATTCTTCAGTCACCAGAGTGTTCGAGGGCCATGGGATTGATATGTTGGTCCAACCTTGGCCCACATGTGCTCTCCTGTATGCCCTTTCCACCATGGCCTCTGGTGGGCAGGTTATTGCGTTGGATTTCATGCCATCTCAGCCTGGTTATTACTACTACTACTACTTATCATTTCTATAGTGCTACTAGACATACGCAGCGCTGTACACTGGAACATGAAGAGACAGTCCCTGCTCGACAGAGCTTACAGTCTAATTAGGACAGACAAACAAGTGATAAGGGAATATTAAAGTGAGGATGATAAAATAAGGGTTCTGAACAAGTGAATAAGGGTTAGGAGTTAAAAGCAGCATCAAAAAGGTGGGCTTTTAGCTTAGATTTGAAGACGACCAGAGATGGAGCTTGACGTACCGGCTCAGGAAGTCTATTCCAGGCATATGGTGCAGCAAGATAAAAGGAACGGAGTCTGGAGTTAGCAGTGGAGGAGAAGGGTGCAGATAAGAGAGATTTACCCAGTGAACGGAGTTCCCGGGGAGGAATGTAGGGAGAGATGAGAGTGGAGAGGTACTGAGGAGCTGCAGAGTGAATGCACTTATAGGTCAATAAGAGGAGTTTGAACTGTATGCGGAAACGGATAGGAAGCCAGTGAAGTGACTTGAGGAGAGGGCTAATATGAGCATAACGACACTGGTCGCTTTGGACTAGCTGTGTCTTCTGGGTACATAGACTTGATGTGGCTGGTGGTGGATAGCTCCAGGTATGATAACCATGGAGAATCCAGACCCCTATTGGCTTATGGCATAGCTCTTGATCAGCACCAATTGAGCCATCGAAGAAGCAAAAGGGGCACTCAGGAAGGACAAGGCCATAGCGGAAAAACTGAATTAATTTACAGAGGACTCACCTCTCCCCATGACCCAAGCACCCATGTGGTGCAGGGATGCAAGTTGCAGGGTCTCATGCTGCTTGGTTTCAAAGTTTCATCACAACGTCCAAACTCTGGACAGGTAACCAGTCTTTCCTGTAACCCGCCTCCGCAGGCTTCCGAGCACTGTCAAGAAAATACTCAGTATAATCAAATGGAGCCAGAAAGATACAGAAAATCAAAGTACATCACAAGCCTGGTACTTAACTACACTGCAGTTACACAGCACAACACTAATGTACTACTCTTACCCTGTAATTCACAGACCACCATTGATCTTACCCTGTAATTACACAAAGCACCATTACTCTTACCCTGTAATTAGACAGAAGTGTAAGCGTAGTGATACTCTGTGTAATAGCAGTGTAGGTAATGGTGACTGTAAATAGACAGAATACAATTAGTCTTACCCTGTCATTACATAGAATATGATTATTCTTTCTCTGTAATTACACAGACCAGCATTACTCTTATCCTGTAATTACATAAAACACTATTACTTACCCTGTAATTACAGAGATTACCACTACTATCTCTTTAATTACTCAGAATATGATAACTCCTACCCTGTAATTACACATAATACCATGGCAGATGCTATTCTTACCCTGCAATTATATAGCACAAAGACTGACCTACAATATCATTACTATGAATTACTAAACTGTAATTACACAGAAAACTCTCACCTTTACTACACTTACCCTACAATTACTCAGAATAGTGATTTTCACAGTATATATCCTAAATCTATTTAGCAAATTATGACTGTCATCCTATAATTACTTCTTACTGTGACCAACAACCCACAGTACACTGGCGCTGAATTACTCAACTCCATGACTTTCATTATATTTACTGAAATATGGCTCAATTATAACACTAACTAATTTCCTAGAAAGTACCTGGGAAGATGAGGACATATATCTGTTCACAGAGCTTCAGCAAAGAGATCTCTCTCTCTCTCTCTCTCTTTCTCTCTCTCTCTCTCCTCCTGGGCTGAAACTGAAGCAACAGCCAGCCACTGCTGGGTAATTTCAAAACTCCAGGCCAATCAGAGCCCAGAACAGTCAAGTTTCAAATAAAAACTGGTTACATCACTACAAACACTTCCTATTAGCTGTGTGCAAAATAAAAGCAAGAGAAGTCTATCCTCTGTAACAGCTTTAAGCACAAACATGCACCATCTGCTGGCCAAACAGGAGAAATACACTTTAGAATATTTAAGACAGGAAAATATCCTGTACATTTTACAGGCTTAAAACACATTGTTTCTTTACACTTACCCTAGAATACAAAACACACTATTACCATCAGTACACTTATCCTGCTATTACTCAGCACTATCATGTAAATTACATTCATCCTTGAATTCCTCAGTGCTGTGACTTATACTAGATGCGATCACCTTTATTACACTTACCATGAAAATACTCACCACTGTATTATTATTATTAGCATTTGTATAGTGCTACCAGAAGCACGCAGTGCTGAACACCTGATACAAAGAGACAGTCCCTGCTCAAAAGAGCTTACAATCTAAATAACCTAAACTACACTTACCATACAATTATAGAGGAAACTATGATCTCACTCCCCTTACACTGTGACCTTCATTACGTTCACCCTTCAATTACTTAGCCCTCCTACCTGCACTACTCTTACCCTTCAATTATTCAGCACACTATTACCATTAATACAATTACACTGCAATTGCTCAAATCTGTGACTTTCAATACAAGTACTCAATACCACTGTGTCCTTCACCCTTTAATTACTCAGCATTGAGAACTCCACTATACTGACAAAGCAAGTACTCAACCCTCTGACCTTCACTTCTTTTACTCTACAGTTACTCAGCACTGAGACCTCCACTATACTGACAAAGCAATTAGTCAACCCTCTGACCTTCACTTCCCTTACTCCACTATACTGACAAAGCAAGTACTCAACCCTCTGACCTTCACTTCTTTTACTCTACAATTACTCAGCACTGAGACCTCCACTATACTGACAAAGCAATTAGTCAACCCTCTGACCTTCACTTCCCTTACTCCACTATACTGACAAAGCAAGTACTCAACCCTCTGACCTTCACTTCTTTTACTCTACAATTACTCAGCACTGAGACCTCCACTATACTGACAAAGCAATGTCAACCCTCTGACCTTCACTTCCCTTACTCCACTATACTGACAAAGCAAGTACTCAACCCTCTGACCTTCACTTCTTTTACTCTACAATTACTCAGCACTGAGACCTCCACTATACAGACAAAGCAATTAGTCAACCCTCTGACCTTCACTTCCCTTACTCCACTATACTGACAAAGCAAGTACTCAACCCTCTGACCTTCACTTCTTTTACTCTACAATTACTCAGCACTGAGACCTCCACTATACTGACAAAGCAATTAGTCAACCCTCTGACCTTCACTTCCCTTACTCCACTATACTGACAAAGCAAGTACTCAACCCTCTGACCTTCACTTCTTTTACTCTACAATTACTCAGCACTGAGACCTCCACTATACTGACAAAGCAATTAGTCAACCCTCTGACCTTCACTTCCCTTACTCCACTATACTGACAAAGCAAGTACTCAACCCTCTGACCTTCACTTCTTTTACTCTACAATTACTCAGCACTGAGACCTCCACTATACAGACAAAGCAATTAGTCAACCCTCTGACCTTCACTTCCCTTACTCCACTATACTGACAAAGCAAGTACTCAACCCTCTGACCTTCACTTCTTTTACTCTACAATTACTCAGCACTGAGACCTCCACTATACTGACAAAGCAATTAGTCAACCCTCTGACCTTCACTTCCCTTACTCCACTATACTGACAAAGCAAGTACTCAACCCTCTGACCTTCACTTCTTTTACTCTACAATTACTCAGCACTGAGACCTCCACTATACTGGCAAAGCAATTAGTCAACCCTCTGACCTTCACTTCCCTTACTCCACTATACTGACAAAGCAAGTACCCAACCCTCTGACATTCACTTCTTTTACTCTACAATTACTCAGCACTGAGACCTCCACTCTACGGACAAAGCAATTAGTCAACCCTCTGACCTTCACTTCCCTTACCCTACAATTACTCAGCACTGAGACCTCCACTATACTGGCAAAGCAATTAGTCAACCCTCTGACCTTCACTTCCCTTACTCCACTATACTGACAAAGCAAGTACTCAACCCTCTGACATTCACTTTTTTTACTCTACAATTACTCAGCACTGAGACCTCCACTATATTGACAAAGCAAGTACTCAACCCTCTGACCTTCACTTCCCTTACTCCACTATACTGACAAAGTAAGTACTCAACCCTCTGACCTTCACTTATTTTACTCTACAATTACTCAGCACTGAGACCTCCACTATACTGACAAAGCAATTACTCAACCCTCTGACCTTCACTTCCCTTACCCTACAATTACTCAGTACTGAGACCTCCACTATACTGACAACGCAATTACTCAACCCTCTGACCTTCACTTCCCTTACCCTACAATTACTCAGCACTGAGACCTCCACTATACTGACAAAGCAATTACTCAACCCTGTGACCTTCACTTCCCTTACCCTACAATTACTCAGTACTGAGACCTCCACTATACTGACAAAGCAACTACTCAACCCTCTGACCTTCACTTCCCTTACCCTACAATTACTCAGCACTGTGTCCTTACACTATACTTACCCTACAGTTACACAACACAGTGCCGTAGCGAGGGCTAACGGCACCCGGGGCGGGTCGCCGCTGCGCACCCCCCCCCCCCCGGGTGCAGCACGGCGCGGCCCGCCCCCCGGACCGCATTGTTACCTGCGGGAGGGCCGATCTGCCCCGAGTGCATGTCACTCGGAGCTGCGTCGGCCCCGCTGGTTCCCTGCTCTCTCTGCCCCGGAACAGGAAGTAACCTGTTCCGGGGCAGAGAGAGCAGGGAACCAGCAGGGCCGGCACCCCCCGAGCGCATGCACCCTGGGCGGACCGCCCCTCCCGCCCCCCCCCCCTTCCTACGCCACTAAAACAACACACTGTGATCATCACTAGCCTTGCAATGTAACTACTCAATTCTGTGAATTTCAATACACCTATCCTATCACTGTTCACGATGACTTTCACTACTCTGCAATAAGTCAGCACTTTGAGCTACATTACACTTGCTCATTTATCCAGTACACTGTGACCATCACTACACTTAAACTGCAATTATTCACAACACTATGATATTTTCTACACTTACCTACAATTATACAGCACATTGCGACCTTCACTACACTTTAAGTACTCAAAAATATTCAATGTTGTATCCTTCAATACACTCATTGTATAATTACTCAGCTCAACACTGACTTAGGTTACAGCTGCAAAGTTACACACTGACCAACATTTTGTTCCACTGGGTGAACCTTCGAGACTGATACGGTGGATATAACTGTAACAGACAGACATACAAAATCCATACACTGCAGTTGTGATGTTTGGAGGTCTCTTACCTCTCTCCATGAGGAGATGTACCAGTCCATGCAGGGCTTTGGATGGCAAGACGTTTGTACTGGTGGCTTAAAGAGCACAGCCTGGCAATGGAAAGGTCTCAGGAGTCTTTGGTCCCTTGTGTCAACGCACTGCACATCCCGAATCTTCAGTCCCCCTCCACAGTTCTTTGAGCACTGTGTGACAAACACATTAACTATGAGAAGCAAACAGAACTTTTCCCCGGTGGGATAATCTCATGAGAATAAGGGGACCTTTCCTCATTATGTCATTTCACTGGTGTGATAATTCCACAGCATCCAAGGATGAAAGCAGACAAACCCAGCAAGACAATCCAGGCACACTTTTTTTCTACTGTGGCAATCCCAAAGGATTCTAGGAAGAAAGTAAACTATATTCCAGTGGGACAATTCAGAAGTAGTATAGAAAGAAGGCTGATCCTTCCCCGGTGCATGAATCCCAGAAGATCACGGTAAGAAGGCAGATCCTAACCCAGTGTGACAATTATTCATGGCAATATGCTGAGTGAAACTTGGAATTGTATAAGAGATGCAGAGGAGGAGGCTTCAGAGTTGTTACTGCACAATAGAGAGGCAGTGAGTAGGGTTTGTTCCCCAACGCATTTTGCATTGAAATTTAGAAATAGCTACAACTGAAAGATTTTGTACGATCTACTACTACTACTTATCACTTCTATAGTGCTACAAGGCATATGCAGCGCTGTACACCATACACATAAAGACAGTCCCTGCTCAAACAGCTCACAATCTAAATAATAACAGACAGAACAACTAAGAGGTAAGGGAAATTAAAAACGAGGGGATAAAAGGTACAGGCAAGTGAGTAGTGGTTAGGACTCAAAAGCAGTGTCAAAGAAGTGGGCTTTTAGCTTGGACTTGAAAACAGCCAAAGACGGGGCTAGGCGTACATGCTTGGGAAGTCTATTCCAGGCGTGAGGTGCAGTGACATAGAAGGAACGGAGTCTGGAATTAGCAGTAGAGGAGAAGGGGACAGACAAGAGAGATTTGTCAACAGAATGGAGTGCCCGAGAGGCGGTGTAGGGAGAGACAAGAGTGGAGAGGTACTGGGGAGCGGTAGAGTGAATGCACTTATAGGTCAGTAAGAGAAGTTTGAATTGAATGTGAGGAGTGTGGTAGCCGTGTTAGTCCACTCTTAAGGTTATCAATAGAAATCAAACAAATAAAACATGGAAAAGAAAATAAGATGATACCTTTTTTATTGGACATAACTTAATACATTTCTTGATTAGCTTTCGAAGGTTGCCCTTCTTCATCAGATCGGAAATAAGCAAATGTGCTAGCTGACAGTGTATATAAGTGAAAACATTCAAGCATTACTATGACAGTCTGACAGGGTGGGAGGATGGGGGTGGGTCGGAGGTATGCATGGGGACATCAAAGCATATCATTGATATTCTAACAGGATGGGTGTGGATAGGTGAGGGGAGGGTGATCAACAGAGACATACAGCTTTATGGTTTATAATGGGCTAGGAACCCCAGATCCTTGTTAAGTCCTTTCTGTTGGGTGTTAAAATATTCAATCATTCTGACTTCAAAGGTCTTACTTTCTTGTATTGTTTTAAAGTTACCTTTCAGTATTCTCACTGTGAAATCACTGGTACAGTGTCCTGGTTCTGTGAAGTGCTGTCCCACCGTGGTGGGGGCCCTACTGGCTGGATTGTTCATGTGATGTCTATGTAAGTTGAATCTTGTCTTAAGCATCTGGCCTGTTTCTCCAATATAGCATCCTTGGTTACATTTTTTACACTGAATGATATATACCACATTGGAAGATGAGCAAGTGAAAGATTCCTTTATGTTGAATATCTTTCCTTTGTGGGTAAATTGAATTGAATGTGGAAATGGATAGGGAGCCAGTGAAGTGATTGAGCAAGTTCTTAGATATTGGCTCTTATGGTGTAAGAGATATCATCTCTCACAGTCTGGGCCACAAGTGTCCCTCTTGTCAAGACCTCATAGGCTTACATCTGTAGAATCCCAGACTGCCATCTTTGATGGCTACGCTAAATGGTATTTAAAAAGCAGATCAAATTTTAGCCAAGGATGGGCACCTCATCAAGGTGGTCTCCTCTCTAGGAGAGAGTGGTGGATACTTGGAATGCCCTCCTGCGGGAGCTGGTGGAGATGAAACTGTAATGGAATTCAAAAATGTGTGGGATAAACATAAAGGAATGGATCCTCAGAAGCTTAGCAGAGATTGGGTGGCAACACTGGTAATTGGGAAGCAAAGCTAGTGCTGGGCAGACTTCTACTGTCTGTGCCCTGAAAATGGCAAGGACAAATCAAGGTTAGGTATACATATAAATGATTTTATCTTGTTGGGCAGACTGGATGGACCATACAGGTCTTTATCTGCCATCACCTACTATGTACTATGTGATGCAGAGAAGGCCCTGACAGGCCAATTTTCCTTAGAACCACCAACATAAAGGGCCAGGAGACCCTGTCAAAGGCTTTCTTTGTGTCTAAAGATAATAAAATAGCAGGATGTAAACCCTGCTCCACAATGGCGATGAGACATAAAACTCTCCTCGTGTTATCGAATGTCTGTCTGCCCCTAATAAGTACATAAGTATTGCCATACTGGGACAGACCGAAGATCCATCGAGCCCAGCATCCTGTTTCCAACAGTGGCCAATCCAGGTCACAAATACCTGGCAAGATCCCAAAAAAGTACAAAACATTTTATACTGCTTATCCCAGAAATAAGCAGTGGAGTTTCCCCCAAGTCAATTTAATAATGGTCTATGGACTTTTCCTTTAGGAAGCCATCCAAACCTATTTAAACCCTGCTAAGCTAACTGCTTTTTCTACATTCTCTGGCAACAAATTCTAGAGTTTAAGTACATGTTGACTGAAGAAAAATTATCTCCAATTCGCTTTAAATTTTACTACTTTGTAGCTTCATTGCAAACTCATCCCCAATGTTGCTACTTTGGTACCATGGAATGTTGCTACTTACTGGGTTTCTGCCAGGTACTTGTGACCTGGCTTTGACCACTGTTTGGAAACAGGATACTGGGCTAGATGAACCATTGGTCTGACCCATTATGGCTACTCTTATGTTTACTGCATGCCCCTTAGTCCTAATATTTTTGGAAAGAGTAAACAAGTGATTCACCTCTACCTGTTCCACTCCACTCGTTATTTTATAGACCTCTATCATATCTCCCCTCAGCCGCCTTTTCTCCAAGCTAAACAGCCCTAGTCGTTTCAGCCTTTCCTCATAGGGAAGTCGTCCCATCCCCTTTATCATTTTCGTTGCCCTTCTCTGTACCTTTTCTAATTCCACTGTATCTTTTTTGAGATGTGGTGCCCAGAATTGCACACAGTATTTGGGGTGTGGTCACACCATGGTTAGTGGTGGAGTAGCCTAGTGTTTAGTGCAGTGGACTTTGATCCTGGTGATCTGGGTTCAATTCCCACTACAGCTCCTTGTGATTCCATTGCCCTAGGTACAAATAAGTACCTGTATATTACTATGTAAACCACCTTGAATGTAGTTGCAAAAACCACAGAAAAGCTGTGTATCAAGTCCCATCCCCTCCCCACCCCTAAAAAAAAGCAAGCTGCACCACCTCTCATTTTACCCATTTTTTATTTCCACCCACCCCCCATTACCAACAGGCTCATCATTTTAAGTGGGGTATTCCTAGGCCTAGGTTCCAGCACATTACCTTACTCCAGTTTCCAACGTGCCATAATGCGCAGGGTCTCAGGTAGCACCTTTGAGCGGGGATGGGTTTCTCTGTCATGTCGCATTCTGTGTCTTTGCCAGTGCTACACTGTACCGTCCTCCAGAGGGCGCCAAGGCCACAAGTGGTGGAACACTGCAAATCAGAAAGAGCTGAATCAGCACATTCCTCCCTCTAGGGTGACCCACATGAAACTGCAAACAGCAACTGGGCTCCCTGGGAGGCAGGACGGGGCAGCTGTCAGTCAAATTCATTTATTTTTGTTTGGATCTACTTTACACCTTTTCAGCAGTAGCTCAAGGCCTGGCAGGTATTTCCCTGTCCCAAAGGTCTGACAATCTAAGGGTCTGATTTACTAATGTAAATGATTTATTTATTTGGATTTAATTATCGTCTTTATGAAGAAATTCACCCAAGATGGTGTCCAGCACATATAACCCAGCATAGGCAATAAGCGATTTCAACAGTGAAACTATTCAGATAACTGTACACATTAGATAGAGCACACTGAACACGCAATCCACATCGTGGCTTCTTAACACACAGCACGATGGGGGTTCTGTGCTTACTTAGTAAATAAGCACTAATGACAATAATGTCTGTTACATCACATTAACAAGTGTTGCAAAATTTAACCTCGTAATCAATCGATACTGCGAACACCACTACACAGCGCTGTTCAGTGGCATTCACAATATCAATCAGTTATGAGGTTCATGACTTGATATTTCTGCAGCCATAAGCACCCATGTGGTGCCTGTTTTGATATCCTGTGACAAAAGCAAATTTTGTTTTACACAACTACGTCTTTTTGGTTGGATTGGAAGGCTATTTGTGCATCCTTACTCTTTCCTGATTGCATTCTATACGTAGGGTTGCTTTTCCATTTTTGTTTTGTGTTAGATGGGAAATTTCACCACATACATATTATAACTTCCTCAGAATCCTAATACTCACCTCACTCCAGCTTCCAACCTCCCACTGTGGCTTCTCCACTGCGAACACAGCTCTGTGAGTAGGACTAGCTGTCACTGCCAGCACCGAGTGAGGATTCTCCTGCTCAGCGCTCAGACTGGGAATGGATGTCTCTGCCAGTACGGAATGAGGATCGTCCTGCTCTCTCAGAGCGCTGTAAGTGGGACCAGCTGTCACTGCCAACACCGAGTGAGGATTCTCCTCTCTCAAAGTATTGTGACCGGGAATGGATGTCACTGAGAAATCTCCCTGGTTGGGAACAGTCATTTCTGGTTTCTTCGTTTTGGGAATGCGTCCTAGAGAGTTGGCATCTGCTGAGCCATGATGGTCTCTAGATGTTACAGCTGTTTTCCAAACAGAAGGAAGATTGCTGGGTCTCTGCTCTGTTTGAGGAAGAATTGTAATGTCAGTGGAATCCAGTTTGGGCTGGAGGGTGACAGTTGCAGCAGGAGATGCAACGGAAAGCTGTAGACCCTCTTTGCTGTTCCAGTGCCAGGATGACTGTGGCACTGGTACTTGGACACCATGTTGGGTAAAATCCAGTGGTGCATGGCTTGAAGTTACCGATGACAAGGGAGATACTGACGTCACCAGCGGTAAAGGTGTTGTGAGCACTAGAGTGGCTGGATTCTGTGGATCAGGATTCTGAGAATACCGGTCTTGGGGTCTCATCTCATGGCTTTTCTGGGTTCCTTCAGCACTGAGGGAATCGGTAGACTCCAGTACGAAACCTCTATGTATCATGGGGAGTAGAAGGGTCTTTGGTGAGGGAGAGGATGGCTGAGGGTGTATGGTATGAGGGTCAGGCACTCTCTCCTCCTCTGCTGACACACTGATCGTAGATCTGACTACCTCACTCTCCCTTATAGTGTCCACTGTAGGGGTATCTGCCTGGAGAGCAGTAGGGCTGAAGATGTGGTGGTAACCTGGACTGTAAGTTGTAATGACAACATTCTCCATGGGCACAGCTGTCCTCCCCTGGTCTTCTTGAAACGTCTCTACTGATGGATCGCCAGAGCTATGGAGTACAGGATAAGGGCTTGTTCCGTTGCTAGCAGACAGACTATCTTCTGCAGAATCATTCCCTGCCTGTTCCTCTATGCCTCTTTTATAGGACTCAGAGGAATTAGCTTGAGTTGTTCTGACTTTCTCCGATACTTGTCCCAGCTCGTTGTCTTGGGCATGCGACACTGCTGTGGAGTTCCACCCTCCAGATTCGCCTCCAGTTGAAACACTAGGAGACTGACAATTGTCATTGGTCACCATGGCCTGGCTAGAGGTCTCCTGGCTACCAGCAGTACTGGGAGCATCTTTCTCACTCAGAGGGTTATCGGACAAATCTTCATGGAAGTTAATGAAATTATAATCGTAGTAAAAGTCATCAACAAAGATGTTTCTGCTCCTGCTTTTTTTATTGCCAGTGATGAAGTCTTCTGCTGTAATGAGGTTTTCCTCTTCGGGTGTATTGATTTGTGGTTTCATTGGTTGGCTCTGCGGAATGTAATGGATTTCATTAAAGATCTCTTGGCTGGATGAACCACTGCCTGACCAGTTGGGATTTGGGGTTTCCAAGGTCACAGGACAGTCCTGCACGGAGCAAGGTATTTCGGAACTGGGTTTCTGAGTGGCACTGCAGGCAGAGGCTGTATCATTACTACAATAAACAAGTCGTCTTTGTATTCCGGTCCCACAGGTGACTGAACACTGGTAAGAAAAAAAAGAAAAGGAAGCATCAGAAGACCATGAGAGCAGAGCTACATTAACGTTCTCCTCTACATTCAAGAAGGCATAGGACAAGCATAGGGGAATCTGAGGGACAGGAAGGGATTGAAGAGCTGAGCAGTTGCTGTGGATGTAACTCTGAGACACCCATGTATGAATACAGCGTAGAGTGCTGAAGAGAGATCTAAGGGAGGAAAGTGATGTACCTTGACACACCCAGAGTATGGAAACAGCACAGACAGCAGAAGAGAAACCTCAAAGCAGGAGACTGATGCACCCCGACACACCCAGAGTATGGAAACAGCACAGACAGCAGAAGAGAAACCTCAAAGCAGGAGACTGATGCACCCCGAAACACCCAGAGTATGGAAACAGCACAGAAGAGAAACCTTAAAGCAGGAGACTGATGCACCCCGACACACCCAGAGTATGGAAACAGCACAGACAGCAGAAGAAAACCCTCAAAGCAGGAGACTGATGCACCCCGACACACCCAGAGTATGGAAACAGCACAGACAGCAGAAGAGAAACCTCAAAGCAGGAGACTGATGCACCCCGACACACCCAGAGTATGGAAACAGCACAGACAGCAGAAGAGAAACCTCAAAGCAGACTTATGCACAGAGACACCCAAAATATGTACCCCCTGACTATGAGTTTTTCTAGTTCATTGTCTGCTGCTTCCTCCCTGTCCTCGGGGAACATACATATTAAAAGGAATTTCAACTGCATTGAAAGCCATTTTTTTGTCTCTTTGCTAATCTTTACAGGAAAATAATAAGAAATTCCTTTTCATATCTGAAATAAAAAGTCTTTGTTAGACCCAAACCACAATTGAAATACTTGAGGCTCAAACCAGCTTCAGACTGCATCTGTCCCATAAACCACATTTCCATCACCCTGATGTGGTGAGACAGGGAAGAAACACAGGAACAACAGAATTATAATTAACCCTGAAAACACTAGAAAAACAGTTCTAAACCTGCCCGTCTAATCCATGTGGCTCCCAACCTCAATTCCCATCCCTCAAGCACAGCACTCCATGTACAGGTCACACACATGGCCGCATCACCTGCTTTTCACACAGTTTTCAAAGGATGGATGCCTCTGTATGTTTTGTAGCTGTATCTCATGTCTGGGGTGGCGTGGGGTGGGGGGAGACTCTAAGGGCCAGATGCACTAAACCTAACGAGCCAGCCAGGTGGTTTTTAAACCAGTTTTAGCTAGTCTAGTGAGCAAGTAGTAAAACAAGAGATGCACACAAGGGTTCGAGCCATTTTCCTGTCACGGTAGCAGCTAACGAAAACGGAACGCAAATGAACTAAAAGGTATTATAATGAGCTAATTAGTATTATAATGTGCATGCAAGGCGATGCACAGCCGCTTTCCCACCCCTTGCACAAAAGCAGTCCCTACCTTTACTGTGGAAAACCTAATGGGAGGTCTGCACCTCTCGGTAATGCCTGGCTGGGGCTGCCGTGATCTGTTGCTGTTACAAGAAGCATAACAGACACTTCTGTGGCAATTTATTGGAGGTTGTAGATGGCTATTATACACCCAGCTTGTCTGCGTGTATGAAGCCATCTTAGGCATTGTGCAGCAGAGGGAGAGACAGCAGGACCCTGGAAAGAGAGAGAACTGCAAAGATCTGAGGGAGACCCAGGTCTCTCTCAGCCAATCACAGCGCGTTTAGTTAACAGCACTGACAGCTAAATGGCAGGCCACTTCTTTTTAGTGTTATGCTTCTTGCATTAAAAAATGATAAAAGGGATGGAACGACTTCCCTATGAGGAAAGGCTGAGAAGGTTAGGGCAGTGGCATACCAAGGGGGGGGGCGGTGGGGGCGGTCCGACCCGGGTGCACGCCGCTGGGGGGTGCTGCGGCACGCGCCTGCTCCGAGTTCGCTAAACTTCTTTGCTCATTCGCTGCAGCTCCCTCCGCCCTGGAACAGGTTACTTCCTGTTCCGGGGTAGAGGGAGCTGTAGCGAACGAGCAAAGAAGTTTAGCGAACTCGGAGTAGGCGCGCGCCGCGGCACCCCCCCCCCCAGCAGCGTGCACCCGGGGGGGGGGTGTCATTTCGCCGGAGGGGGGGAAATGTGTAATTTAGTGGGGGGGGGCGCGCTGCACCCGGAGGGTGGGGGCGCATCGGCGCTCCGCCCCGGGTGCCATCCAGGCAAGGAACGCCACTGGGTTAGGGAAAAGGCGGCTGAGGGGTGATATGATAAAAGTCTACAAGATAATGAGCGGAGTAGAGCGGACAGATGTGAAGCGATTGTTTACACTTTCAAACAACAACAAAACCAGGGGACACAAGATGAAGCTAGAATATGGTATAGGAGAAAGTTTTTCTTTACTCAGCGTTGTAGTTAGACTCTGGAATTCGTTGCCGGAAAATGTAGTGACAGCAGCTGGCCTTACGGAATTTAAAGGGGGTTTGGACAGATTCCTGAAGGAAAAGTCCATTGAAGATTATTAAAAAATCATTTTTTGGGGGTGGGGGGTTGCCGGGTTCTTGAAGCCTGAATTGGCCGCTGTCGGAGACGGGATGCTGGGCTTGATGGACCCTTGGTCTTTTCCCAATATGGCAGTGCTTATGTGCTTTAAAAAAAAAAGCAGAAGTGCCTGCCAGTCACAGCGCGTTTAGCTGTCATTGCTGTCAGCTAAACGCTCTGTGATTGGCTGAGAGACCTGGGTCTCCATCGCATCGTTTAGTTCTCTCTTCTCTTTCCAGGGTCCCGCTCCCTCCCTCTGCTGCACAATGCCAAAGACGGCAATTTATTGGAGGTTGTAGATGGCTATTATACACCCAGCTTGTCTGCGTGTATGAAGCCGTCTTTGGCATGCGCAGAGCAGCCACGCATAACACTTGGCTGCTCTGTGCATGCTCAGCTGGCCGACTGGCTTCCCCTCCCTAGGAAGGAAATTGCATGCAAATGAGCTAACAGCGAGCAGCTCATTTGTATGCGATTTCCTTCATGCATGCCCGTTTTTTTCTGAATCGCTAAGGGATCGGTAAGGGAAGGGCTTTTTCCGTGGAGTTAGTGCATCTGGCTTTAAGTCTCATATACCTAAGCTCCTAAGTCTGGGGATGGTGGGGGGGAGGGAATCCTCCAGCTCTCATATAACTCATGTTTGTGGTGAGTGGAAGGAGGGTGGTGGGGGGGACTCTCCATATCTTATATATCTAAGCTTCTGAGTCTGGTGCAGGGGTGAGTAGGGGGAAGAAACCTTCAGCTCTTATATACCTAAGCTTCAGAGTTTGAACAGGGAGGTGGATTCCTGCAGTTCTCATATTCCGAGCCTGGGGTAAGTAGAATTCCTCCAGCTTTGATATATATTTCAGAGGGTTGTAGGGGAAGGGAAGAGTTTCATCCAGCTCTCACATACCTCATGTCCCAAGTCTGTGGTAGAGGCAAGAGAAAGAGATCTTTGTTCTTTTTATGTTTCTCACCTCTGACCATATACCGGTTGTCCATTCCACAGGGCAGGGGACCTGGTGGTTGCAGGACATACTGGAGTCAGGCCGTGGAATGTGCTGGCAGTCCGCAGGCTGCAAGGCTCGCTGCTCGTCCAGCCGCACGCTCTGAATACAGAGCACCGTCCTCTTTATAACACCCATGTCACCACAGGATGCAGAGCAGGGCTGCCATTCTCCAACCCACCACCTAAGCAAGTAAAAAGGGAAGTTCAGGAGAAGAAGCTAAAAGATCAGAGCAAAGAGAAGTGTCCGAACTTAGGCTAAAAGATGGGAGCAGAGGCAAGAATTCAAATTTAGGTTAAAGGATCAGAGAAGACAAGAGTCCGAGCTTAGGGTAGTATAAATCATTTTTATTAATAGAGAAGAAACAGCATATAAACTAAAGGAGGAGACACATTTGAACTTTCATACAAAATGAAGTCCCCCCAACACCCCCACCATCCAACAGAACAACAGGATCAGAAACTGGATATGTTACTCCAATGAAGAACATCCCTCCCCTTATTATCTTCCCCCCTCCCTTTCCCAACCTGAGGAATAAGCAACAAGAAACCTCCAAGGATGGGGAGACAGGCTTGGGTTCTAATAGCCTCTCTTCCAAACAAGAAATAATATGCCGAGTCCGAGCTTAGGTTAAAGGACTGGAGCAGAGACAAGAATCTGAGCGTAGGTTAAAGGATCAGAGCAGAAAGAAGAGTCTGAGCTTAGGCTAAAGGATAGGAGCAGAGGAAAACAAGTACAAGCTTAGGTTAAAACATAAGAGCAGAGAGAGAAGTCCGAGCTTAGGCTAAAGATAGGAGCAGAGACAAAAGTCCGAGTGTAGGTTAAAGGATCTGAGCAGAGACAAAAGTCCAAGCTTAGATTAAAGGATCTGAGCAGAGAGACGAGTCCAAGCTTAGGCTAAAGATAGGAGCAGAGACAAAAGTCCGAGTTTAGGTTAAAGGATCTGAGCAGAGATGACAGTACAAGCTTAGATTAAAGGATCTGACCAGAGACAAAAGTACAAGTTTAGGCTAAAGATAGAAGCAGAGATAAAAGTCCGAACTTAGATTAAAGGATCTGAGCAGAGAGAAGAGTCGGAGCTTAGGCTAAAGGATCTGAGCAGAGACAAAAGTACAAGAGTAGATTAAAGGATCTGAGCAGAGACAAGAATCCGAGCTTAGGTTAAAGGATCTGAGCAGAGATGACAGTACAAGTTTAGGCTAAAGATAGAAGCAGAGATAAAAGTCCGAACTTAGATTAAAGGATCTGAGCAGAGAGAAGAGTCGGAGCTTAGGCTAAAGGATCTGAGCAGAGACAAAAGTACAAGAGTAGATTAAAGGATCTGAGCAGAGACAAGAATCCGAGCTTAGGTTAAAGGATCTGAGCAGAGAGAGAACTCTAAGCTTAGGCTAAAGGATGGGAGCAGAGAGAAGAGTCCAAGCAGAGACAACAGTTAAAGTTCTGCATTGTTGACAACAGAACGGGCCTTTATGTAGGCTAATGGGTTCAGTATGTAGGAGGAGGTGTCATCAGTGTCACATCTGATGGTTATCAGCTGATGTTTAGGGTTTTGTAAGTGCTTGTTCTGGCCCTTTTAATAGATCGGAATCCAGTGTTAGGATGTGGGATGATAAAGGGTATTTGCCCAACTAGAGACAACTAGACACTGTGCTTTCTTCTTCCTTTCTCCTGACATTTGGAAGTGTCTGCCCCTTGCTCTACGTTGTGACCTGTCTCTTGGGAGTTTTAAGGCCAACCTGAAAGCTTGGCTTTTCAGACAAGCCTTTGGAGACGAGGGTTGACTAGAAGCTGCTGCCAGCCAGTTGGGTCGAGTCACCCCTGTTTTTGATTGTGTGTTCTAATGCCTCTCTTTGAATAATGGTACCTCTTTTTTTCATTGTGTGCTAAGTTCTCTTTTCTATCATCATTTGTAATTCCTTTCCTTTGCCGTATGTTTTTTTTAGCTTTGTACACTGCTCTGCTCTGCTTTGGCAACTACAGCAGTTAAGCAAGTTCAATAAGCTATAACTATACCTATTTTCCAGTTAAGCTTAAGATTCTAGCTTCTGGTCGGTGCCCAGACGATGACAGAACAGGGATGAGGTATTGTGGCTCGAGAGACCACGCTAGTGTATTCACTAATCGGGTCATTAGTAATGTAAAGAAGTAAGTTTACATAGTTGCCATGATTGGTGAACCGGATTTCACTGCGTTGTGTGGTCAAATCAGAGGACTAGTGCTCCCGCTCAGGGCAAAACAGGAGCTGTATCATCAGGGATACAGCTGGGGCTGATGGAACAAGGCATCCAAGCACTTATTCTGTCCGTGAGACCGATGCTGACTTTGGTTGTTGGTCTTCGTCAATGTAAGCAGGAAATAGGAACTAATGAGTATTAGAGGGACTTGTGAAGCGGCAGCAGGACTAAAGATGACCATGATTGCTAGCAAGAGCTATGGACATCAGGGGGACAGGATATTTTTCTGGCTTGCTAGGAGGGATGTGGTCTGTTCAATTAACATGAGGTGTTATTTCGTCTCTGTGCTTGAGTCCACTAGGACGCTCTGTTGGGTGATGTGCGAGACTCACAGGAGCAGCTCTCGCTTGTGATGCTGGTGTGGGATGTTCTGTGTGGACATGTGATGCCACCTTGATTTGCCCCAGTTCTGAGGCCGCTTGGACCTCTGCCAGAACCTCCCACATTTGGAAGTGGGGGCTGGGAGTCTGGGAGGTCACCTAGGGAGTACTCTGGAATAACAGGAGAACCTGCAGGTCCAGTGTGAGGTACAGACTGATAGCTGGGTGGGGGTGTCTCAGCATTTCTATAGCGCTGCGTACGCCTTGTAGCGCTATAGAAATGCTAAATAGTAGTAGTAGTACTAGAACAGTGACACTTACAGTGGGGGAAATAAGTATTTGATCCCTTGCTGATTTTGTAAGTTTGCCCACTGACAAAGACATGAGCAGCCCATAATTGAAGGGTAGGTTATTGGTAACAGTGAGAGATAGCACATCACAAATTAAATCTGGAAAATCACATTGTGGAAAGTATATGAATTTATTTGCATTCTGCAGAGGGAAATAAGTATTTAATCCCTCTGGCAAACAAGACCTAATACTTGGTGGCAAAACCCTTGTTGGCAAGCACAGCGGTCAGACGTCTTCTGTAGTTGATGATGAGGTTTGCACACATGTCAGGAGGAATTTTGGTCCACTCCTCTTTGCAGATCATCTCTAAATCATTAAGAGTTCTGGGCTGTCGCTTGGCAACTCGCAGCTTCAGCTCCCTCCATAAGTTTTCAATGGGATTAAGGTCTGGTGACTGGCTAGGCCACTCCATGACCCTAATGTGCTTCTTCCTGAGCCACTCCTTTGTTGCCTTGGCTGTATGTTTTGGGTCATTGTCGTGCTGGAAGACCCAGCCATGACCCATTTTTAAGGCCCTGGCGGAGGGAAGGAGGTTGTCACTCAGAATTGTACGGTACATGGCCCCATCCATTCTCCCATTGATGCGGTGAAGTAGTCCTGTGCCCTTAGCAGAGAAACACCCCCAAAACATAACATTTCCACCTCCATGCTTGACAGTGGGGACGGTGTTCTTTGGGTCATAGGCAGCATTTCTCTTCCTCCAAACACGGCGAGTTGAGTTCATGCCAAAGAGCTCAATTTTTGTCTCATCTGACCACAGCACCTTCTCCCAATCACTCTCGGCATCATCCAGGTGTTCACTGGCAAACTTCAGACGGGCCGTCACATGTGCCTTCCGGAGCAGGGGGACCTTGCGGGCACTGCAGGATTGCAATCCGTTATGTCGTAATGTGTTACCAATGGTTTTCGTGGTGACAGTGGTCCCAGCTGCCTTGAGATCATTGACAAGTTCCCCCCATGTAGTTGTAGGCTGATTTCTAACCTTCCTCATGATCAAGGATACCCCACGAGGTGAGATTTTGCGTGGAGCCCCAGATCTTTGTCGATTGACAGTCATTTTGTACTTCTTCCATTTTCTTACTATGGCACCAACAGTTGTCTCCTTCTCGCCCAGCGTCTTACTGATGGTTTTGTAGCCCATTCCAGCCTTGTGCAGGTGTATGATCTTGTCCCTGACATCCTTAGACAGCTCCTTGCTCTTGGCCATTTTGTAGAGGTTAGAGTCTGACTGATTCACTGAGTCTGTGGACAGGTGTCTTTCATACAGGTGACCATTGCCGACAGCTGTCTGTCATGCAGGTAACGAGTTGATTTGGAGCATCTACCTGGTCTGTAGGGGCCAGATCTCTTACTGGTTGGTGGGGGATCAAATACTTATTTCCCTCTGCAGAATGCAAATAAATTCATATACTTTCCACAATGTGATTTTCCGGATTTAATTTGTGATGTGCTATCTCTCACTGTTACCAATAACCTACCCTTCAATTATGGGCTGCTCATGTCTTTGTCAGTGGGCAAACTTACAAAATCAGCAAGGGATCAAATACTTATTTCCCCCACTGTACACACTGACCATCCTAGAATAAGAGCATCAGCACAAGTTTGCCTGTATATTACCTGTTGACGCTCTCTTTATCGCCCATGTTCCTCCTGCTCTCTCCGATCTGCTAACAGTAATCTTCTCACCTTCCCTTCCCACACTCACTCCCGCTCAACATTTCACACAAAACTGCCTTTAGTTATCTTGGCCCTATACTGTGGAAACTCCCTCCCGTCTCATATTAGGTCACAACCCCCCTTCCAATATTTAAGTCTACACTCAAAACTTACCTTGTTTTGGAGGCCTTTGGTGTTTCCTCTGCCTAGCTAATCCCCCTCACCTCCTCTGCGTTCTCTCTGTCTAGCTAATCCCCCTCCCCTTTCACCTCCTCCGCATTCTCTCTGCCTAACTAATCCCCCTCCCCTTTCACCTTCTGCATTCTCTCTGCCTAGCTAATCCCCTCCCCTTTCACCTCCACGTTCTCTCTGCCTAATCCCCCTCCCCTTTCACCTCCTCTGTGTTCTCTCTGCCTAGCTAATCCCCCTCCCCTTTCACCTCCTCCGTGTTCTCTCTGCCTAGCTAATCCCCCTCCTCTTTCACCTCCTCCGTGTTCTCTCTGCCTAGCTAATCCCCCTCCTCTTTCACCTCCTCCGTGTTCTCTCTGCCTAGCGAATCCCCCTCCTCTTTCACCTCCTCCGCGTTCTCTCTGCCTAGCTAATCCCCCTCACCTCCTCTGTGTTCTCTCTGCCTAGCTAATCCCCCTCCCCTTTTACCTCCTCCGTGTTCTCTCTGCCTAGCTAATCCCCCTCCCCTTTCACCTCCTCCGCGTTCTCTCTGCCTAGCTAATCCCCCTCACCTCCTTCGTGTTCTCTCTGCCTAGCTAATCCGCCTCCCCTTTCACCTCCTGTGTTTTCTCTGCCTAGCTAATCCCCCTCCCCTTTTACCTCCTCTGTGTTCTCTCTGCCTAGCTAATCCCCCTCCCCTTTCACCTCCTGTGTTTTCTCTGCCTAGCTAATCCCCCTCCCCTTTCACCTCCTGTATTTTCTCTGCCTAGCTAATCCCCCTCCCCTTTTACCTCCCCTGTGTTCTCTCTGCCTAGCTAATCCCCCTCCCCTTTTACCTCCTCCGTGTTCTCTCTGCCTAGCTAATCCCCCTCCCCTTTCACCTCCTGTGTTTTCTCTGCCTAGCTAATCCCCCTCCCCTTTTACCTCCTCCGTGTTCTCTCTGCCTAGCTAATCCCCCTCCCCTTTCACCTCCTCTGTGTTCTCTCTGCCTAGCTAATCCCCCTCCCCTTTCACCTCCTCCGTGTTCTCTCTGTCTAGCTAATCCCCCTCCCCTTTCACCTCCTCCGCATGCTCTCTGCCTAGCAAATCCCCCTCCCCTTTCACCTCCTCTGTGTTCTCTCTGCCTAGCTAATCCCCCTCCCCTTTTACCTCCTCTGTGTTCTCTCTGCCTAGCAAATCCCCCTCCCCTTTCACCTCCTCTGTATTCTCTCTGCCTAGCTAACCCCCCTCCCCTTTCACCTCCTCCGCGTTCTCTCTGCCTAGCAAATCCCCCTCCCCTTTCACCTCCTCCGCGTTCTCTCTGCCTAGCAAATCCCCCTCCCCTTTCACCTCCTCTGTGTTCTCTCTGCCTAGCTAATCCCCCTCCCCTTTCACCTCCTCTGTGTTCTCTCTGCCTAGCTAATCCCCCTCCCCTTTCACCTCCTCCGTGTTCTCTCTGCCTAGCTAATCCCCCTCCCCTTTCACCTCCTCTGTGTCCTCTCTGCCTAGCTAATCCCCCTCCCCTTTCACCTCCTCTGTGTTGTCTCTGCCTAGCTAATCCCCCTCCCCTTTTACCTCCTCTGTGTTCTCTCTGCCTAATCCCCCTCCCCTTTCACCTCCTCTGTGTTCTCTCTGCCTAGCTAATCCCCCTCCCCTTTCACCTCCTCCGCGTTCTCTCTGCATAGCTAATCCCCCTCCCCTTTCACCTCCTCCGCGTTTTCTCTGCCTAGCTAATCCCCCTCCCCTTTCACCTCCTCCGCGTTCTCTTTCCTCTCTTCAACTTTCTCTTTTAATACTATTGTAAACCACATAGCAGCCACGATAAAATACTTGCCCATGTTTTATATTCCTGTGCTAGAAAACATATAATAATCAGAAAATCAATTGTGCACCTGAGCACTCCATGGATGAGCTGGGGGTTTTGGGGAGGGTGATATGTAGTTCACAACACTGTACCTGGCTGGACAGGGCTCCTCATTGCATGTACGCTGTATGTCATCTGGTCGTATCAGAGATTCACAGTACCGCTCTTCCACTATCCCAGCAAGTTTTTCTACACAGTACACAATCTGCCTCTGAACACCTGCAGAAGGGAAGCAGAAGACAGCTGACAGTCTGTCCTAGAACCTCATCATCAGTTAACACGAGTAAGCCCCCAAAAGTGAACCCAAGCGTCTTGCTTAGGAAGTCAGTCAACCATACACCCAGCTTCTCCACCCCTAGAGAGCAAGTCAAGTATCCCCCTGTCCTAGAACATGTCACCTGGACAGCAAACTGAACACCCTCTGCCCCAAACTGCATAACCAAGTGAGTTAGTTAAGCACTTATCTCCCCATCCTAGAGGATCACCAAAGGATGGAGTCAAGCATTGCCCACCCCAAAGCATATCATCGGGGAAAAAGTCAAGCATCCAACCCCCATCCAAGAGCATACTTCCTATCACCCCTCTCCCCCAAAGAACATCAAGCATCTAGCACCCACTCCACCATCCTCAAACATGCCATTCAACCAGCCAAAATGCACATCAACCAAGGAGTAAGTGAAAAACCTATGCACCCTCATCCCAGAGTAGGTAATCAATCAAGTACACTACCTCCCAAAACACATCACCCGGGAATCAGTGAAGCATCACTCACCAAAAAGCACATCACACAGGAGCAAGTCGAGAACCAACACCACTATCCCTAGGAAAGTGAATGATACATACCTGTAGCAGGTGTTCTCCCAGGACAGCAGGCTGATTGTTCTCACGACTGGGTGACGTCCGCGGCAGCCCCCACCAACCGGAAAAGGCTTCGCGGGACGGTCGGCACGCAGGGCACGCCCACCGCGCATGCGCGGCCGTCTTCCCGCCCGTGCGCGACCGCTCCCGCCAGTTGAATGACAAGCAATAAATATGAAACACAACTCCAAAGGGGAGGAGGGAGGGTAGGTGAGAACAATCAGCCTGCTGTCCTCGGAGAACACCTGCTACAGGTATGTATCATTCACTTTCTCCGAGGACAAGCAGGCTGCTTGTTCTCACGACTGGGGTATCCCTAGCTTTCAGGCTCACTCAAAACAAGAACCCAGGTCAATTGAACCTCGCAACGGCGAGGGTACAACAGAAATTGACCTACGAAGAACAACTAACTGAGAGTGCAGCCTGACCAGAATAAATTCGGGTCCTGGAGGGTGGAGTTGGATTTACACCCCAAACAGATTCTGCAGCACCGACTGCCCGAACCGACTGTCGCGTCGGGTATCCTGCTGGAGGCAGTAATGTGATGTGAATGTGTGGACAGAAGACCACGTCGCAGCCTTGCAAATCTCTTCAATAGTGGCTGACTTCAAGTGGGCCACTGACGCTGCCATGGCTCTGACACTATGAGCCGTGACATGACCCTCAAGAGCCAGCCCAGCCTGGGCGTAAGTGAAGGAAATGCAATCTGCTAGCCAATTGGAGATGGTGCGTTTCCCGACAGCGACCCCTAGCCTGTTAGGGTCGAAAGAAACAAACAATTGGGCGGACTGTCTGTGGGGCTGTGTCCGCTCCAAGTAGAAGGCCAATGCTCTCTTGCAGTCCAATGTGTGCAACTGACGTTCAGCAGGGCGGGTATGCGGCCTGGGGAAGAATGTTGGCATGACAATTGACTGGTTAAGATGGAACTCCGACACCACCTTCGGCAGGAACTTTGGGTGGGTGCGGAGTACTACTCTGTTGTGATGAAATTTGGTATATGGAGCATGAGCCACCAGGGCTTGAAGCTCACTGACCCTACGAGCTGAAGTAACTGCCACCAAGAAAATGACCTTCCAGGTCAAGTACTTCAGATGGCAGGTATTCAGTGGCTCAAAAGGAGGTTTCATCAGCTGGGTGAGGACGACGTTGAGATCCCATGACACTGTAGGAGGCTTGATAGGGGGCTTTGACAAAAGCAAGCCTCGCATGAATCGAACGACTAAAGGCTCTCCAGAGATGGCTTTACCTTCCACACGATAATGGTAAGCACTAATCGCACTAAGGTGATTCCTTACTGAGTTGGTCTTGAGGCCAGACTCTGATAAGTGCAGAAGGTATTCAAGCAGGTTCTGTGCAGGGCAAGAACGAGGTTCTAGGGCCTTGCTCTCACACCAAACGACAAACCTCCTCCACTTGAAAAAGTAACTCTTTTAGTGGAATCCTTCCTAGAGGCAAGCAAGACCCGGGAGACACCCTCAGACAGACCCAACGCAGCGAAGTCTACGCCCTCAACATCCAGGCCGTGAGAGCCAGGGATTGAAGGTTGGGGTGCAGCAACGCTCCGTCGTTCTGCGAAATGAGAGTCGGAAAACACTCCAATCTCCACGGTTCTTCTGAGGACAACTCCAGAAGAAGAGGGAACCAGATCTGACGGGGCCAAAAGGGCGCTATCAGAATCATGGTGCCGCGGTCTTGCTTGAGCTTCAGTAAGGTCTTCCCCACCAAAGGTATGGGAGGATAAGCATACAGGAGGCCGGTCCCCCAATGAAGGAGAAAGGCATCTGACGCTAGCCTGCCGTGTGTCTGAAGTCTGGAACAGAACAGAGGCAGCTTGTGGTTGGTCTGAGAGGCGAAAAGATCCACCGAGGGGGTGCCCCACTCTCGGAAGATCTTGCGTACCACTCTGGAATGGAGCGACCACTCGTGCGGTTGCATGACTCTGCTCAGTCTGTCGGCCAGACTGTTGTTTACGCCTGCCAGGTACGTGGCTTGGAGGAGAATGCCAAACCGGCACGCCCAACGCCACATCCCGACGGCTTCCTGACACAGGGGGCGAGATCCGGTGCCCCCCTGCTTGTTGACGTAATACATTGCAACCTGATTGTCTGTCCGAATTTGGATAATTTGGTAGGACAGCCGATCTCTGAAAGCCTTCAGTGCGTTCCAGATCGCTCGGAGCTCCAGGAGGTTGATCTGCAGATCCTTTTCCTGGAGGGACCACAGACCCTGGGTGTGAAGCCCATCGACATGAGCTCCCCACCCCAGGCGAGATGCATCCGTCGTCAGCACTTTCGTGGGCTGCGGAATTTGGAATGGACGTCCCAGGGTCAAATTGGTCCGGATGGTTCACCAGAGCAGTGAAGTGCGGCAACTGGTGGAGAGGCAGATGACATCTTCTAGATCCCCGGTGGCTTGAAACCACTGGGAAGCTAGGGTCCATTGAGCAGATCTCATGTGAAGATGAGCCATGGGAGTCACATGAACTGTGGAGGCCATATGACCCAGAAGTCTTAACATCTGCCGAGCTGTGACCTGCTGAGACGATCTGGTCTGCGAAGCCAGGGCCAGGAGATTGGTGGCCCTCGCTTCGGGAAGGTAAGCCTGAGCCGTCTGGGCATTCAGCAGAGCTCCTATGAATTTCAGAGACTGTGTTGGCTGGAGATGGGACTTTGGGTAATTTATCACAAACCCCAGCAGCTCCAGAAGTCGAGTAGTGCACTGCATAGACCGGAGGGCTCCCGCCTCCGAGGTGTTCTTGACCAGCCAATCGTCAAGATATGGGAACACGTGCACTCCCAGCTTGCGTAGGTAGGCCGCTACCACCACGAGGCACTTGGTAAACACTCGTGGAGCAGAGGCGAGCCCAAAGGGCAGCACACAATACTGAAAGTGCCGTGCGCCCAGGCGGAATCTGAGATACTGTCTGTGAGCTGGCAGTATCGGTATGTGAGTATATGCGTCCTTTAAATCCAGGGAACATAGCCAGTCGTTTTTCTGAATCATTGGCAGAAGGGTGCCCAAGGAAAGCATCCTGAACTTTTCTTTGACCAGGAATTTGTTCAGGCCTCTCAGGTCTAGGATGGGACGCATCCCCCCTGTTTTCTTTTCCACAAGGAAGTACCTGGAATAGAATCCCCGCCCTTCCTGCCCGGGTGGTACGGGCTCGACCGCATTGGCGCTGAGAAGGGCGGAGAGTTCCTCTGCAAGTACCTGCTTGTGATGGGAGCTGAAAGATTGAGCTCCCGGAGGACAATTTGGAGGCAGGGAGGCCAAATTCAGGGCGTATCCGCACCGCACTATTTGGAGAACCCACTGGTCGGAGGTTATGAGAGGCCACCTTTGGTGAAAAAAACTTAACCTCCCCCCGACCGGCAGATCGTCCGGTACGGACACTTTGAGGGCGGCTATGTTCCCGAGGATCCAGTCAAAAGCCCGTCCCCGGCTTTTGCTGTGGAGGCGCAGGGGGCTGCTTAGGCGCACGCTGTTGACGAGAACGAGCACGCTGGGGCTGTCCCTGTGCCTGGCGAGGCCTTCGGGCCGGCTGGTTGTACCTACGCTTTGCAAAAGAATAGGGCGCAGCCTGCCGGGCCCGGGAAAAACGTCCACCTGCTGAGGTGGATGCTGAAGGCGCCCGGTGGGAGAGCTTGTCGAGGGCGGTTTCCCGCTGATGCAGTTGGTCCACCAGCTGCTCGACCTTCTCACCAAAAATGTTATCCCCCCGGCAAGGGACGTCGGCCAGTCTCTGCTGGGTGCGGTTGTCCAGGTCAGAGGCACGCAGCCATGAGAGCCTGCGCATCACTATACCTTGGGCCGCAGCACGAGATGCCACGTCACAGGTGTCATAGATACCCCTGGACAGGAACTTTCTGCACGCCTTCAGCTGCCTGACCACCTCCTGATAAGGCCTGGACTGCTCCGGCGGGAGCTTATCGACCAGGTCCGCCAGTTGTTGCACATTAGTCCGCATGTGGATGCTCATATAGAGCAGGTATGACTGGATGCGGGTCACGAGCATGGAGGATTGGTAGGCCTTCCTCCCAAACGAGTCCAGAGTGCGAGACTCCCGCCCCGGGGGCGCCGAGGCGGTATCCCTCGAACTCCGTGCCCTCTTGAGAGCAGAATCCACGACCGCCGAGTCATGGGGCAGTTGGGGCCGCATTAACTCTGGGTCAGAGTGGATCCTGTACTGGGACTCTGCTTTCTTGGGAATGGTGGGGTTAGTTAACGGTCGCACCCAGTTCCGAAGCAGTGTCTCCTTGAGGACATTGTGCAGCGGCACCGTGGAGGACTCTCTAGGTGGTGATGGATAGTCGAGGACCTCGAGCATCTCGGCCCTCGGCTCTTCCACAGAGACCACGGGAAAGGGAATGCTAATAGACATATCCCGCACAAAGGAGGCAAAGGAGAGACTCTCAGGAGGTGAGAGCTTCCTCTCCGGTGAAGGCGTGGGGTCCGAGGGAAGGCCCGTAGACTCCTCTGAGGAGAAATATCTAGGGTCCTCCTCTTCCCCCCACGAGGCCTCATCCTCGGTATCGGACATAAGCTCATGTAGCTGAGTCCTGAACCGGGCCCGGCTCGACGTCGAGGCACCGAGGTCTCGGTGTCGTCGAGCGGTGGACTCCCGCGTCGGCGGGGACGGAGCTCCCTCCATCGACGTCGACGGGGACTCCACCTGCGTGGCGGTCGAGACCGGCGCCGCAAGCGGCGGCGGTGTCGATGGCCCCGGCGCCGGGCTAGAGCTCGCCGGCGCCACAGACATCGGCGCCGAGGGCGCAAGCACCCCCGGCGCCGGCACAGCCTGGCGCATCAGCCCTTCCAGGATCCCCGGAAGGATGGCTCTGAGGCACTCGTCCAGGCCCGCTGCCGGGAAAGGCGGTGGGGCCGGTAGGGGTGTCGGTGCCAGAAGCTGATGGGGGCCAGGAGACGGCACCGAGGTGCCGGAACCCTGACGCGTCGGTACCTCCACAACCGACGGGGACCTCTCCTCTCGGCGATGACGCTTCGGCGTCGCCTCCTCTCCGATGTCCGGATGCACCGAGGGCGACCGGTGACGACGCTTCTTGTCCTTCTTTCGATGCGCGTCACCGGCGCCGGGAGGTATGGAGGAGGAGGAGGACGATCCCCCTCGGTCTCGAGGAGCCGGGTCAGACAGGGTTCGGTCCCGTGGTCCACGGGCTGAGGGAGTGACCGGGGCCGACTGCCCACGCGGCCGCTCACCTCCACCCTCGCCGGCGGACCGGCGGGCCGACGGGACCTGTTCTCCTGGGGTCGATGCCATCGGTGCCGATGTCTCGGGCATCGATACCGGTACCGAAGGACCGGGCGTCGATACCGATGCCGTCGAGGTCGACGTCGAGGGGCCGGCGCAAGTTCCAAAAAGACGGTCCCGCAGAACTTGCCTCGCAACTTGAGTCCGTTTCCGGAGACCGAGACACAGGGAACACGACTTGATATTGTGCTCCGGCCCGAGGCACTGGAGGCACAAAGCGTGGGTGTCGGTCTGCGAGATCGGCCGGCCGCAGCGACCACACTTTTTAAATCCACTCGGGACCTTCGAGGACATCGACGGAAAAATCGCGTCGGCGAAGTCAAAGTCGTCAATGGTGGCGAAAATCACACCTCGAAAAAAGAAAACGACCGTGCGGCCACTAGGCCGCAACGTGGCGTCCCCGCTGGAAACGAGGGAAAAAGGGAGCACGTGCTCCACACGCTCAGGTTTTTTTTTTTTTTTTTTTGAAAAAGAAAAAGGAAACCGGCGGTAACAAAAATTAAATAGAAAAAACAACGATCCGCGTAAACGCGATCGACTTTCCGGCGGCTGAAAGCAGAGAGAGCGGCAAAGCACGACTCTCTCCAGACGCGGAAAAAAAGGAACTGGCGGGAGCGGTCGCGCACGGGCGGGAAGACGGCCGCGCATGCGCGGTGGGCGTGCCGACCGTCCCGCGAAGCCTTTTCCGGTTGGTGGGGGCTGCCGCGGACGTCACCCAGTCGTGAGAACAAGCAGCCTGCTTGTCCTCGGAGAATCATAAGTACATAAGTAATGCCACACTGGGAAAAGACCAAGGGTCCATCAAGCCCAGCATCCTGTCCACGACAGCGGCCAATCCAGGCCAAGGGCACCTGGCAAGCTTCCCAAACGTACAAACATTCTATACATGTTATTCCTGGAATTGTGGATTTTTCCCAAGTCCATTTAGTAGTGGTTTATGGACTTGTCCTTTAGGAAACCGTCTAACCCCTTTTAAAACTCTGCCAAGCTAACCGCCTTCACCACGTTCTCCGGCAACGAATTCCAGAGTTTAATTACGCGTTGGGTGAAGAAACATTTTCTGCAATTTGTTTTAAATTTACTACACTGCAGTTTCATCGCATGCCCCCTAGTCCTAGTATTTTTGGAAAGCGTGAACAGACACTTCACATCCACCTGTTCCATTCCACTCATTATTTTATATACCTCTATCATGTCTCCCCTCAGCCGTCTCTTCTCCAAGCTGAAAAGCCCTAGCCTCCTTAGCCTTACTTCATAGGGAAGTCGTCCCATCCCCGCTATCAGTCAAGAATCCTCACCCCCCAAAACAAATCACCCAGGAGCAAGTTGAGAACCAACACCACTATCCCAGGGAATCACTGCAAAGCACATTATCCCAGGAGTGAGTCAAGCACCCTTCTGGGGAAAGTACCCAGCCACCCATCTCACAGCTATGTCATCCAGGAAGTCAGTCCAACATACTCTATCCAAAAGCACATCACCAAGAGATCATCAGGCAGCCCCCACCCCAGACAGCCAGCCCTGGGATGAGGTACCTGGGCTGTGTTTAGGTCCATACTCTGAAATACTCTTAGGTCTCATTCATTACTTACAAAGTTGAATGCATCTCTCAAAAGTCTATTTTAGTCTCTATTCCACAGGATAGAAGTCTCTTTCATACCCCAGCCCCACTTCCTGGCACCACCACAGGACATCCAATTCTCAGCAACTTCTAACAGTGTACCACC
The DNA here is from genome assembly GCF_901765095.1 of Microcaecilia unicolor. NCBI lineage: Eukaryota > Metazoa > Chordata > Amphibia > Gymnophiona > Siphonopidae > Microcaecilia > Microcaecilia unicolor. The sequence continues at coordinate 769,592,533 of NC_044031.1, read as the reverse complement.
AGGGGAAAAGCAGGCCTTCCACTTCCTGGAAGAAATTCCTTTCTGATGCAAAGACATTGTATAATAACATCCTTTTCAGACAGTATTATCACTGCAGGGAAGATCCTGGGAGAGAAGGATCTCTCAGTGTCGGTCTCACTGCAGAGGAGGAGCTCCTGGGAGAAGAAGGCTACATAAGTAGTGGCCCATTGCAGAAAAGTACCCATGAGGACCAGAGTATCTCAGATGCTGTTTATGCAGTGTCTTCACTGTAGAGATGCTCCTGGGAGAGTTAGTGTCAGGAGCTATGTATGCAGTTTCTTTACTATAGGGAAGGTCCAGAAGTGTCTTTCAGTGTTGGGTGCTATATAAGTACATAAGTATTGCCATACTAGGAAAGACTAAAGGTCCATCGAGCCCAGCATCCTGTTTCCAACAGTGGCCAATTCAGGTCACAAATACCTGGCAGGATCCCAAAAAAAGTACAAAACATTTTATACTGCTTATCCCAGAAATAGTGGATTTTCCCCACGTCCATTTAATAATGGTCTATGGACATTTCCTTTAGGAAGACGGCCAAATCTTTTTTTAAACCCCGCTAAGCCAACCGCCTTTACCCCTGGCACACACTCTCATTCTCACACAGTCTCATTCTCACACACACACTCTCTCTCTCACAGACAAACTCACACCCAGTCTCATTCTCTCTCTGTCACACACACACACTCACACAGTCACTCTCACACACACTCTCTCAAACATACACACTCCGAGGAAAACCTTGCTAGTGCCCGTTTCATTCGTATCAGAAACGGGCCTTTTTAAATAGTAACTCACTAAATGATGAGGTAGATATAATAGGCATCTTGGTGGAAAGAGGACAGTCAATGGGACACTGTGTTAACAGGTACAAATTGTAACACAATGATAGAGAGGATCAAATTGGAGGGGGGGGGGGGGTTGAGTCAAATAAAATAAACATTCCACATGACACAGATAGCAGCGTGGAATCATGGATAGAAATTCCACGTATGAAGGGAAGGAGTATTCTTGTAGGGCTGTACTACCGTCCACCGGGATAGAAAGAACAGATGGATGAAGAAATGTTTTCAGAGATTAGAAAAGCTGGAGAACTGGGCAACGCTATAATAATGGGTGATTTCAATCGCCACTCACACAAGGAATCTGTAGAATTGAAACCACCAAAACATGTATATAGCAATTCTAGATAAATAATCTGTACCAGAAGGATGGCAAATGTTGTAAAAGTGGAGAAAAAAGACCTCAGTGAACAGGTGGGAGGCAGGGCTAGTGGTTGGGAGGCGGGGATAGTGCTGGGCAGACTTACACGGTCTGTGCCCTGAAAAAGACAGATACAAATCAAGGTAAGGTATACACAAAAAGTAGCAGATATGAGTTTATCTTGTTGGGCAGACTGGATGGACCGTGCAGATCTTTTTCTGCCGTCATCTACTATGTTACTATGTTAGCTGAAGAAACCCATTCATATAGCAAGCTTTCAATATATGACTGGCTCACGATAATCATTGGTCATAAAAAAAAACTCCACGAGTAAATATAGACAAAAAAGTCCTTATATAGCAATAACACTTACTGATACAGAATATAAATTGATAATAATGCTCATTAACAGTTGCCAGTATACATATTCTTTCACAGCACTTATCTTGGAAAAGTCCAAAATTGTGTCACTTCTATTCCGACAGGGGTTCCCTGTGTTTTGCTAATCCAGGCTGCTTCAGGGAAAAAAACTCAGTTAACAATCCAAGATAGAACAACTACAACCCAGTCTTCCAGCACTGGGCACTTACACAATGTTATACTATCATAACCTGGAAACCACAGCGGCTAAAATCATTGGTATCACTGAGTGATACGTTGAAACCTTCTGCTCAGTGTGCTGCTGCAGCTAAGAAAGCAAATAGAATGTTAGGGGGGGAACTGGGACTTGACATACTGCCTTTCTGAGGTTTTTGCAACTACATACTGTATATTCAGGTACGTATTTTGTACCAGGGGCAATGGAGGGTTAAGTGACTTGCCCAGAGTCCCAAGGAACTGCAGTGGGAATCGAACTCAGTTCCCCAGGATCAAAGTCCACTGCACTAACCACTAGGCTACTCCATTAGGTATTATTAGGAAAGGAATGGAAAACAAAAATGAGGATGTTATAATGTCTTTGTTATCACTCCATGGTTCGAACGCACCTCGAATATTGTGTTCAATTCTGGTCGCCGCATCTCAAAAAAGATATAGTGGAATTAGAAAAGGTGCAGAGAAGGGCGATGAAAACGATAAAGGGGATGGGACGACTTCCCTATGAGGAAAGGCTAAAGCGGCTAGGGCTCTTCAGCTTGGAGAAAAGGCGGCTGAGGGGAGATATGATAGAGGTCTATAAAATAATGAGTGGAGTTGAACGGGTAGATGTGAAGCGTCTGTTCACGCTTTCTAAAAATACTAGGACTAGGGGGCATGCGATGAAGCTACAATGTAGTAAATTTAAAACAAATCGGAGAAAGTTTTTCTTCACTCAACGTGTAATTAAACTCTGGAATTCATTGCCAGGGAATGTGGTAAAGGTGGTTAGCTTAGCGGAGTTCAAAAAAGGTTTGGACGGCTTCCTAAAGGAAAAGTCCATAGACCATTATTAAATGGACTTGGGGAAAATCCACTATTTCTGGGATAAGCAGTATAAAATGTTTTCTACTTTTTTGGGATCTTGCCGGGTATTTGTGATCTGGATTGGCCACTGTTAGAAACAGGATGCTGGGCTTGATGGACCTTTGGTCTTTCCCAGTATGGCAACACTTATGTACTTATCAAACCTATAAATGGCAAGTGACCGACTCACCTGCAAATGCAAAGTAGAGACTTCCCTCTCTGTCCCGCCCCCGCGTCAAGACGTGATGACGGGGGGAGGGGGCGGGACAGAGAGGGAAACTGCGCGGAAGGGGAGGGAGGGAACCGCTGACGTCGCTACCGCTCCCCCCCCCAAGGTAGCCGCTACCGCCCCCCCCCCCCGGAGTCGCCACCACCCCCCCTTCACCCGGCCCGGGCCCTCTCTTCGTTATTCAACTTACAGCAGTGCCGAAACAGCAGCAAGCAGCTCAGCTTCAGCTCCCGTCGGCCTTCCTTCCCTGCCTGTGCCCCGCCCTCACCGATTTGACGTCACACGAGGGCGAGGCACAGGCAGTGAAGGAAGGCCAACGGGAGCTGCTGCTTGCTGCTGTTTTGGCGCTGCTGTAAGTTGAATAATGAAGAGAGGGCCCGGGCCGGGTGAAGGGGGGGCGGGGACGACTCCGGGGTGGGGGGGCGGTAGCGGCTACCTTGGGGGGGGGAGGGGACATGGGAGGTCTCAGAAGGAGGGGGGGCCTTGGAGCTGGGAGGGCTGGACTGAAGGGGGCCTTCCAGCTGGCTGGGAAGAAGGCACGGGGGGGCAGGGGGCCTTGGAACTGGGAGGAAGGGCAGGGGGCCCCTTACAGTTGTGAGAGAATGGGGCCCCTTACAGTTGTGAGGGAGAGCAGGGGGCCTTGGAACTGGGAGGGAGGGAAGGGGGCCTTGGGAGCTGGGGGGGAGGGCCTGGGGCCTTGGAACTGGGAGGGAGGGCGGGCAGGGGGCCTTGCAGCTGGGAAGGGGGGAGGACTGGAGCCTTGGAGCTGGGAGGGAGGGACAGAGGGGTCCTTGGAGCTGGCAGGGAAGGAGGATGGCAGGGGGCCTTGCAGCTGCAACGGGAGGGGGGCCTTGGGAAAAAAAACATTCCAATATGCTCCCGTTTTAACGGGCTTAACGGCTAGTGGGGAAATAAAATGTGATTTGATGCTCACTTAACTCATCTTTACAATCCCTTTCATCTGCCTAGAATAATCTACATTCATTCTGTGTTACTCTATTTGATAAGCAGCTAATCAATATTCTCTTTCAGGTTTCTCCTTCTTTCTCTCTTCTTTCATCTTTTCTAAGTTCATTATTTCCCCCTTTGTCTATTAATAATGGAACGTGTTTATCCTGATTATTGTTCAATTCTATATTAATTGAAAATTAATAAAGTTTCGGGAATTTTTTTTATTTCTGCTTTCAATAAATTGGAATCCCAAATATTAGGGGATTGAAGCTAAGCAAAATATAATTTTTTCCTTTTTTTAAATTTTCTGTTACAAATAATTGTTTTAAGTCTTGGCTTTGCTGTACAAGTTTATTGTTTGATTCATATTGATATATCATAAATAAAAACATAAAAAAAAGAAATCACCCCTTATCTTGCTTACCACCTACCATCCTGTCTGTAGTAATCAGAGTATTCCACTGCTCCATTCATTCATGAGCTCCTCAAAATCTGCTTTTGACTACTCACGTGACAAACAAAATCTTGGCTTAAAATATTCTTCAACCTAATGTGGAGGAGTGGCCTAATGGTTAGAGCAGCAGGTTGCGGACCTGGGAAACCGGGTTCACTTCCCTCTGCAGCTCTGTGTGATGCTAGGTAAGTCACCCAGCCCTCCACTGCCCCAGGTACAATATATAACTTACATTATGAGACCTTTTTTTTTTATTTGTACCCTGCACTTTTTCCCACTCATGGCAGGCTCAATGCGGCAGGCAATGGAGGGTTAAGTGACTTACCCAGAGTCACAAGGAGCTGCCTGGGCCGGGAATCAAACTCAGTTCTTCAGGACCAAAGTCCACCACCCTAACCACTAGGCCACTCCTCCTCCACTGTTGCTACTATTTGAGATTCTACATGGAATGTTGCTATTCCACTAGCAACATTCCATGTAGAAGTCGGCCCTTGCAGATCACCAATGTGGCTGCGCAGGCTTCTGCTTCTGTGAGTCTGACGTCCTGCACGTATGTGCAGGAAGTCAGACTCACAGAAAAAGAAGCCTGCGCAGCCTTCTACATGGAATGTTGCTAGTGGAATAGCAACATTCCATGTAGAATCTCCAATAGTAGCAACATTCCATGTAGAATCTCCAATAGTAGCAACATTCCATGTAGAATCTCCAATAGTATCTATTTTATTTTTGTTACATTTGTATCCTGCGCTTTCCCACTCATGGCAGACTCAATGTGGCTTACATGGGGCAATGGAGGGTTAAGTGACTTGCCCAGAGTCACAAGGAGCTGCCTGGGCCGGGAATCAAACTCAGTTCTTCAGGACCAAAGTCCACCACCCTAACCACTAGGCCACTCCTCCTCCACTGTTGCTACTATTTGAGATTCTACATGGAATGTTGCTATTCCACTAGCAACATTCCATGTAGAAGTCGGCCCTTGCAGATCACCAATGTGGCTGCGCAGGCTTCTGCTTCTGTGAGTCTGACGTCCTGCACGTATGTGCAGGAAGTCAGACTCACAGAAAAAGAAGCCTGCGCAGCCTTCTACATGGAATGTTGCTAGTGGAATAGCAACATTCCATGTAGAATCTCCAATAGTAGCAACATTCCATGTAGAATCTCCAATAGTAGCAACATTCCATGTAGAATCTCCAATAGTATCTATTTTATTTTTGTTACATTTGTATCCTGCGCTTTCCCACTCATGGCAGACTCAATGTGGCTTACATGGGGCAATGGAGGGTTAAGTGACTTGCCCAGAGTCACAAGGAGTTGCCTGTGCCTGATTTGGGAATCAAACTCAGTTCCTCAGTTCCCCAGGACCAAAGTCCACCACCCTAACCACTAGGCCACTCCTCCACTCTAGGGTCAGTACTAGTACTGTAATAGAAACTGTAAACTCAGGGATCACTTGCAGTATATCAGGGTAGCAATTTCAGAGATGCTCCCTGTTCCAAGTTCAGGACCCAAAAAGCAGGCAGAGCTCCGAAGCCTCAATGTGTGGTTGAGACGATGGTGCAAGGATGAATGATTTAGATTTGTCAGGAACTGGGTGACATTCTGGGAAAGGGGGAGACTGTTCCGAAAGGATGGGCTCCAACTTAACCGGGAAGGAACCAGGCTGCTGGCAATAACTTTTAAAAAGGAGATAGAGCAGCTTTTAAACTGGAATGGGGGGGGGGGGGGGGGAAGCCGACAGCCATCCAGGAGCGATTGGTTTGCTGTGGAGTATCGTGCTTAAAATAAATTCATCTTTTTTTGGTATGCTGCTTTTTAAAATGTAATGTATGCAGTGTCCTCAGTACAAGGAAGCTCTGAGAAGAATCCCTCAGTTAGGACAGCACCATAACAGTCCCTCGTGTCCATGCTGTAGGAAAGCTCCTGGTTGCTCACTCCAGGAGGGGCTCTCACTGTCAGTGTGGTGTGTGTCCTCATCACAGTTTTATAACATATTGAGAAGCTGAGCTCCTTGCCTCTTACCCATGCCACAGGTCGCAGTGCATGAGGTCCATGATCCAAAACGCCAGGAAAACTCCGAAGAATCAATCTCGTTCTCATGGTCCGACTGCCGCTGGACTGTGTACTGGTATCGCACCCCAGGATTGGTCTCCTGAAACAGCAGCTGAAGAATAAACAAGCAGAGAGATCCGTATTATCCTCAAGCAGGGCGGCACCTTTGTGGTGAAATCGGAAGCCGGTGTGACCCGTCTAGCTTTATCTCCTCTGTTTGTACACCTTTCCCTTGCAAATTCTGAAGTTAATTTAATTAAGTGGCATGCTGGCTTCTGGGATGTTCCGCAGTTCTTACTTGTGCCTGAATGTAACTCACCCAGAGCTACTACTGGAAAAGTGTGAACTAAATCTCAATAAATAAATGCATTCCTGGCAGCCTAGAGGCTTTCCCTGGTGTCAGCCAGGACCGAAGGGTTAAAGCAGTTGCATGAAATGAACTGGCTCTTTCTTCAGGTTTCTGCATTGTGGTGTGATATTACAATGTTAAGATTGTGTGTTTGCAACAATGCTTCTGATTATAATTCATTCCACAGAACTTATTCAGGAGAGAACTGGCTAAAAATGTCCCCTAAAAACTTCATTCCTGACAGGAAAGAGCAGCGGATGAGAATCTGTACTTGCCCTAGAGAACATCCTGTGAACAGAGCCCAGGGTACTGGCTAAATACAGGAAATTGTGTAAATTGCACAGTCCTATTTCATTCCTCACCCCCTCACATCTTTTCCAGTGGGTGCTTAACCACATAGCTGGGTTTTAATTTCTTGGGCATGTATACTGATAAATTCTGTTTATATAAGTCACTATCCTGCTTATTTTCGAAGGAGAAGGGCGCCCATCTTCCGACACAAATCGGGAGATGGGCGTCTTTCTCCTTAGGTCGCCCAAATCGGCATAATTGAAAGCCGATTTTGGGTGTCCTCAACTGCTTTCCGTCACGGAGACGACCAAAGTTCAAAGGGGGAGTGTGTGTTGGCAGTGTACCGAAGGTGGGATGGGGGGTGTGGTTAACAGATGGGCGTCCTCGGTCAATAATGGAAAAAAGAACGGCGTCCCTGACAAGCATTTGGCCGACTTTACTTGGTCCATTTTTTTTCATGACCAAGCCTCAAAAAGGTGCCGGAACTGACCAGATGACCACCGTAGGGAATCAGGGATGACCTCCCCTGACTTCCCCAGTGGTCACTAACCACCTCCCACCCTGAAAAAAAACAACTTCAAAAACTTTTGTCTTTTTAGAGTATGTCCGTCGCTATGACTTTGTCCCTGCGACTGCAGTTGAGGACGTCCAAAATGTGGATGTTTCTGTGAGAAGGAGATCCATGCCTTTGCTATGCCTCCAACACCCTCTTTGTTCATTTATTTGGATTTTGGATCACAAGTAGCAACAGTGGGATTTTTGAACTGGCCACCTCTGGAGTGCACGACCAGTGCTCTAACCACTAGGCCACTCCTCCACTCCACTCTGCTCCCTTGAAATGTGGCCATCCCTGGGGGGGGGGGGCAGTATGCAGGTCCCTGGGAGGGGAGGTATGTGTGTGTCAGCAGAGGCATAATGAAGGTGTGGACGTCCTTCTTTCAAACATTTTGGTCATCCTCAACTGCCCCCCACAGGGATGGCCAAATTTCAAGGGAGTGGAGTAGAGTGGAGGAGTAACAGAGTGGTCTAGTGGCTAGAGCACTGGTCTTGCAATCTAGAGGTGGCTGGTTCAAGTCCCACTGCTACTACTTGTGATCCAAAATCCAAATAAATAAAGAGGGTGTCAGAGGCATAGCAAAGGCATGGATATCCTTCTCACAGAAAAAACCACATTTTGGACATCCTCAACTGCTGTCACTTCCCCTCCTTAGGAAGGAAATCATCTGCAAATGAGCTAACAGTGAGCAGCTCATTTGCATGAAATTTCCTTCATGCATGCCCGTTCCTTTCCAGATCGGTAAGGGAAGGGCTTTTTCCATTCAGTTAGTGGGACCAGTGCACTACGAATGCTGGCTCCTCCCATGACCAAATGGCTTGGATTTGGTTGTTTCTGAGATGGGTGTCCTCACTTTCCATTATCGCCAAAAACCAGGGACGACCATCTCTAAGGTCGACCTAAATTTCATGATTTGGGCTTCTCCGACCGTATTATCAAAACAAAAGATGAACGCCCATCTTGTTTCAATAATATGGGTTGCCCTGCCCCTTTGCAGGGCCATCCTTAGAAATGGGCACCCTTAGAGATGGGCGCCCCCGTTTGATTATCCCCCTCTATATTACCAAAAGTTATCCATCCAATGTGAAAGTGGATTTGCAGTAGAACCAGAAGTAATACAAAGGGCGGCTACATAATTTATGCATTCAATTATGAACAAAGAATACCAAGGGTAAGTTAACTCTATAAAGTTCTGGCTTTGAAGCACAGATAGGCTGACAATCTGCACAAACTTACATGTATAAATTATTCATAGCCTCCCGCCTGGAGCTACCCCATGGCCACAAAAGGGTCTATCACCAGCACAGTTCAGGTCCACCTGCACTTGCCGCTTGTGCTGTACACTAGCATCCTCCTTCCACCGACTGGGTTCCAACTCCCTCTGGGTGAGTATCCCACTCTCAAGGTGTTCCCCAGTGATTTCTAGGTTACTGGGGCCACGCTCCCAGTGGTCACACAGCTCCTAGAAAGCACCCACAGACCCAACACACAAACCACCAGGATTCTTAGTCAAGCAGAGGCAATAAACTAAAAATGTTTATTGTCATGAAAAAATTAGAACAATGAACAGAAAGGTGCAATCAGCAAACAGTAACACGTAACTGAAATATGGATTATTTATAAAACTATCTAAACATTTGTTTACTATCTAAATAGTACCTGGGGAGATCAGGACATCTGGAGGGGCATAATTGAACGGGGTGCCCAAGTTTTCCTGAGGGCGTCCTCGCGAAGGGGCGGGGAAACCCGTATTATTGAAACAAGATGGGCGTCCATCTTTCATTTCGATAGTACAATCGGGGACGCCCAAATCTCAACATTTAGGTCGACCTTAGAGATGGTCGTCCCCGGTTTTCAGCGATAATGGAAACCGAGGACGCCCATCTCAGAAACGACCAAGTCCAAGCCATTTGGTCATGGGAGAAGCCAGCATTCGTAGTGCACAGGTCCCCCTCACATGCCAGGACACCAACCGGGCACCCTAGGGGGCACTGCAGTGGACTTCAGAAATTGCCTCCAGGTGCAAAGCTCCCCTTACCTTGGGTGCTGAGCCCCCCCAAACCCCCCCCCCAAAGCCCACTACCCACAACTGTACAACACTACCATAGCCCTAAGGGGTGAAGGTGGGCACCTACATGTGGGTACAGTCGGTTTGTGGTGGGTTTTGAAGGGCTCACATTTACCACCACAAGTGTAACAGGTAGGGAGGGGGATGGGCCTGGGTCCGCCTGCCTGAAGTGCACTGCAGTACCCACTAAAACTGCTCCAGGGACCTGCATACTGCTGTCAGGGAGCTGGGTATGACATTTGAGGCTGGCACAGAGGCTGGCAAAAAATATTTTTAAAGTTTTTTTTAGGGTGGGAGGGGGTTAGTGACCACTGGGGGAGTAAGGGGGGGTCATCCCCAATTTCCTCCGGTGGTCATCTGGTCAGTTCGGGCACCTTTTTGAGACTTGGTCGCAAGAAAAAATGGACCAAGTAAAGTCGTCCAAGTGCTCGACAGGGACGCCCTTCTTTTTTCCATTATCAGCCAAGGACGCCCATGTGTTAAGCACGCCCCAGTCCCGCCTTCGCTATGCTTCCGACATGCTCCCATGAACTTTGGTCATCCCCGCAACGGAAAGCAGTTGAGGACGCCCAAAATCAGCTTTTGATTATGCCGATTTGGGCGACCGTGGGAGAAGGACGCCCATCTCCCAATTTGTGTTGAAAGATGGGCGCCCTTCTCTTTCGAAAATAAGCCTGATAGTCAACATGGATTTAGTGAAGGGAAATCTTGCCTCACCAATCTACTATATTTCTTTGAAGGGGTGAACAAACATGTGGATAAAGGTGAGCCGGTTGATATTGTGTATCTGGATTTTCAGAAGACATTTGACAAAGTACCTCATGAAAGACTCCAGAGGAAATTGGAGAGTCATGGGATAGGAGGTAGAGTTCTATTGTGGATTAAAAACTGGTTAAAAGATAGAAAACAGAGAGTAGGGTTAAATGGTCAGTATTCTTAATGGAGAAGGGTAGTTAGTGGGGTTTCCCAGGGGTCTGTGCTGGAACCGCTGCTTTTTAACATATTTATAAATGACCTATAGATGGGAGTAACTAGTGAGGTAATTAAATTTGCTGATGACACAAAGTTATTCAAAGTCATTAAATCGCAGGAGGATTGTGAAAAATTACAAGAGGACCTTACGAGACTGGGCGTCTAAATGGCAGATTACGTTTAATGTGAGCAAGTGCAAAGTGATGCATATGGGAAAGAGGAACCCGAATTATAGCTACGTCATGCAAGGTTCCACGTTAGGAGTCACAGACCAAAAAATGGATCTAGGTGTCGTTGTTGGTGATATTTTGAAACCTTCTGCTCAGTGTACTGCTGAGGCTAAGAAAGCAAATATAATGTTAGGTATTATTAGGAAAGAAATGGAAAACCAAACTGAGGATGTTAATGCCTTTGTATCACTCCATGGTGCGACCGTACCTCGAATATTGTGTTCAATTCTGGTCGCCGCATCTCAGAAAAGATATAATAGAATTAGAAAAGGTCCATAGAAGGGTGACGAAAATGATAAAGGGGATGGGACGACTTCCCTATGAGGAAAAGCTAAAGCGGCTAGGGCTCTTCAGCTTGGAGAAAAGGCGGCTGAGGGGAGATATGATAGAGGTCTATAAAATATTGAGTGGAGTTGAATGGGTAGATGTTTATGCTTTCCAAAAATACTAGGACTAGGGGGCATGCGATGAAGCTACAATGTAGTAAATTTAAAACGAATCGGAGATAATCTTTCTTCACTCAGCATGTAATTAAACTCTGGAATTCGTTGCCAGAGAATGTGGTAAAGGCGGTTAGCTTAGCGGAGTTTAAAAAAGGTCTGGACGGCTTCCTAAAGGAAAAGTCCATAGACCATTATTAAATGGACGGGGAAAATCCACTATTTCTGGGATAAGCAGTATAAAATGTTTTGTACTTTTTTGGGATCTTGCCAGGTATCTGTGACCTGGATTGGCCACTGTTGGAAACAGGATGCTGGGCTCGACGGACCTTTGGTCTTTCCCAGTATGGCAATACTTATGCACTTATGTATATTTATTCTTGGTTATTTTACTATTGTTATACTGTTAACAAAATTATAAGTTTTATGTTAAACTGTACTTTCTGTACACCGACTTGGGTGAATCTCTTCATAAAGGCCATTAATAAATCCCAATCAATCAATCAATCAATAAATATATTTACACCTGTGTGTAATTCACAACTCTGCCCAAAACCTGTTCTCAAACATCACTACATCCGGGTCAGACAAAATACCTTTGTGATATTTATCCCTTCAGGGTAATTAGCCTAAGGGTGTAATTTTATAAATTGCAGAATTTTTCATTCCATGGACTTCACAGGATTTTCAAAATACAAATATGTGCAGAAAAAGTCCCTACAAATATTTATTACTACTATGCAGATATTCTCCAGTAAAACTAGGAGCACAGTTCCAAACTCAGCCTCCAGGAACATATTCAGCTGCAGCAGAAAAATGGCCCAGTACATACACCTGTACCCCCACATAAAGGCCCATTTCCCCAGGTAAAGCAGCTCCCAGTAAGACGAAATGCAGCAGACCTAGTCCAGACTGCTCACCGACAGAGAAGTAAAGCAGCTCACCTGTAACAGGATAAATCGGCCAGAGAAATCCCTCTATCTCCTAAGCTACTGATGTAAGTGATGTGGCTCATGTGGGAACGGCTGGGCAGGAACCTTCTAGTTACACCATCTCTGCACCACTCATTTTCCCTGGCGAGGGGGGGGGGGGACTGTCACAGGGCATTTCTAAATGACTGAATCTCTTTTATTTAAATATATTTTATTAGAAAAATGGATACAAAATGGCAAGGATACAACAGTCAATCCAAACAATGGTAAAGATAAACAGCAATCACAAATGTAAAACAATCAGCATGAAAAGAGCTAAGAACAGTATCCTTGAAAAGCAATGAGAAGTATCCAATTTAACAAAATAACACCCACCCACAGTAGGGGAGAAAGGCTTGGACTCTTTGAGCCTCCACCCAAAGCCACCCCATCCCATACTACTCCCTGAATTCCCTACATCCCCAATCTCCCTGTTCCCCAAACTTAACCCCCTTCATTTAGAGAATTGTGACAAGCGAATCTCTTTAAAATTACCCTGATGCTTTGTGCACAGTAGGTGAGACAAAAGCTGTGTATAAAGGACACCACGAGGACCTTTCTCTGTTTGAATGATAGCATCACTTTTGGAACGGGGATGGAAACGACAGAGCAACTGGGTACTGTGAGAAGAAAAAGCGTACCTGAATCCAGACGGGCTCTATCGTGGGTCCTGGGGCTGTCAGATTTTCCCAGTTTCCTGTCCTCTCATAAGTAAAAGTGGTTCCTGCCACAGGGTAATTTCCATTCCACTGGATGGTCCAGCCACCATTTAGGAAATATTTGTCGGGATCCTCACTTCGCAGTGCAAGGAAGTTCCCGGCTTCTGCCATCTCTTCTATGCGGATCTCACGGGCACCGGCTGGAATCAACCCAATGTCTACATATCCTAAAAAGACCAATCTAGAGTCAAAAAAAGGAATTCACACATCCCAAAGAGACCAGAACACAAGGGATACACAGTAGTGCATGCAAAACTCTGTGGGGGCTGCCCCCTTTTAAGCACCCCAATGCTGCCTGTTCTGTTAGTAGAGACCCACATTGGCCCCCTTGAATGCAGACGCACCATCTACACCAAGTTCATGGCTTCCTATCCGTTTCCGCATACAGTTCAAACTCCTCTTATTGACCTATAAGTGCTTTCACTCTGCAGCTCCTCAGTACCTCTCCACTCTCATCTCTCCCTACATTCCTCCCCAGGAACTCCATTCACCGGGTAAATCTCTCTTATCTGCACCCTTCTCCTCCACTGCTAACTCCAGACTCAGTTCCTTTTATCTTGCTGCACCTTATGCCTAGAATAGACTTCCTGAGCCGGTACGTCAAGCTCCATCTCTGGTCGTCTTCAAATCTAAGCTAAAAGCCCACCTTTTTGATGCTGCTTTTAACTCCTAACCCTTATTCACTTGTTCAGAACCCTTATTTTATCATCCTCACTTTAATATTCCCTTATCTCTTGTTTGTCCTGTTTGTCCTAATTAGATTGTAAGCTCTGTGGAGCAGGGACTGTCTCTTCATGTTCAAATGTACAGCGCTGTGTACGTCTAATAGCGCTTTAGAAATGATAAGTAGTATTAGTAGGTGTCACCTAAGTCCGACATGCAACACACGTAACTTACAGTAATCTGTAAGCTGAGCATATAAGTGGCAACCCCAGCCACGCTCCACCTATGTACACGACATCTTGCAATTACACACTTATAGAAAAATGCATAGTGGAGTACATAAGCCACATAGAACTACTTGTGCTCAGTTACAACATCCTCTGTCTATTTAAAAAAGAAAGTTAAGCATTAGGGTAGGTAAAGGTTCTCTCTCTGTGTTTGATTTGCACCCACGTCCCCCAGCTCTCATATCATGTTAATTGGCCTACCATAGCAATATCATAACTATAAATCATAGCTCTTATGTTGCCAATTAACATGATAAGCGGGAAATCCTTAACCACAAAACATAAGTGGGGATTTTGATTAACAAGTGATTATCCCCTAATAATAGATTAATTCTAGTCCTTACCACGTCAATGGAATAGCGTAAAATATACCTAACCTAAGAGTCTTTATGTTAGTTTAAGTAGCCCTATGGCCTTCTAATACCCCGATGGTCAAATTCCCCACACTGTTCTGAACAGCGCTGAAAAATTAGCACCAGAACGGCACGGGGAATTAAAGCCCTCCTAATAGCATGCCCAAGCCACAGACCTCCCACAAGAGCTGCTTGAAAGGTCCAGGCTGTCGAAAAGCCCAGACCTGTCAAACAGAGCTGGAGGCCCCCCTCTAGCAGTGCAACTCCCCCACCCCCGAGAGGGCTCGAGGGACCCTCTCCCGTGTACCTCGAATCTACGGAGAAGGGCGTAGCACTCCCAACTTCTTACAGTGCTGCCTCCTGGGATGTACTGGAGAAACTCACATTTGTAGGGGCCTATTCCTAGGAGGCAGAGGTTAGGATGATCATTGTAGCTGGTAATTCAATCAACAGGAATGCAGACAGCTGGGTGGCTAATGGGCACGAGGGTCTGCTTGGTAACGTGATAAACCTCATGCATCTCCTAAAGAGGATCTCAGACATTGCTCGTGAGGAGACAGCTATTGTGGTATATGGAGGTCCTTTCAAAAGCACGGTCTCTTCCTCCTTCTCACCTGGATAGTATGACCATATGATCTTCCCCATCACAAATGGAATCTGACTACATTCTAACTCTCCAGGTCTCTTTTTAGACTTCTGGGCATTTGCATCAGATAATGTCAAGGGTACCTGGTCAAAACAACCCCGACAAAATGGCCACGACAAAAAAGCTCCAAACAAAAAAAGCTCCCGACATAATAGTCCCTGACATAACGGCCACTGTCAAAACGGCCAAAGGAGCAACATTCCATACTACAAATCCCAGGGCAAGCAGTGGCTTCCCATGTCTGTCTCAATAGTAGACTATGGACTTTTCCTCCAGGAATTTGTCCAAACCTTTTTTAAACTCAGGTACACTAACTGCTGTTACCACATCCTCCAGCAAAGAGTTCAAGAGCTTAACTATTTGTTGAGTGAAAAAATATTTCCTCTTATTTGTTTGAAAAGTATTTCCATGCAACTTCCTCAAGTGTCCCCTAGTCTTTGTACTTTTGAAACAAGTAAAAAATCGATTTACTTCTACTCGTTCTACACCACTCAGGATTTTGTAGACTTTAATCATATCTCCCCTCATCCATCTCTTTTCCAAGCTGAAGATCCCTAACCTCTTTAGCCTTTCCTCATATGGGAGGAGTTCCAACCCCTTTATCATTTTGGTCGCTCTTCTTTGAACCTTTTCTAATTCCAATATATCTTTTTTGAGATAAGGTGACCAGAACTGAACGTCTCCATGTGCGTTCCTCCCCTCTAACTTATATCCATGGTCCCTCTCCCTTCCCTTCCATCTATGTGTTACCCCCATCCCACACACACTTCCCTTCTATCCATGTGCAGAATAATGTCCTCTCCCTTCCCTTCCATCCATATGGATCCCTCACTTCTCTTCCCTTCTATGTGCATTTCCCCCTTTCCCTTCCATCCATGTGCACAATTTCCCCCTCTCCCTTCCATCGATGTACAGCTTCTCACCCCCCCTCCGGTTCTCCCCCTGTGAATCCAGTATGCCTTCCTACCTCCCACTGCCCTCCTCCCTGTGGACCTACAGATTTATAGATTTGGCCAACAGTGGTGGCAGCGATTATGTCTAGCTCCCTCCGGCTGCCCTGAAGCTTTCCCTCTGCCACATCCTTCCCACGTGGCAACAGGAAGTTGTGACAAAGGGAAGGACCTTGGAGCTGGTTGGACAGAGTGCCTGCTGTAATCATTGCCGCTGCAAGTATGGAGGCCCGCGGGAGCAGATGGAGGTAGTAAAACTATGCCGAACCCGTAGGAAGGAACAGGGGGAAGGGAGGTAAGTAGGAGATGCTGGACTGCTGGAGGGATTTGGGGGTGGCATTTGCCACCCCATAATGATGCCTGTGCCTGCAGATCCCAGCGGACTCCATGGCACACCTGGGGAGCAGCCACAGCAGAGCAGCTGGAAAACGCTGCCCTATGCAGTCTATGAAGATGTTTTAACATGTAGTATGTTGACACTGAGTAACATGCAATGACACACTCTGTACTGTTGTTTGAATATTTTTACTGCTGCAATTATCTACTGGCTATGCCCAGCTTATTCTTGCTGAACAGCACCTTGGATGGATGTCTTTAAAAATACATTAAATCTGTTCTACTAAATAAAAGTTGACTGAGCAGCTTTTAAACTAGAACGTGGGAGAAAAACTGAGAGGAGCTTGTGTTTTGGAGTAAGGTGTCTTGAAGAGATACTGACAACATACAGATGTTAGAAAATCCTCACAGAAAGGTTATGATAAAAGCGGAAGTATCCTAGGAATATTTAAAGAACAGAGATAATACTAATTATAAAAAATAAAATATGGTATTCCCCAAATTACTCCAGTCAACTGCTAGGTAGGTTGTACATACATAAAAAAAACATATTTTGGTTTGTCCGTATGTGGATTCGCAGAAGTCTAGAAGACAGACCTCATAGACCTACCAACCAGAAACACAACAGGATCAACACGAACATACCTCAATCTCCACCACCCAAGCTGCAAAGGACTCAAATACAAATGAACCTATGCATCCAGCTTTTCCTACATAAGCACACAACTATGGAACGCCTTACCAAAAGCCGTGAAAACAACTTATGATCACCTAAACTTCCGGAAATCATTAAAAACTAACCTGTTCAAAAAGGCATACCCTACCAACCCTACTTAAATGCCTGAAACCTACAACACAATCAAAACTAAAAAGCGTAACGGACAACACATCTCTTCCACTCGATTCCCTATTGTGTCTGTACACACAAACCTTATTCTACCACAACATTACTGTATTTGTTCATACCGGAATTGGTGAACGCCCCTCCGGTACTATGTACTGTAAGCCACATTGAGCCTGCAAATAGGTGGGAAAACGTGGGATACAAATGTAACAAATAAATAAATAAATAAATATGATTGAGGCAGAAAATGAAGACTTAGCTGTTAGCACTTTTCGGACATTTAGCTCCGATTCTCTCCGTTTTACCAAGCCCTACTTGCTCTTCCTCCATTACATTTGGAATATAGTCAGCGAAACGATCCGCTAAAATCTTAGCTATTATCTTAATAACGACATTGATAAGAGATATCGGATTATAAGACTCACAAATTGTAAACCACCTGGTTTGGGGATTAAGGTAATCAGCGCATCATTCAAACCTAAAGCGAAAAAAAAACCAGCCTAGGGGTGCCAGTGATCCAGTATTTGTTTTTAACTTTCATAATAATTTTTATACATATGTATAACAAGGATTTATACAAGAAATAAAACAGAAAGTCATCCAAAACTGATTTTCCATATCCATTACCATTATCCAAAAGTCCACATCAAAAGTAGAGTTCAGAATACTTTACTAAGAATATACTCTCAAAAGAAAATTAATTGATCAAATTTGCCAGATCTCAAACTTTCTCAAATTCCAATAGACATTTCTCCAGCTGTGTAGGATCATAGAATATATACTTCCGCTCCTTAAAATGCACCAAGCCAACTGCATTGTAAACACACACAAAAAATGTTACTCTAATCTTTAATAACAAAAACTGTTTCCTACGTTCTTGACTGACTTCAGTCACATCTGGAAAAATGTGTATGGGTTGCCTACAGAACATCTGCTTTTTCACTTTAAAGTAAGATTTCTCACTTTCAGGTGCAAAGGTCACCAAAAGGGTAGCTCCAGTCTAGAGGTAATAATATCTTGAGCATCTTCTAACAAAAGCCATTAATTCCCTGGCCCTAAACCAGGCACCAACTACATCAACAGCTTCCTCATTAGACCTTGTCACAGAAACTGGCAAATAGGAACATTTCCACAATAAGAATAGAATCAACATCCTCCAACACTAACGTTTCTCTAAAGTATTTCCGTAACAACTGCTAGGCAGATGTTAAAGAGGAAACTGGGCTCCTTTTACAAAGCAGTGCTATCGATTAGCGTGCACTGAATGCAAAGAAGGCCGTGGAAATTGAATGGGCTTCCTCACATTCAGGCTTTGTAAAAGGAACCCTCTATCCTATGATGCATTGTTAGGCTATTCTTTACAGCGTAAACGTGCACAGCTGGTAAAGTTTTAACCTGCCCTTGCACTACATTTTAACAAAGTATCCAAATTAGTGATCTTACATTGCAATTCTGAAGTACTAGTAACAACATTTCAGGAAAACGTACATAACTGAGCAATCTTCCCCGTCAACATTTTCTCTATTCCGGTGAGCAATCGCCAAATATCAATTAAGGAAATCAGTCCTTCCTCAACTGTCCTCAAAGGCATATCCAGAGGGAAAGGGAACTGGGACTTGACATACTGCCTTTCTGAGGTTTTTGCAACTACATTCAAAGCAGTTCACATATATTCAGGTACTAGACTGCCCCAATTTGATTGACTGCACTTTTTGTCCTTTAGATTGTAAGCTCCTTTGAGCAGGGACTGTCCTCTGTGTTAAATTGTACAGCGCTGCGTAACCCTGGTAGCGCTTTAGAAATGTTAAGTAGTAGTAGTACCAGGGGCAATGGAGGGTTAAGTGACTTGCCCAGAATCACAAGGAGCTGCAGTGGGAATTGAACCCAGTTCCCCAGAATCAAAGTCTGCTGCACTAACCACTAGGCTAGTCCTCCACTAGCAACATTCCATGTAGAAGCCTGCCCTTGCAGATCAGCGACGTGGCCGCGCAGGCTTCTGTATATTTGCAGGACGTCAGACTCACAGAAACAGAAGCCTGCGCGGCCACATCGCTGATCTGCAAGGGCAGGCTTCTACATGGAATGTTGCTAGTAAAATAGCTCACAATATCAATGTCTCTGGTAACATTCAACTGCTAATAAACACAAACCAGGACTCAAAAGCCACCTACTGCGAGTAAGTGTAGTAACAAACAGTTATTTCACCCGTATGTGATCAATAATTTTTAATTTTTATGTGTAGAGTACCCTCAGATATAAACCACCGTGACTGCAGTCAATAATGCTGCTACAACGTGGCATAGCACTTCTTTCATTGGGTAACTCCTACTGAATTTTTTTGGGGTAAAGAGCAACCTCTGCTCATATTTTTTTGCATCCCAATCACCACAGTGCTATAAAATCACTTATTCATTTGTTTAAAAGATTACATATACTAGGTGACACAGTTCTGCCAGAGAGGCAAGAACTCACGAGATAAGTGTACAGTTTTTTTCACCTAGTATATGTAATCTTTTAAACAAATGAATAAGTGATTTTATAGCACTGTGGTGATTGGGATGCAAAAAAATATGAGCAGAGGTTGCTCTTTACCCCAAAAAAATTCAGTAGGAGTTACCCAATGAAAGAAGTGCTATGCCACGTTGTAGCAGCATTATTGACTGCAGTCACGGTGGTTTATATCTGAGGGTACTCTACACATAAAAATTAAAAATTATTGATCACATACGGGTGAAATAACTGTTTGTTACTACACTTACTCGCAGTAGGTGGCTTTTGAGTCCTGGTTTGTGTTTATTAGCTAGTAAAATAGCAACATTCCATGTAGAATCTCAAATAGTAGCAACAGAATCTCCAATAGTAGCAACATTCCATGTAAAATCTCAAATAGTAGCAACAGAATCTCAATAGTAGCAACATTCCCTGTAGAATCTCAAATAGTAGCAACAGAATCTCAAATAGTAGCAACAGAATCTCCAATAGTAGCAACATTCCATGTAGAATCTCCAATAGTAGCAACAGAATCTCCAATAGTAGCAACATTCCATGTAAAATCTCAAATAGTAGCAACAGAATCTCAAATAATAGCAACAGAATCTCCAATAGTAGCAACATTCCATGTAAAATCTCCAATAGTAGCAACAGAATCTCCAATAGTAGCAACATTCCATGTAGAATCTCAAATATTAGCAACAGAATCTCAATAGTAGCAACATTCCATGTAGAATCTCAAATAGGGAAGGGAAAGGGACTTGACATACAGCCTTTCTGAGGTTTTTGCAACTACATTCAAAGTGCTGTACATAATATATACAGGTACTTATTTGTACCTGGGGCAATGGAGGGTTAAGTGACTTGCCCAGAGTCACAAGGAGCTGCAGTGGGAATCAAACTCAGTTCCGCAAGATCAAAGTCCACTGCACTAACCACTAGGCTACTCCTCCACTTCCACATATAAGGACAGTCTTGGTGCCATAGCACGGTCTGAAATCTGATTGTGATTTTTGTAGTAGGGAGAAATGTGAAAGGTAGTCCATAGTTTGTGCTGCTACTTATTCCTTCCATCGCCTTGATCATCAAAGGAATGGAGGCTACTGGTCTGTCGTTTGTTACATCTGTTATGGTGACTGAGTTAGGATAATAGAGCTTTTATGATCAGGGTCTTTATATTTACAAATCTATACTCATGCTTTTGAGGAAAATCCTATCCACACAAGAAGATAGTTGAAGTGTGTACAGGTACTCAGTACCAAGACAAGTCTCCTAACCTGGAGCAAAGCCAGTGGCTGAAAAGTAAGTGGGGCTTTGTCCCAGTTCGAACCATTTGAGAACTTACCCACCCCCACATCAGCTATGACATCTGATCAGACTGCTTGGAGAAACAGAAATCTTCTTACCGAGCCCTTCGCTTTCCTCAAACGTCTTCTTCACAGTCTGACAGGTGGAATCATCGCCATGGCACACGCCGCAGCGGTCCTCAACTGCGTTGGAATCAATTTCATAGTCACAGCCAACATTCTGCAACACAGTCCAGCAAACCATGGTCAGTCCTTGGACAGTAAACATGGGCAGCAATCATTAGAAACCCAGGGGGAGGGGACAAAATAACACCCAACGTTGGTTTCTGGCAATCGGGGACGGCTCAGATACTTTACATCTCAAATGAACAGTGACATATAGAGTCTAAAGCAGCTTAACGCTAAGTAAAATATATTATATTAGTAATGGCTTTTTTTACTCTACTAAATAAATTGACAGCAAGTCAACTGCCAGTGGAAGTTTTTTTATGCCGATGATGAATAGTTGAGCCAGGTAGCAGCATAAGGCTTCCTGGTGCTCTCCTCCCTCCTCACTATCCTAATCCCCTAATCCTTCCCACCCCCAATAACAGAAAGCTCAACCGAGATCCCCTGTCCATCTCCTACCACCTCCCAACCCCCTTAAGACCCTAGACCTACCTTGCATATTTCTGGTGATCTAGTGGGGTCCTACGGGCAGAAGCAATGCCCAATCGCTCCAGCCCGTCACAGCTGCATTCTGAAAATGGCCACTGTGACCCCTTGAGGCTGCCACGAGAGGTTGCGGCAGCCATTTTGTGAAAGAAGCCATTGTCCCTGCTCATAAGACCACTTAAACCTCCAGGAAGCTAAAAGGTGCACCTGTAGGGACCTATTGGGGGGGACAAGGTAAGGGAGGGTCTCAGTCGAGCTTTCTGTCATCAGGGGTGGGAGGGGAAGGGAACCAGAGGTGCTGAGGGAACTGCAACTCTTACGTAGGTTCTGGCCAATATTCAGGTGGGGCCCAGATAGGTGTAATTAGCTCCAGGTGTGATGTGATATATTTCTTCTAAACCACTAATTCCCTCTTAAAGCAGGTTCAAAGCGGTTTAACAGAAAGAAATTATAAGCAGAAAAAGGACACTGATTATAACATAAGCCATTTCAACAGACAGGTCTTCAATTGCTTTCTAAAGGAGAGACAAATGGAAGACCTACACAGTTCCAAAGGAAGGGAAAGCCAGAAATGTGCCCAGACATGACGTGGCATGGTTTATTAATATTAAGATAGGTGCGGAGAAGGTTCATTCAAAAGTGAAGGTTCTAGAACTCAAGGAATTGCTGTCAGGATGAGAACACCTGGAAGAAGCTGAAAAGCACTGGGCAAAATTGGAAGAAGCTATTGAAAAGGAAACAAACCTTTTTGTAAGAAAAGTGAATAAAAGAGGAAAAGGAGGCCGCTTTAGTTCTCAAAAGTAGTTGCAGAAAAGATAAGGAAAAAGAGGTTAACCTTTATAAACTACAAGCGATTGCAGAATGAGGAACACAGGCGATAAGATCTGGAAAAGCTACGAGAAGCTGGTAGAGTAGTCAGGAAAACAAAGATGAAAATACTGAGGAGAAGAGACTGTGATGGGAGGACATGCAAAAGTGGACCTGTGAGACTGAAAGGTGAAGGTCCACAATAATGGGAAGGGGTGGTGTCTACTCCCATTCCCCCACCCACACCACCATCTAAGCTCAAGGATGCTCCATCCAAGAGGAAAAAAAATGATATTTTCTCATCCCTTCTCCTTCCCTCCCGCCCCTCTCGTATATATACAGTGGGGGAAA
Source organism: Microcaecilia unicolor (assembly GCF_901765095.1). Lineage (NCBI taxonomy): Eukaryota > Metazoa > Chordata > Amphibia > Gymnophiona > Siphonopidae > Microcaecilia > Microcaecilia unicolor. The sequence goes on along the minus strand of NC_044031.1, from coordinate 769,569,905 downwards.
TAAGTATTTGATCCCTTGCTGATTTTGTAAGTTTGCCCACTGACAAAGACATGAGCAGCCCATAATTGAAGGGTAGGTTATTGGTAACAGTGAGAGATAGCACATCACAAATTAAATCCGGAAAATCACATTGTGGAAAGTATATGAATTTATTTGCATTCTGCAGAGGGAAATAAGTATTTGATCCCCCACCAACCAGTAAGAGATCTGGCCCCTACAGACCAGGTAGATGCTCCAAATCAACTCGTTACCTGCATGACAGACAGCTGTCGGCAATGGTCACCTGTATGAAAGACACCTGTCCACAGACTCAGTGAATCAGTCAGACTCTAACCTCTACAAAATGGCCAAGAGCAAGGAGCTGTCTAAGGATGTCAGGGACAAGATAATACACCTGCACAAGGCTGGAATGGGCTACAAAACCATCAGTAAGACGCTGGGCGAGAAGGAGACAACTGTTGGTGCCATAGTAAGAAAATGGAAGAAGTACAAAATGACTGTCAATCGACAAAGATCTGGGGCTCCACGCAAAATCTCACCTCGTGGGGTATCCTTGATCATGAGGAAGGTTAGAAATCAGCCTACAACTACAAGGGGGGAACTTGTCAATGATCTCAAGGCAGCTGGGACCACTGTCACCACGAAAACCATTGGTAACACATTACGACATAACGGATTGCAATCCTGCAGTGCCCGCAAGGTCCCCCTGCTCCGGAAGGCACATGTGACGGCCCGTCTGAAGTTTGCCAGTGAACACCTGGATGATGCCGAGAGTGATTGGGAGAAGGTGCTGTGGTCAGATGAGACAAAAATTGAGCTCTTTGGCATGAACTCAACTCGCCGTGTTTGGAGGAAGAGAAATGCTGCCTATGACCCAAAGAACACCGTCCCCACTGTCAAGCATGGAGGTGGAAATGTTATGTTTTGGGGGTGTTTCTCTGCTAAGGGCACAGGACTACTTCACCGCATCAATGGGAGAATGGATGGGGCCATGTACCGTACAATTCTGAGTGACAACCTCCTTCCCTCCGCCAGGGCCTTAAAAATGGGTCGTGGCTGGGTCTTCCAGCACGACAATGACCCAAAACATACAGCCAAGGCAACAAAGGAGTGGCTCAGGAAGAAGCACATTAGGGTCATGGAGTGGCCTAGCCAGTCACCAGACCTTAATCCCATTGAAAACTTATGGAGGGAGCTGAAGCTGCGAGTTGCCAAGCGACAGCCCAGAACTCTTAATGATTTAGAGATGATCTGCAAAGAGGAGTGGACCAAAATTCCTCCTGACATGTGTGCAAACCTCATCATCAACTACAGAAGACGTCTGACCGCTGTGCTTGCCAACAAGGGTTTTGCCACCAAGTATTAGGTCTTGTTTGCCAGAGGGATTAAATACTTATTTCCCTCTGCAGAATGCAAATAAATTCATATACTTTCCACAATGTGATTTTCCGGATTTAATTTGTGATGTGCTATCTCTCACTGTTACCAATAACCTACCCTTCAATTATGGGCTGCTCATGTCTTTGTCAGTAGGCAAACTTACAAAATCAGCAAGGGATCAAATACTTATTTCCCCCACTGTATATATATAAATATACATACACACACACACATACATACATACATACATACATACATACATACATACATACGTGCATACTTACATGGACAGATGTACACACCCCCAGTCACACAAGTACACGCATACAACCATACCATCATATGCATACACACCTATTGTGAAGAGTACGAGGACATGGAGTGGGAAATGGCCAGGGAAGGGGAGAGAAGGGCTCCTTCGGGGTGGCCTGAGTCCGCCTGTAGGGGTGGTTGCCATAGATTCCAGTCCCCAAGGATCCAGCATGTTAGGGACAGCAGTTGGTCACCTTCCTCAGAGGAAATAGTGAGAGCCAAAGACTACAATTCCCAGCAGCCCCTGAGGGAGACAAAGTAGAGCCAAGGACTACAATTCCCAGTAGCTCCTGAGAGAGACACCAAGTAGAGCCAGGGACTACAATTCCCAGTGACCCCTGAGGGAGACACAGAGTAGAGCAAGTAAGAATTATTCACACTACCAGTCCCAGAGGGCTAAGGGGAAGGAGGAGACTCTGAGTAAGTTCAATCAATCAGGGGAATGAAGAGCAGCTGGGAGGCGGCAGGGTAGAAGAACCCATGGATTGGCAATCAGGGGAGGGTGGGGAGAAATAGAGAGAGGAGAACCTGGAAGAGGAGCCCATGGATATCTAAGCTCTTGCCAAAGCTAAAGGTAGAGAGTTAAGAGGGCAAATGGCAGCCTAGTTCTCTGGCTTGATGCAGGAAGGCAAAAGGTGGCTGCATCAGAGGTGGGATTAAGGAACAAATGTTTCAACCAGGGTCAAGTGGGAGGTTGTTAGGAGTTGGTGCTGACAGTGAAAGGGTGGGACCCTTACATGCCCCTGGCCTGGTAATAGATGGACAGGGGGAAAAAAGTGGAGGAGTGGCCTAGTGGTTAGGGTGGTGGACTTTGGTCCTGGGGAACTGAGGAACTGAGTTCGATTCCCGACCCAGGCAGCTCCTTGTGACTCTGGGCAAGTCACTTAACCCTCCATTGCCCCGTGTAAGCCGCATTGAGCCTGCCATGAGTGGGATAGCGCGGGGTACAAATGTAAAAAAAAAAAAAGGTTGAAGCGGAAACGTGAACTGTTTAAATTGGGGTTTGTGCTGCAACACTGACCTTCAAGTGCACTCAATCTGCAGCCCCCATTACCTCTCTACCCTCCTCTCCCCGTATGTTCCCACCCGTAATCTCCGCTCTCAGGACAAATCACTCCTATCTGTACCCTTCTCTACCACTGCTAACTCCAGACTCCGCCCCTTCTACCTCGCATCACCTTATGCCTGGAACAGACTTCCCGAGCCCATACGCCATGCGCCCTCCCTGCCCATTTTCAAGTCCTTATTCAAAGCCCATCTCTTCTCCCTTGCTTTTGGCACCTAACCACCTTCCCCATTCATGATACCTACACTGACTACATAGTTTGTTACCTTTAGATTGTAAGCTCTCTTGAGCAGGGACCGTCCTTCCCCATGTTTAAACTTGTACAGCGCTGCGTAACCCTGGCAGCGCTATAGAAATGCTAAGTAGTAGTAGTAGTAACCTGAGAGAAAAGGGGGGGAGAAGGGAGCGCACAGAGACACTCCTTGCCTTCCGTAGGAAAGGGGAAGGGAGAGAGAGAGGGATTGTTTCAGAGGGAGTTTGGAGCTGAGTGGGGGAAGTGGTGGTGGAATCCGGGACGCACCTAGGAGTCTTAGTCCCAAGCAGGGGGCAGCTAAGAGGGAAACCTCCAGACTGTAAAAACGAAGAGGGTGAGCGAGATAGCCCTGACTGTGGATTACAATATAGCTCTGCCCATGGTCCGGTGGATTGCAAAGGACCCTGTGGAATTCCAAAACCCCAGAACGCGGAGGGTACAAAGAAAACTTCCAGACTGTAAAAGTGCAGAGATCGAGCAGGGCAGGACACAGGCTGTGAGGGGGCCCTATCACGTTCCTCCGTGGCTGGGAGATTTACACTATATAGAGATATATACATACACCTACATGCATCCCAAGCCAACAGGGCTCCCTTTACCAGTTCCATATAATATGGAGGCCAAGTACCTGGCAGAAACCCAATTAGTAGCAACATTCCATGAAACCAAACCCAGGGCAAGCAGTGACTTCCCCCCATGTCCATCTCAATAACAGACTATGGATTTTTCGTCCAGGAACTTGCCCAAACCTTTTTCAAACCGAGATATGCTAACCACTCTTACCATATACTCCGGCACTGGGTATTTCGAATCGAAACACAGTGGAGGCCACCACGGGGGTTGTCACAGTGCTTGTGGAACTTGTTCGCTATGCCCTGTGGGACTCTACTCAATTTACGGATACACATACGGGAAAAATATATCCATTACATTCTAATACTACATGTGTTACTATGAACTTAATATATATATTGGTATGTTCTTGTAACTTATATCACCGCCTTGAGTGAATTCCTTCAAAAAGTAAATAAATCCCATAAATAAATAAATAAAATATTACATCGGTCAAACTTCCCGTCCTTTGAAAACAAGATTATTTGAACAAAGACACTGTATTCAATCACGAAAAATAAATGAACCTTTGCTATCACATTTTGTCGAAAAACGACATGCTTTTTTGGATCTTAAACATATGGTGTTGGAACAATTAAAATTGACAATACGTAGAGGAGATGTGCGCCGAGTGGTTCGGCAACATGAACAATGATGGATATTTACACTAAGAACTATCACTCCTCAAAGTTTAAATGTGGCGATAGAGTGGAAAGCATTTCTGTGACTGTTGGTAAGATACAGTATATGTCATGACGTTGGATTTAACGTATGATTTGTAGAAGTTTATATTCTTGGCGTCTACAGTAAGACTTTCTGCCATTTTGTATTGTGCCGCCAGCTGAGAAGCTCCCCTTTTTTGAAAGTTGCTCTAAACGTTTTTTGTTAATTTCTTGGATGATGAGACTTATTAAATATCTTTCCCCTGAAGCAGCCTGTAGAGGTGAAACAGGGAACTCCTTCGGGATTTGCAGCTCAAAAGATATGTCGGATGCAGCATATTGAGAATGCAGAGAGACTATATAATTGTGGGCAACATTTATTTCATCTTTTTCAGTTTATTTGGTAGCTATGGAAGGTTATTTGTCATTCCGAGATATTGATAATGCTAAAGTGAAGTTTTTTTTATGACTTATGATTGAACAGAGCTTCCTATAATTCTGAAGGCGTTTGCCTTACAAATATGAGTGACTCTGATATTCACTGAAGTCTTTTTTTCCCTTTATATATATATACATACATTTTTTAAGAAATTAAATGACAACCCTGGAGATACAGAATATTTATTGAAGTAGAAATTAAGTGTTGATGTATGGTAATTGAAATCACCCATTATTATAGTGTTGGCCAATTTGCCAGCTTTCCTAATTTCTGTAAACATTTCTTCATCTCTCTGTTCATTCTGTCTCAGTAGATGGAAGTACAGTCCTACCAGTATACTCTTTCCCTTCACACATGAAATTTCTATCTACAAGGATTCCACGATGCTATCTGCTTTATGTAGAATATTTATTTTGTTTGACTCGATTCCCTCTTTAACATATAGTGCAAACCTCCCCCCCCCCCCTCGATCCAATTTGATCCACTCTATCATTGCGATATAACTGGTACCGATAACACAGTTTCCCATTGATTGTCCTTCTTCCACCAAGTCTCTGAGGTGTCTACCACATGTACCTCTTCATTTAATGCTATATACTCCAACTTTCCCATCTTAGTTTTTAGGCTTCTAGCATTTGTATATAAACAGTTCAAATTGTGTTTTTTCCTTACATCTACAGGCTGCTTTGAAGTTGATGGGGATAATCTGAATCCTTTACTCTGTTCTTCCATTATACACTCCTGGATTTCTTTCACCATTATTGAAACCTACTACTACTATTTAGCATTTCTATAGCGCTACAAGGCGTACGCAGCGCTGCACAAACATAGAAGAAAGACAGTCCCTGCTCAAAGAGCTTACAATCTAATAGACAAATAATGGTATCCTTCAAGGATACTCCAACCATGCGCTCCTGGGCGACTGTCAGCTCCCCCCATCTTAATTCAAAAGCTGCTCTTTCTCCTTTATTTCTGTCTGCATTTGTACCCCACATTTTCCAATCAGGTAGTCGGTTCAATGTGGCTTACAGTTTGATTTAATCTTATTAATTTCAGTCGGTTCCTTCTTCCATTTTCTGAAGGATTTTCTTTTAGCTCTAATAGCTTCCTTCACCTCACTTTTTAACAACGCCGGCTGTCGTTTGGTTTTCCTCCCTCCTTTTTTAAAACGTGGAATATATTTGGCCTGGGCTTCCAGGATGGTGTTTTTGAACAGTATCCACGCCTGATGTAAAATTTTGACCCTTGCAGCCGCTCCTCTAAGTTTTTTTTTCACCATTCTTCTCATTTTATCACAGTCTCCTTTTTAAAAGTTAAACGCTAATGTATTGGATTTCCTGTTTATACTTACTCCAAAGCTAATATCAAATCTGATCATATTATGATCAGTGTTATCAAGCGGCCCCAGCACCATTACCTCCCACACCAGATCATGCGCTCCACTAAGGACTAGGTCTAGAATTTTTCCTTCTCTCGTCGGCTCCTGTACCAGCTGCTCCATAAAGCAGTCCGTGATTTTGTCAAGGAATTTTACCTCCCTAGCATGCCCTGATGTTACATTCACCCAGTCAATATCAGGGTAATTGAAATCACCCATTAATGTGTTGCCCCGTTTGTTAGCCTTCCTAATTTCCTTTAGCATTTCCGCATCCGTCTGTTCATCCTGGCCAGGCGGACGGTAGTGCACTCCTATCACTATCTTTTTCCCCTTTACACATGGAATTTCAATCCACAGTGATTCCAAGAAGTTTTGTTTCCTGTAGAATTTTCAATCTGTTTGATTCGGGGCTCTCCTTAATATACAATGCTACCCTCCACGATCCACCCTATCACTACGATATAATTTGTACCCCGATATGACAGTGTCCCACCAGGTATCAGAGATGCCTATTATATCTAATCTTTCATTTAGTGCAATATATTCTAACTCTCCCATCTTATTTCCTAGGCTCCTGGCATTCGCATATAGACATTTCAGTTTGTTGTTCCTATTTACATCATGCTCAGTACTTGACAGTATTAATTTGCAATCTTTTGTCTGATTTTTATTTTTATTTAAGGACACCTGATCTACTATGGTCTCTTTTGCAACCTCACTATCCAGAAACCCTATCTTCCCTCTTTGTGAGGTATCCTTGCAAGATACCTTATACCGAACCATGCACTTTGGAGCGACTGTCGGCCTTCCCCCCATTTCTAGTTTAAAAGCTGCTCTATCTCCTTTTTAAATGCCGACACGAGCAGCCTGGTCCCACCCTGGTTAAGGTGGAGCCCATCCTTTCGGAATAGGCTCCCCCTTCCCCAGAATGTTGCCCAGTTCCTAACAAATCTAAAACCCTCCTCCCTGCACCATCGTCTCATCCACACATTGAGACTCCAGAGCTCTACCTGTCTCTTGGGCCCTGTGCGTGGAACGGGTAACATTTCAGAAAATGCTACCCTAGAGGTTCTGGATTTGAGCTTTCTACCTAAGAGCCTAAATTTGACTTCCAGAACCTCTCTCCCACATTTTCCTATGTCATTGGTACCCACATGTACCAAGACAGCCGGCTGCTCCCCAGAACTATCTAAAATCCTGTCTAGGTGACGCGTGAGGTCCGCTACCTTCACACCAGGCACCCTTCCCTCCTTGGCACCTAACCCTTCCCTCCTGGGCCGTCAACAAGTTATTTCTCGCTTAACACCCTTTTCCCCTATCCCACCCCCCCCTATACTGTAATATCATTACAAGCTAGCAATGAGCATAGTATTGACCCCCTCCCCCCCCCACACCTGTCCCCAGATACGAAAACAAATCGCTCTTTTCCAGGTCTTGCGAGGTCTGGATTCTTATGACCCCATGAGACCACTGGTGCAGGGAAACTAGTGACATCATACTACCTTACCATCTCCCCACCCAGGTACCTTCACAATTAAATGTGCTACTTACAGGGAGTCTGAATTCAAGGAGTTGTCACAGCTGTCAGGAATAGTGAGCCCTTGGACCAAAGCTGGAGCGATGGCAGACAAATCCCCTGGGCTGGCACAGGCAGGAGTCAGAACAGACTGGACTAGAATAAACTAACAGATTCAACAAGGCAGGACTACTACTACTACTACTTAACATTTCTAGAGCGCTACTAGGGTTATGCAGTGCTGTACAAATTAACAAATGAGGACCGTCCCTGCTCAGAAGAGCTTACAATCTAAAGGACGAAATGTCAAGTTGGGGTAGTTTAGATTTCCTGAGAGGAGGTGTAGTGATTAGGTGCCAAAGGCGACATTGAAGAGGTGGGATTTGAGTAATGATTTGAAGATGGGTAGGGAGGGGGCCCGGTGTATGGGCTCAGGGAGTTTGTTCCAAGCATGGGGTGAAGCGAGGTAGAAAGGGCGAAGCCTAGAGTTGGCGGTGGTGGAGAAGGGTACTGAAAGGAGGGATTTGTCAAGAGAGTGGAGGTTACGGGTGGGGACATAAGGGGAGATGAGAGTAGAGAGATAAGGAGGGGCTGCAGATCGAGTGCATTTGTAGGTGAGTAGGAGAAGCTTGAACTGTATGCGGTATCTGATCGGAAGCCAGTGAAGTGACTTGAGGAGAGGGGTGGTATGAGTATATCGGTTGAGGCGGAAGATAAGACGTGCGGCCGAGTTCTGGATGGACTGAAGGGGGGATAGATGGCTAAGTGGGAGGCCGGTGAGGAGTAGGTTGCAGTAGTCAAGGCGAGAGGTAATGAGAGAGTGGATGAGAGTTCGAGTGGTGTGCTCAAAGAGGAGGGGGCGAATTTTGCTAATGTTATAGAGGAAGAAGCGACAGGTCTTGACTATCTGCTGGATATGCGCAGAGAAGGAGAGGGAGGAGTCAAAGATGACACCAAGGTTGCGGGCAGAGGTAACTAAATACAATGGACAGAACAAGGACTGGGTCCAGATGAGGCAAGGAAAACATGGCAAAGGGGCAAGAACTGGAACCCAGACAGAACAAGGCAAGACTCAGAACTGGATTAAAACTGGGACTGAGACCCAGGCAATAGAAGGCATGGCAAGACACGGAACTAGATTAAAACTGGGTCCAGAAACGGGTAAGACAAGGACAAGGCAAGAGCTGGATCCGGACAGGACTAGACTGAATGAGACAATCAAAGCACAACTAAACAGGCAAGACAGGATAGGAGTGAGGCAGGAACAGGATTCAGGAAACGGACTTGGCTTGGCTGGAACAGGATTCTGGAACAGGCTTGACTGGAACAGGCTTGGATTGACTGGAACAGGATTCTGAAAGGGAGTTGACTTAGCAGGGAACAGGAACAGAACCAGCTCAAACACAGAGAAGGAGCAGAACCTGGCTCAAACACACAGCATGAACAGAACACAGCTCACAAGAGCCAGGAAAAAAAACACAGCAGACAAAAAGCTGCTTCTAATACTCAAGTCAGCAAAGGAGAAGTGCTCAAAACAGCCAGGTCACAAACACAGCACACAAAGGACTAAACAGGCTACAGGGAAGATAAACAAACAAAGAAGCAATGTGCTTACCTGCACCCACAGCCGGGAAGGGAAAGGCAAGGCAGACTGAGAGGCAGCAGACACAGCTGCACAGCAGTGAAGTAATCAGGGACAATGTTGGCTTCTACAGACTCTCAGAATAAACAGACAAGAACTACACACGCCCAGAAACAGTACAAGCAGAGCTTGAAACCAAACCTAACTAAAAGGTAGTCCATACAGGTGCAAGCAAGGACCATAGTAACATAGTAAATGATGGCAGATAAAGACCTGTACGGTCCATCCAGTCTGCCCAACAAGATAAACTCATTTTACATGGTATGTGATACTTTATACCTGAGTTTGATTTGTCCTTGCCATTCTCAGGGCACAGACCGTAGAAGTTTGCCCAGCACTGTTCTTGTATTAAGTTCTGAATCTAACATCGAATCCCCTTAAAATTTACACTCCAGCCCATCTCTATCTATTCAGTCATGATCAGGGTGTAGACCATAGAAGTCTGCCCAGCTCCCATTTTGTTTCCCAATTATCGGCGTCTCTGCTCAATCTCCACTAAGATTCCGTGGAACCATTCCATCTAAACAGGATTCCTTTGTGTTTATCCCACGCATGTTTGAATTCCATTACCATTTTCATCTCTACCACCTCCTGTGGGAGGGCATTCCACATATCCACTACCCTCTCCCTGAAAAAATACTTCCTGACATTACTCCTGAGTCTGCCCCCCTTCAACCTCAATTCATGTCCTCTAGTTCTACCATCTTCCCGTCTCCGGAAAAGGTTCAGTTGCGGATTAATACCTTTCAAATATTTGAACATCTGTATCATGTCACCCCTGTTTCTCCTTTCCTCCAGGGTATACATGTTCAGGTCCGCAAGTCTCTCCTCGTACGGTTTGCAATGCAAATCCCATAACATTTTTGTAGCTTTCTTTGCACCGCTTCCAGTCTTTTTACATCTTTAGCAAGATACGACCTCCAAAACTGAACACAATACTCCAAGTGGGGTCTCACCAATGACTTGTAGAGGGTCTGTGAATACTTAGTGGGAGGTAACTGGCTATCTCCCGCTGAATGTTCATGGATAGCTGGTTAAGTGCTATTTAACCAGCTGGGAGCCCTTCCCAGCCGGTGAAATAGTGCTGAATATTGGGGGGTGAGGGGGGACGTGTCTTGTCATCTGTTTTTCCCCAATATAAAATTTCATCCGATTTCATTACATTTTTTGAAAGTTATTTTGCCCCCAGACAAACAAAATAATTCTCACTTCCCCTGGGCTGGAAAGAAAAAAACAAAATTGGGGTGAAGTGGATAACTGATGTGATGAACCTAGGTAAGAAGTGGAAACTGGATGAAAACTCAAGGTCCCTTTGGTTATGCCCTTAAATCAGGGGTTCTCAACCCAGTCCTTGGGACACAGCAAGCCAGTCAGGCTTTCAGGATACCCATGAGATAGATCTGCATACAATGGAGACAGTGCATGCAAATTTATCTCATTCATATTCATTGTAGATATCTTGAGAACCAGATTGGTTGGGTGTGTCCCAAGGACTGGCTGAGAACCCCTGCCTTGTGAGTGGAGGAGTAGCCTAGTGGTTAGTGCAGTAGACTTTTATCCTGGGGAACTGTGTTCGATTCCCACTGCAGCTCCTTATGACTCTGGGCAAGTCACTTAACCCTCCATTGCCCCAGGTACAAAATAAGTACCTGAATATATGTAAACCGCTTTGAATGTAGTTGCAAAAACCTCAGAAAGGCGGTATATCAAGTCCCATTTCCCTTCCCCTTCCCTTAGAGCAACACCCCAGCACTGGAAAGGAAGAATTAGTCTGGATGTAAGAAAGAGCTTTCTAATCATGTAGATAGTTAGACATTGGAGGTGGTGGGTAGGACAGGTGCAGGAACAGCAAACAGGCAGAACCTCTACGAAAGCAGCATAGACCAGAGAAAATAGAGGCTAGCCAAAGGGCGAATAAAGTGTGTTTAAGCAACATTTCCTGTGGAAGATCATCCTTTCTCCTGTTGGCGGTGGTAAGACTTCAGGGCAATTCAGACCCAGATCACTAAAGGAAAAGTCCTTTTAAAAGAACTATTCACATGAGGACTAGAACTAAAATGAGCCCAACACCGGCAGTGTTTTCCCCACGTACGAGCTGCGTCAGGGGCTAAAAGTAACTAATGACAGATAAAACAAAATATATATTAGTAAAAGAGAGATAAATAAATGTGACTCATTAGTGAAAAATGATAATACATTCCCATACCATAACATGTAAAACAAGCCAATATGTCACCAATATATCATAAATAAATAATTAATGTATAAATAAATAACTGAATGAATCAAATGCACATATATATCAATTACTAAAAGAGGTTAAACAGGGGCATCTACCACCACCTTGATATAAAACTAAAAAGGAGGAAACCTTTTACTTATAATGAAACCATGACCTCATTTTAAGTGTGGGCTTATTTTAGTTCTAGTTCTCATATGAATAAAGTGCTTTTAAAAGGACTTTTCCTTTTGTGATCTACTTCTTTGCATCGTCATTTTGGATTTTGTGGATCTCTTGCCTTGTTATGTCCTTAGGCATCATTCTAGTCCAGAAGATCCTTAAGAGACGGCAGATGGATTAGACAATGGTGTTCACTTCCAGTCCTCAAGGGACACATATGTTTCAGGTTTTCAGGCTATCCCTTTTGAATACGCATGAGACAGATCTGAATAAAATGGAGGCATGTACATGACAGTGGCATAGTTACGGGTGGGCCTGTGTGGGCTCAGGCCCACCCAAGACAATTCAGCAGTGGCTCCCCTCTCTCCCTCTCTCCTAAATCCAGATCTGGCATTTGCCCTGACCGCCCACAGCCTGGAAACTCCCCCTCTCTCTAAACCTCCCCCTACCCAGTGTACCTCATCACCTTCACAAGCGGGAGCATCAAAGCGCATCCACTGCCTTCCCTTTGCAGGCTTCCCTCTGCCGAGTCCCACCCTCACTGATATCACTTCCTGTTTCTTCTCTGGTGCGATTCACTTGTGAATGTGGGACTGGCACAGGCAGCACATGCATGTTGTTGCCGCTGCCCGTGAAGAAGCTGAGCTACACCTGAGGGGGGGGGGGGCGGAGCTGCCAGACCACGAGCGGTGGTAAGGTGGCAAATGCGGAGAAGGGAGCAAGATGCAGGATAAAGGGAGGTAGTTTTAGAAGGCCCACCCAACTTAACTGTGGGCCCACCCAAAATAACAGGTCTGGCTACGCTCATGCTAATTCATTAGGGATAGTCTGAAAACCCAACTCTTTCTTGGCCCTCAAGGGCCACCAGTGAATAGCACTGGATGAGATTCCTCTTAGTTTCCTTTCAGCTCTTTTTTTAATCAACTTTATGACAAAGTCTAAGACTGATCCCAGGAAGCAAACAGGAAGACATCCACAAGGACCAGACCAGCAGAGAGCAGGACCAATCCAAAAAAAGGCCAGATAGTCCAGTGAAAAGTCCAAACAAGAAGTGGATGGGTCAAAAACTGAACCCAACTTGGCCAAGTTTGGCTGATTACTTCCAGTGCTGCTGGTCTGTCCTCCTTGGTCAGGCTGGAAGCTAGTCAGAGACCAGATACTGACTAATCTCAAGCTTATGCCTTCTGCTGGTTGGCACACAGCATCACTGCTCTACAGCTTTGGGATTCACTAAGAGCAGATGGGCACCCTGGGCTCTTAACCCCAATATTTCCCTTTTTATAACTTCTCTTTCCTGGGATAGCAGGTCTGTGTAACAAATGTATGGGGAAAATTTCCTGTGTGGCAAGCCTTCAGGACCCTTCTGGTGGTAGACAGGGGTGCCACTGTACCAGCATCTAGCTTCCATCCCTCCCTTCTGGTGTTATCAGCTCAGCACAGCCCTACAGGCCCCATCTAACGGAAGAACCAAATCCGGCGAGGCAGTAGTACCTTACATATCCCGTTGATACAGATATCACGGCTGGGACTTCCTTCATAACATGGTGTTCCATCCACAACCGCATCTAGCAGCTTCTCGGAAAAGTATTCTTGCTCTGGACGGCAGTGTAGCTCACAGGGGTTTACTGCAAAGATTCAAGGAGCAGACATGAAGGAAGGAGAGGCAATGAGCAGGAGATTTCTCAGATTCTCCGAACCATGAGAGCACAGCTACAAGGACTAGAGAGAGAACCTTTCTTCCACACTGCTGACCTTGTCTCCTCTCCCACCCTCCTGGTGTGACAGTGAGCGCACTAGGTTGTGGAAGGGGTAGAAACAGCAGCACAGGTCAGAAACACTTCCAACTGTCATTTGCGAACTGGAACTGGGGAGGATCAGCAGGCATTGCTTTGGATAGAAAAAGCTGAGGAGCACAAGCGAAGACAGGCAAGAGATCTGGAGGAGGAGAAAGAGAGGAGGGGGAGAAAGTGGAGTGGCTGAGGTGTCAGAAGCTGCTCCAGAAGACCTGAGGAGTGGTTCCTGCAGGCTAGCGCTGGCAACAAGGTGGGACTCCCCCCCCCCCCCTTCCTCCCATTTATTTAATAAAGCTGCCATCTCACCCAGCACAACCTAAAAGATGATCAAATGAAAGGGGGCAGAACCAGTTCAGGAAGAGCCTCGTTGGGTTGAGCTGAGCGAGGTGACAGCCCCCTTGCGTTATTCTTGGTGATGCCTCCATTCAGAAAAGGCGCAGCAGCCTGCAGCTGGCGTTTCCCCTTTCTTTCAGGAACAGTGAGGAAGGTTACGAGACATGAAAAGAGAACATACTTGTGCTGGGCAGGGGAATCCATGTGCGAAGCTTTCCTTTGTAGGGCAGAGCGTCAAACCGTGAGCACTGCAGCTGGCGGAAGGAAGGCTGCTCAGAGGCACAGCGCTCTGTGTTACACAAGCGGTAACGCTGGCGTTCTCCCAAACAATATTTACCTCCATACTTGGGTCTAGCAAATCAAAGAAAGAAAAAAAACAAACCTTGAGATCAGCATCTACCATACTGAGAAAACTCACTTATATATTTACTGAGAAAAATTATACTTCAACACATACAGTAAGACATCTGCCCTCTCTAGTGACTGCACGCTGGAAGGGGAGAAGTCATCACTCTCTAGTGATTTGAAGTCAGGATAGGATCTCGGTATGAAAAGAAAGAAGGCTGGAATGAGATCAACACTTCTCTGACACCCTCCACTTATAACTCATACGATCACTATACAACCTTGTATCTGTTATCAACCGAATGGGCAAATGCCTTGATGCTACTATGTAAGCCACATTGAGCCTGCAAATAGGTGGGAAAATGTGGGGTACAAATGCAATAAATAAATAAAATAAAAGTAGTAATCTCTGTCTTTTGGCATGATTTAATAATCTATGCTTACTGTTAAATTAACCTTTTAATGTCAGTCATTGCTGTTTATTGCTTGTAAGTCACACTGAAACTGAGCCAGTTTGGGATAATGTGGGGTATAAATATCATAAATCAATCTCAGAATGTACACTGCTCCCTCTAGTGACAGGATGCTGAATTAAGATCTTGGGGTATGAACTTCCCTCCAGTGATCAGAGGCTGAAATAGGATTGGGGGGGGGGGGGGGGGGGGGGGGGGGAGGAACATCCCCTCTAATAAGATCCCAATTTAGGCCCTGTTTACTAAGGTGCATTACTGTTTTTAACGCGCCTACAATTAGCATGTGAACTAACCGTGTAGGCGCCTATAGGGATATTGTAGGCACGTACATGGTTAACGCGTGTAAAAAATGTTAGTGTGCTATTTGAAGTCCCTGATTCTACCCATTCAGATCAGCACTGCAAGTCCCATAATGCACCAGAATAGTGTTAGAAATCCAGAACTGACCTAAGATAAGCCTTTTGGAACTGGATAACTTGGAAGCACTCCAGCTCTAACCATTAGGCCATTCCATTAAAAGTGGGCTCACCTAGCTCCCGTGGCCACTCAGAAACGGTTACTGCCACAATGCCCACAGCTATGCTGGGCACTTTTCCCTGCAACTTCTGAAGGGAGGAGATGATGAATGAAGATTGGAGGGGGTGCGGAAGAATGAGAAGTAAGCGGAAGACCATAAATGTCTTTTTCCCTGGGGCAAATAGAGTTATCCCGGGACTCAAGAGCATGTGGAGTTCTCACTAGTTAATAGAGACTGGAATAGGATTATCAGGGTTTGAGACCCTTCCTCTGCTGACCATCGGCTGAAATAAGCTCTAGAGGTGTGAGGCACTTGCAGTGGCGTAGCCAGACCTGACTTTTTGGGTGGGCCCAGAGCTAATATGGGTGGGCACTATGTATATAGGTATGAGTAGTGCAAAATAATGCCTTAGAATGCTGCCCAACAGCTGCCCTGCACCAATATAAACTACATACATACTTCATGGAAAAAAACAATATATATTTTTTGTTACATTTGTACCCCGCGCTTTCCCACTCATGGCAGGCTCAATGCGGCTTACATGGGGCAATGGAGGGTTAAGTGACTTGCCCAGAGTCACAAGGAGCTGCCTGTGCCTGAAGTGGGAATTGAACTCAGTTCCTCACCCTAACATAAGTCTACTATAATGGCAAACATCTCAACGCACATGACAGGATCCTCCATTATAATTACAGCAATGACATATAACAATGTATTCAAATTCTGGTAGCATCTCAATAATGACAACAAAATCCCGTCACTGCCAGGTACTTTGTGAAGTAACACTAAATCCTGCAAGGAGGCTTCTTAGAGCCTATATTACAAACTGTCAATAACAGTACCTTTATGTTTAAATCTCTTTATTAACACAAGATGTACATTCATAGTACTTCAACCAATACAACAGATTATTATCAATTCTTTATCAGAGTGTCTAAATTCTTTTCTCTTTTATTCCCAAATAATACCCCCCTCCCCCCCACCCTCCTGTCCTTTATGGTTCAAATTATTTTATTAAATGAGCATTGCTGTAAGGCAAGCATCTACAACCTTCAATAGTAATAATAGACACATTCTACAGCTTAACATATGTCAACTGCTAATTGGTTCCATCAACAGTTCACCTTTCCCCTCCCATTGCCCTCCCTCAACCCTCCCCCCTTCCCTCTTCCCCTTCCCCCCCCCCCCCCACTTCTCCCTTAATCCCCTCCCTCAGTGTCCTTGTAGTCCATCAGTTCGGGTGACTTTATAGGTTCAATAAGTGACTTCTAGCTGCGGGGCTCATGGTGTTCCAAAAAGGTGACCACACCAGTTGCAGTTCTTCTCCTGCGCTCGTGTCCATGTCTTTTATTCCAATACGTTCCATACGTAGCAACCTCATCATCTGTATCCGCCACTGTGACAATGTGGGGTATTTATATGTCAACCATTCCTGCAAGATAACTTGCCGTGCCACAACTACTACTTTGTTGATAAAAATTTTGTATCCTTTTGAAATCGGATGTCCCATCTTTGGTTGTCCAAAGAGTAGCGCCGGTTTGCATCTCCATCTGTTCTTCCATAAATTGGATATGTACTGCACCAATGTTTTCCAAAACTTGTGTATGCCTTCATACGACCAAAACATGTGGCCTAGTGTTGCCCCACTAAACCCACATTTCAAACATGCTCCCCAAGGGGAGAGTCCCATATGGAAGGCCCGTCTTGGTGGAATATAGAGGCAAAGCGCAAATTTGTATTGCTGCTCCCAATGTGCTGGCCAGGCCGATCTACTTCTAATAGACAGAATGTATGATTTGATGGTTTCCAAAGATATGGTGAAAGTTAAGTCTTGTTGCCAGGAGTTTACTAGTTTACCATAATCTAGTTCCGGCATTGTGTCCCTTATGTGTCTGTGATGAAAGGAAAGAGGCACTTTGTTCTGGGCCTCCAACGAAAAGGCTGTTGACAGTTCCTCCTGAACGTCTTCTGCCAGGTCTTCCCACGGCAAGGATGATACATAGTGGTGTAGTTGTCCATAATAAAATGCATCCCTGTCCGGCAGGGCAAATTCTGCCTGTAATTCTGAAAATGGTTTCATTCGGACCCCCTCTGTAACTACCTGTAATAAATATTTTATTTCTTTCTTATCCCATCTGCGAAAGACTGAGTACATTTGCCCTGGAGGAAATGCTACATTACCACAGATCGGTAAGTATGGGGTGGTTTTGGTGGAGAATTTGTGCATTCTGCATATCCACCTCCACGCTGCCCTGGCTACATGTATTATCTGAGTTGGTTTTAATAACTTGGGTATTCTTGCCCCGGTGACATGCAAGTAGTTACTGAAGTGTACCCCTAATGTCAATCTCTGCTCTAGCTCGGTATTAGAGTATTCCTGTGTTTGTCTAAACCAATCGTTAACATGTCTCATGCCACAGGCCACATTTAGGAACCTAAGGCTAAGGAGCCCCAGCCCTCCATATTCTACTGGGATCTGTAGTGTTTCTATGGGGAGACGTGCTCTCTTCCCCCTCCATAGAAAACGTTGAAGCATGGCGTTTAATTGCCTTTCATCTGTCTTTTTCAAGTACAATGGTAAAGTTTGAAGTACATATAACCATTGGGGTACTACCATCATATTATACAATGCAATTCTTCCCCCCAAAGAGAGAGGTAAGGAGGCCCACGCCCGCAGTCTCCCCTCTGTTCCTTTGAGTAGCCGACGGACATTATACTCGTACAGATTCGTGAGATCAGAGGGAATATACACCCCTAAGTATTTGAGCTCTCTTGTTGCCAATTGCAACGGTAGTCTGTGTTCCGTGAGTGTTCGAGTTTTAGGTCCTAAGGCGAGGACATGTGATTTGCCTATATTTAGTTTAAAACCTGATAGCCGACCATATTGGTCTATGCTGTCTAGTAATTTGTCTAAGGAGTGATCTGGGTTGGTCAATGTTAACATGAAATCATCGGCATACGCCAAGACTTTTACTTCCTGACCTGCTATTTTAACTCCCTCTATTTCTTTAGTATGTTTTAGTGTCCGGAGCAGTGGCTCCAATGCAATTACAAATAGTAGGGGGGATAGGGGGCAACCCTGTCTCGTACCTTTCCCAATACCAAATGCTTCCTCACTTATCCCATTCACTATCACCCCTGCCTCTGGGTTACAATATAGGGTTTCCACTGCTTTTATGAACCATCCCTGTATTCCCATGTGACCTAGTGTTTGGAATAACCAATCCCAACGCACCTGGTCAAAAGCTTTTTCCGCATCCAAGCTAATCACCATGGCTGGGTCTCTAGTCTCCTGACATGACACCATTGCCACCAATAGTTTCCTTACATTGTGGGTTGCTTGTCTGCGTCTGACGAACCCTACTTGCTCGGGACCTATAAGAGCGGGAAGCCACCGGGCCAACCGTTCCGCCAGCACTTTCGCAAGTATTTTCACATCTAAATTGAGCAGGGATATTGGCCTATACGAGCTCACCTCCTCAGGTGGCTTTCCCGGCTTTGGTAGTAAAGTAATATGTGCTGTATTCATAAATTTGGGGAAGGTTCTCTCCTGTATCACTGCCTCATAGAACTCCAATAAGGATACTAACGCACCCGGGGGCAGCATTTTATAATATTCCCCCGTAAAACCATCTGGCCCTGGGGCTGAGTGTTGTTTTAAGGATTTCACTACTGTCTGAATCTCTGTCAAAGTGAGAGGGCTGTTCAATGACTCTAGGCCTGCCGGGGGGATTTCAGCCAGCCCCGACTTGGCTAGGTATTCTGAAAGTTGAGTGCCCAGCGGCCCATGTTCAACAGAGTAAAGGCTTGAGAAATAATCGGTGAATAGCTTCCCTATCTCTTTCCTGCCTGTTGTTATGTTGCCATTACTATCCTTTAGAGAACCACCCCAGTTTTTTATAACCCGCGTCAGTAAACGCCCTGGGCGGTTACCAAATCTTTGCAATTTATATTTATAATAAAGTGAAGATTTGTTTTCTTGGTCGTGCAAAAGCGTATTAAGCGCTATTTGGGCAGCTTTCAGCGTGTCTAGAGTGTCTTGAGTGGGGCGTTGTATGTATGCGCGTTTGGCCTTCTTCATCCGCTCTTCGAGCAGTAAGATACCTTGTGCCCTTTTCTTCCTTTTCAAGCTAGTATATGCAATTACCTCCCCCCGTAGCACTGCTTTTGAGGCGGACCACAATAGCGTAGGTTGTGCGTGCGCATGTATATCATTATTAAGAGCGTAATCTTCCCATTTGGCATTTATGTGTGCTTTGAAGTTGGGGTCCGTGTATAAATATGTTGGGAACCTCCAACCCCAGCCCCCCGTGTCATCTACTGGCATGACCAAGTCTACCCAGACCAATGCGTGATCCGATATCTCCTCTGGACCTATTATTGCAGCTTTTACCAGGTGGAACATTTTTCGGTCTATTAAAATATAATCTAGCCGAGATAAGGTTCCATGTGCTCTGGACCTATGGGTATAATCTCGCTCCCCTGGATGTAGTGTTCTCCAGGTATCGATTAGCCCCAGGGTTTGGGAGAGTTTATCAAATTCATGCATTCGCTGACCTGTATAATGAAAGGATGTGGGATTAGTGCTGTCTTGTTCTGGGTCTGCGACCATGTTAAGGTCCCCCATCACCAGGATCTGCTTAGGTTGGTATTTAAGACATTGACCTATTATTGTGTTATAAAATTTTGGGTCACAGAGGTTGGGTCCATAAATTCCCACCAGGATAAATTCAGTGCCCTGTAACCATATCTGTATTACAATGTAGTTCCCTTGTTCCCCTTTGGCCAACAACTTAGCCCTGTATTGTAAGCCTTTACGAAAGAGGACTGCCACGCCCCCTCTCTGTCCCTGTGGGGAAGCCGCATAGCACTCTCCCACCCAAAGCCTTTGCAATTTGGCATGTTCTAGATCTGTAAGCCTTGTTTCCTGCAGGCATGCTATGTCAGCTTTATGCCTCTTTAAGGCTGTCAATATTTTTGCCCTCTTTATGGGGGAGCTTATGCCTCCCACGTTCCATGTAATTAACCTTGCAGGCATAACGTAATTTGTCTATGGTTTCCAAGCAAACATGTCCCATCTATCTGTCTTGGCCATCTACCCCTGTCTCCACCAAATTTTTGTACTGTAGATTTGTGTAAGCATTGCCTTGGTGTATTTTTGTTCTGCTCCCACAGCCTCAGTCTTTCGCACCTAATTTGACTCCCTCTTATTGTGTACCATCTTCTCCCCAAATCCCCTTTATCTTCCCTAACTTGCCTCCCCGCTATAACTTCTAACCCTCCCCCCTCATTCCCCTTCCCCTTAACCTTACCCTTCTCCCCTCTTTGCTCCCTCTGCTCCGTAAGCATACCTATGGAATAGGACTTCCTTAATCGGCGAGGGGCCCCCCGCTCCAAGACACCCCAGCTTAGTACTTTACAGGCATAACATTACATACATCACCAAATATTCTTGCCCTCCGGACAGTCCATCTAGGTCCCGCTGCTTAGTTTATGTTCTGTCACAAAAGCCCGAGACTCCGCAATTGATTGGAAGTGATGCCACTTTTCCTGGTGCATTATCTTCAAGTGTGCCGGATACATGAGTGCAAATTTTACCTTGTTCTTGGCCAGATCAGAGCAAACCGGATGGAATGCTCACCTTTGCTCTTGAACCCTCTGCGAGTAATCTTGAAATATCATTATTTGGTGACCTTCAAAGCTCAAATTGTCTCTCTTTAAGCGGAACCCTCTGAGAATCTCTACTTTATGTCGAAAGTTTAAGATTTTTGCCACAACTGTTCTCGGACGCTGCGAGTTCACCATTTTTCTTCCCACTCTATGCGCCCGTTCGATGGTTATGGTGCCCATGGAATCTGTCAGCGCCAGCTCTTTCGATAGCCACATCTCTAGCCAGTCAGTCAGGTTCCGCTCCGGCACTCGCTCTGGGATCCCTACGATCCTGATGTTATTGCGCCGGGAGCGGTTTTCTAGGTCTTCTAGTTTTTCAGCCTGTTCTGCAAGTTGTTTTTGCAGTTGTGCAATATCCGGGCCCTGTGCGCGGGAATCATCTTCCAGCGCGGAGACTCTCACTTCCAAATCGGCGGTTCTAGTTTCTAAGCCATCCAGTCCGACTTGTATGGATTCCAAATTCTTCGACAAAGCGTCCCAACGGGGATTCAGGGCGCGGATCACCGCCGCAGTTATTTGTTCCAGCTGCTGGTCTGTAAATATAGAAGCCGGTTGCGGCGTACCGTCCGCCATTTTATTTTCTCCACACGCTACCTTGCCCCGTGTCTTCGCGCTGGATTTTTGCGCCATCTCGGTAGGTGATTTGCCTAAATATTTTTCCATGCGGTCTGGAGCTCAAGGGGGCTGTCTGGAGGGGCTCGTTCGCCTTTTTTAAGCAATTATTCTGCCGTTCTGGAGCGGGGGATCCCGGAGCCTCGAGCCACTGCTGCCGCCTCGCTCACCGCATGACCGGAAGTCATCATAACAGTACCTTTAAAAAGGCAGCAGTGAATATACACAACAGCAATATGCATCCCATTGGAAAAGCCAGAAAAGTCAGACTCATAGATCCCCATACAAACCACATGCCAGCAGAAACTCTCACCTGCTCGGTCACATGCAGACCACAGACCAACCCTCATCAATTACAGAATAAAGGACCAAAAATTAGAAATGTATTGATTTATTTTCTAAATTTTTATGCCACATTATCTCTGCAATTCTAAACAGATCACAATTAAACACACATTAATTTTAAAACATATTACAAAAACAAAGACCTTCCCTACTCTACCCCATCCATCCCAGCAGCCTGGCATCAGCTTTTCCCTTCAATACTCTCTATCCATCCCTGTAGCTCAGCATCAGCCCTTCCCTCCCCCATCCATCCCAGTAGCCCAGTATCAATCCTTTGTTCCCCACCATCCATCCCATAGCTAAACATCAGCTCTATCCTTCCACCCCACTCTTCCCTGTAGCCTAGCATCAGTCCTTCCCTCCCCCATCCATCCCCATAGCTCAGCATCAGCCCTTCCCTCCCCCATCCATCCCCATAGCTCAGCATCAGCCCTTCACTCCCCCATCCATCCCTGTAGCCCAGTATCAATCCTTCCCTTCCCCACCATCCATCCCATAGCTAAACATCAGCTCTATCCTTCCACCCCACTCCTCCCTGTAGCCTAGCATCAGCCCTTCCCTCCCCCATCCATCCCCATAGCTCAGCATCAGCCCTTCCCTCCCCCATCTATCCCCATAGCTCAGCATCAGCCCTTCCCTCCCCCATCTATCCCCATAGCTCAGCATCAGCCCTTCCCTCCCCATCCATCCCTATAGCTCAGCATCAGCCCTTCCCTCCCCCATCCATCCCTGTAGCCCAGTATCAATCCTTCCCTTCCCCACCATCCATCCCATAGCTAAACATCAGCTCTATCCTTCCACCCCACTCTTCCCTGTAGCCTAGCATCAGTCCTTCCCTCCCCCATCCATCCCCATAGCTCAGCATCAGCCCTTCCCTCCCCCATCCATCCCCATAGCTCAGCATCAGCCCTTCCCTCCCCCATCTATCCCCATAGCTCAGCATCAGCCCTTCCCTCCCCATCCATCCCTATAGCTCAGCATCAGCCCTTCCCTCCCCCATCCATCCCTGTAGCCCAGTATCAATCCTTCCCTTCCCCACCATCCATCCCATAGCTAAACATCAGCTCTATCCTTCCACCCCACTCCTCCCTGTAGCCTAGCATCAGCCCTTCCCTCCCCCATCTATCCCTATAGCTCAGCATCAGCACTTCCCTCCCCCATCCATCCCATAGGTAAACATCAGCTCTATCCTTCCACCCCACTCCTCCCTGTAGCCTAGCATCAGCCCTTCCCTCCCCATCCATCCCTATAGCTCAGCATCAGCCCTTCCCTCCCCCATCCATCCCTATAGCTCAGCATCAGCCCTTCCCTCCCCCATCCATCCCCATAGCTCAGCATCAGCTCTTCCCTCCCCCATCCATCCCATAGCTAAACATCAGCTCTATCCTTCCACCCCACTCCTCCCTGTAGCCTAGCATCAGCCCTTCCCTCCCCCATCCATCCCTATAGCTCAGCATCAGCCCTTCCCTCCCCATCCATCCCTATAGCTCAGCATCAGCCCTTCCCTCCCCATCCATCCCTATAGCTCAGCATCAGCCCTTCACTCCCCCATCTATCCCCATAGCTCAGCATCAGCCCTTCCCTCCCCATCCATCCCTATAGCTCAGCATCAGCCCTTCACTCCCCCATCCATCCCTATAGCTCAGCATCAGCCCTTCCCTCCCCCATCTATCCCCATAGCTCAGCATCAGCCCTTCCCTCCCCATCCATCCCCATAGCTCAGCATCAGCCCTTCCCTCCCCATCCATCCCTATAGCTCAGCATCAGCCCTTCCCTCCCCCATCCATCCCATAGCTAAACATCAGCTCTATCCTTCCACCCCACTCCTCCCTGTAGCCTAGCATCAGCCCTGTCCTACTCCCTACCCCTCCCCCCACCCCCCATGGAAGTAAATAAAAAAAGGCTTTTTTCATGCCCACCTCTGCACGCACCGGTCCACCCAGAGAAAACCGCCAGCGCCTACACTTTTATTTATTTTTTAATTTTAAACTTGGCACTGCAGAGACCACCCCCACCCAAAACCCCACCAAAATGAGAGAAAGACAACTTTTTTTAAAAATTAAGCTAGCTTGGCACTATTAAAATCTATTGTTGGGGAATTTTTGGGTGGGGATGGACTCCTCATTGCGTTAGGGCAGGCAGTGAAATGTCTACCCCCCCCCCCCCCCATCCAGAAGCCCACTACCAGACCACAGCCATGATTTTGATTACAAAAGAGTAATCAAAATGCTGGCTGGTCATGGTGCTGAGCTTCTGGGTGGGGGCGGGCTCTTCACTGCAGGGCAAAAAAAGGTATATTTTAATCATTAAATATGTACATTTTTTGCCCTAGGCAGTGAGTGAAGTGTTTACCCCACTCAGAAATTCCACAACCACAACAATAAATGTTAACAGTGCCCAGGCCCCAGCTAGCTTAATTTAGAAAGAAATTACATGATGAAGTTAAAATTATGATGTAAAAAAAAAAAGCATTAAATTACAATTTTATTACCCGCTGGGCTGGGCTGGCAGCTGCTTGGCAGTATTAGAGTTGCACTCGATTCTCAAATGATCTTCTCGACCTTTTTCCCAATTCCCACATTTCCAGGGCAGAGCCAGGCTGAGGCTCGCAGTGCACTAGCTCAATGCTCAACCCTCCTGCGTGCACGTGCAGCTATTTTTTTAGCCTGCCCTCCCCTGATGCCATGAGCGAGCGAGCAGATGGAGTGGAGCGAGAGCAAGGCTGAGCACGCGGCCGCGCACAGCCATGTCATCATACCGTTACCGCGTAGGATTGGAAATCTGATGGAACAACTACAACAACGACGAGGCCGCCGAGCACGAACTGCGCGGCCGCGATGTGACGGGCCTGCAAGTGGCAGTGCGTTAGCGCCGAGCCTGCCACTCTTGACTCTGCAAGCCCGAAAAGTAGGCGGGCTGGAGCCTGGACTCAAGATCAGCTGACCTGAGCAAGTGGTGCCGTCTCTGCCGTGGTACACTACGCTAGGCTGCTGCAGTGTATGCGCTTGGGTGGGCGGGCCTGGGCCGAAATTGGGTGGGCCTGTGCCCACCCAGGCCCACCCGTAGCTACGCCCCTGCAAAGGGGAGCCAGTTGATATTCTGTATCTGGATTTTCAAAAGGCGTTTGACAAGGTACCTCATGAAAGGCTACAGAGGAAATTGGAGGGTCATGGTATGGAGGAAATGTCCTATTGTGGATTAAAAACTGGTTGAAGGATAGGAAACAGAGAGTGGGGTTAAATGGGCAGTATTCACAATGGAGAAGGGTAGTTAGTGGGGTTCCTCAGGGGTCCGTGCTAGGACCGCTGCTTTTTAATATATTTATAAATGATTTAGAGATGGGAGTAACTAGCGAGGTAATTAAATTTGCTGATGACACAAAGTTATTCAAAGTCATTAACTCGCGACAGGATTGTGAAAAATTACAGAAGGACCTTACGAGACTGGGAGACTGGGTGGCTAGATGGCAGATGACGTTTAATGTGAGCAAGTGCATGTAGGAAAAAATAACCCGAATTATAGTTACGTCATGCAAGGTTTCACGTTAGGAGTTACGGACCAAGAAAGGGATCTGGGTGTCGTCGTCAATAATACACTGAAACCTTCTGCTCAGTGTGCTGCTGCGGCTCGGAAAGCGAACAGAATGTTGGGTATTATTAGGAAAGGTATGGCAAACAGGTGTGAGGATGTTATAATGCCGTTATATCGCTCCATGGTGCGACCGCACCTTGAGTATTGTAATGATAGCGGGGATGGGACAACTTCCCTATGAAGAAAGACTAAGGAGGCTAGGGCTTTTCAGCTTGGAGAAGAGACGGCTGAGGGGAAACACGATAGAGGTATATAAAATAATGAGTGGAGTGGAACAGGTGGATGTGAAGCGTCTGTTCACGCTTTCCAAAAATACTAGGACTACGTTTGGGAAGCTTGCCAGGTGCCCTTGACCTGGATTGGCCGCTGTCGTGGACAGGATGCTGGGCTCAATGGACCCTTGGTCTTTTCCCAGTGTGGCATTACTTATGTAATCTTTAGATGTATTCAACACAAGACCATTTGCACGCATCCGTTTTCTCACTCTAGCCATTCAACCACTCAACTGGATATGCAAACCATTCCCCCAAGACATTTCTCTTCTCAGCATTGGGCCTCTCTCTCTTTTTAACTCTCTAATGACAGTTGCAGCTCTCATGTGTTTTCTCCAGTACATAGGGCACATCCTAGCTTGTGATCTACAACAGTAAACCTCATGGAAATGTAGTGCCTAAAACACAAATCTGCTACTGAAGGAACTGCTGAGAGCACCATCACTGAGGAAATATACAAAAGACTCTCAGTTGTGTGGGAAGACTATAAGGAGGGTAATCTAAATTCTCTACAGATCACCTAAAATTCTGTGCTGGGATGCTGCATGTTCAGTGCAAATTCTATACTGGCAACGATACATCTAGAGTATTTACGTGGCAACATTTCGACATGGCAGCTCACAGCATGTCGATGGCTGGTGTAAACGTCTGTTGACTAAATGCTGCCGTTGCGGGCATAACCTTAGCAGGTCCCTGACCCACCCATGTCCCACCCCCTGCAGTTACAAGCTAAGGGCTAGATGCACTAATCAATTGTTAGAGCCCTTCCCTTACTGATTCCCTTAGCAAATCGGTAAGGAACGGGCATGCATCAAGGAATAGGAATGCAAATGAGCTTCTCTTTGTAGCTCACTTGCATTCTCTATTCCATCGTTAAACAGTCAGTCAATCGGCCGGTGGAGCATGCGCAGAGCAGCCAAGCGTTATGCTGGCTGCTCTGCGCATGCCTTCACTATAAAAAAAACTCCCTCTAAAAAGACGTTCTTTTTACAGGCTACAAGCTAATGTACAGTTCAGAGGCAAGAGAATAAAAACTAACCTGACGATACGGAGGAGCCTTCCAGCCCAGAAAATCGGGACGTGAGAAGACACAAATCAAAACCTTTTGGACGTTCCTCCCTCCAGGTCTCTCTCAGCCAATCACAGCGCGTTTAGCTGATACTGGTAACAGCTAAACATGCTGGGATTGGCTGAGAGAGACCTGGAGAGAGACCTGGATCAGTTATGCTATTACTTACTTGTTCTGGAGTGCTGTATTTTGTTATGCTGTTTTGATAAATGTTCAATAAAGACTTCAAACAACTTAAAAAAAGTGGAAAAAAATCCAAGTGCTTGTCCTTTTTTCTTTTTAACAAAACTATTAGTGGGATTTGAACTCACCACCTCTGGGGGGGGGGGGGGGGGGGGGGGGGGGGGGGGAGAGAGGCCGCCCAAAATGTATGTTTTTTTTTAAAGTGAAGCTTTATTAAAAAAAATCAAACAGGCTCCGATGCTGCAAGCTGTTTATTGGACATCATTCAACCCTAAATAATAAAAACGTCCTTTTGGCCGTGCTTCACTCGGCTGAGAGACCTGGAAATAAGGGAGGGCCATCCAAGCAAGTAGGGTTGTAGCTGAGTGGTTAGAGCACCAGTCTTGTAATCCAGAGGTGGCAGGTTCAAATCCCACTAATAGGTTTGTTAAAAAAAAGGATGAGCACTTGGATTTTTTCCCCACTTTTTTAAGTTGTATGAAGTCTTTATTGAACATTTATCAAAACAGCATCGGAGCCTGTTTGATTTATTTTATTTTATTTAATTTGTTTATTTATTGCACTTGTATCCCACATTTTCCCACCTATTTGCAGGCTCAATGTGGCTTACAAAGATATGTTATGGCATCGCCATAACAGTTGGTGTTACAAAGAGATAAATGAAGACAGGAGGATCTGGTCAAGCAGTTGTAGAGTAAGATATTCTGAATCAAGGCGTATAGGGGTTGTGTTCTAGTTAATTATGGGTTCTCATGGTAGGCTTTGTTAAAGAGATAGGTTTTCAAAGCTTTGCGGAAGTTATTTAGTTCATTGATCGTTTTCAAGTGGATTGGTAGTGCATTCCACATCTGCGTACTCATGTAGGAAAAAGCTGGTCGCGTGTGTTAGTTTGTATTTTACACCTTTACAGCTGGGGAAGGGTAGGTTGAGAAAGGTGCGGGAAGATCGTTTAGAATTTCTGGGTGGCAGGTCCACGAGGTCTCGCATGTAGGTCGGGGCATCTCCATAGATGATTTTATGAACAATCGTGCAGATCTTGAACGTGGTGCGTTCTTTCAGTGGGAACCAGTGTAATTTCTTTCTTAGGGGTTTTGCACTTTCATATTTTGTTTTTCCAAATATGAGTCTGGCTGCAGTATTCTGGGCCGTTTGAAGTTTCTTGATGGTCTGTTCTTTACAACCAGCGAAAATTGCATTGCAGTAGTCCAGGTGACTTAGTACCAAGGACTGCACCAGGTTGCGAAAGATGGCCCTTGGGAAGAAAGGTTTTACTCTTTTGAGTTTCCACATTGAGTGAAACATCTTTTTCGTTGAATTCTTCACGTGGTTTTCAAGTGTGAGATTTCGGTCAATGGTGACTCCCAGAATTTTTAGATTGTTTGAGATGAGGAGGGAAAAGTTAGGGGTGGCTATGGTGGTGAATTTATTTGTCTTGTGTTGTGAGGTGAGTATAAGACA
The DNA here is from genome assembly GCF_901765095.1 of Microcaecilia unicolor. Taxonomy (NCBI): domain Eukaryota; kingdom Metazoa; phylum Chordata; class Amphibia; order Gymnophiona; family Siphonopidae; genus Microcaecilia; species Microcaecilia unicolor. The sequence continues at coordinate 769,541,583 of NC_044031.1, read as the reverse complement.
TTGTGTTTTTTCTGTTATATAGTGAAGAACGTCCATAAAGGACGCTCCTGACGAGCACTTGGCCATTTTTGCCCCCCGATTTTTTTTTTTTTACATTTTAATAATTTTTCCAATCTCGCGAGGTACAGACCTCTCGTTAGATTTTCCAGCGTTTTCCAGCGTTAAGGCAATCGGAAAAGGTTAGTGCATCTCATTACAATGGGGTTTCTACACAATTTGATCATCTGCATTCCGTTTTCGTTAGCTGCTACCGTCGTTGGAAAAAAGTCTTTAGTGCATGCCAGGGTTTACTACTTGCTCGTTAAGGGCTCGTTAAGTTTAGTGCATCTGGCCCTAAGTACAGTTACAATGTGTATCTGCAAGTTACTGCCAATTATGACCAATAATTAAGAACATAATAGCCATCCTGGGTCAGACCAATGGTCCATCTAGCCCAGTATCATGTTTCCAACAGTGACCAACTCAGGACACAAGTACCAGACAGAATCCCAAAGAGTAACAACATTCTACGCTACCAATCCCAGGGTTCCCCCCATGTCTCTCTCAGTAGCAAACTATTGACTTTTCCTCCAGGAACTGGTCGAAACCTTTTTTTAAGAGTGAAAAAGACTTCCTCCTATTTGTTTTAAAAGTATTTCATTGAGTGCCTCTAGTCTAGGAACCACTCTCTGGAACTCACTTCTCGTAGGCATTAGAACAGATTGCAATTGACAAAGCTTCAGGAAAAAACTTAAAAACTACTACTACTATTTAGCATTTTTATAGCGCTACAAGGCATACGCAGCACTGCACAAACATAGAAGAAAGACAGTCCCTGCTCAAAGAGCTTACAGTCTAATAGACAAAAAATAAAGTCAACAAATCAAATCAATTAATGTGTACAGGAAGGAGGAGAGGAGGGTAGGTGGAGGCGAGTGGTTACAAGTGGTTACGAGTCAAAAGCAATGTTAAAGAGGTGGGCTTTCAGTCTAGATTTAAAGGTGGCCAAGGATGGGGCAAGACGTAGGGGCTCAGGAAGTTTATTCCAGGCGTAGGGTGCAGCGAGACAGAAGGCCCGAAGTCTGGAGTTGGCAGTAGTGGAGAAGGGAACAGATAAGGATTTATCCATGGAGCGGAGTGCACGGGAAGGGGTGTAGGGAAGGACGAGTGTGGAGAGATACTGGGGAGCAGCAGAGTGAGTACATTTATAGGTTAGTGGAAGAAGTTTGAACAGGATGCGAAAACGGATAGGGAGCCAGTGAAGCAACTTGAGGAGAGGGGTAGTATGAGTAAAGCGACCCTGGTGGAAGACAAGACGGGCAGCAGAGTTTTGAACCGATTGGAGAGGGGAGAGGTGACTAAGTGGGAGGCCAGCAAGAAGCAGATTGCAGTAGTCTAACCCATCTTGTTCCCAAAGCCAAACAAATAAATGCCCGACTGCAAAGATCCCTCGAGATTCCTCAGACTCTTACCGACTTGATTATGTTAATCCTCTTTTTCCCTCACTGATCATAGGCTGATCTTCTTACTTGATGCATGTTAACTTCTGCTGCAAGCTACCAATTAACTGATGTAAAGCACACTGAACCCTAATGGGGATTTTAGCTAATTTGTCAGTTAGGTAACGTGGGTAAATGCTTATAAACCACATTCGCGCACAGGAATTGTGCAGGAAAGATTTTAGAATACACAACTTTTCTTGGAGGTCTCTGAAATGCAGTGACCAGATACAGACTCTGCTCCCAGCTGCTGAACTGTGCATCCTGCAAAAGGATGCAAACGTGAGCTGAGATTTACAGACCCATGGAAGGCAGTATTATTAAATAATTTTACAAACAACTGACAGCCTAATAATCCTCCCTATGCGCAGACTGTAAGAGGAAGAATCAGGACCAGCAAAGGTACTTACGTGGGATTAGTGCATCTGCGTTCTGAGTTCTGCACCCCAGCGCCACACGACCGAGAGCACCTGGACCAGGAACTCCAGGCTCCCCAACCTCCATGAATGGGTCCAGGCTGGAAACTGACAGGCACACATTCTCCATCAAAGCACCACTACAGGCAAAGAAAGAACAAACAGATGCTGGATCTCAAGAACTGAACAGTCGCTGGACTAAAAAGCACCCCAGGTAAAGCTTTCTTTTGGCTGTCCCCAATTGGCTTAAACGGGAGGCATAGCCCCCCCCCCCCTCCCACTACCGTTGGTTTGGTATGTGGGCAGTCACATTGCTTGCCCATTCCTTGCAATGACACAGTTGGGCAAGCACAGCAGGATCCCAGCACGACCACACCAGAAAACTGCAGCAGAATCCCAGTATATCCAGCCATGGGAACGCTAAGCAAGTCTGTGTGCTGGATGTCCAACACTGAAAATGGCTCCAGCTGCTGAACCCACAGACCTTGGTGAACCATGACCTGCATGGATGGGACACGGAGGAAGTACTTTGTATTCTGATACTCCAGGAAGCCCCGACACTACTATAGTGCTACTGACTGCGTAGGACCTGCTGGACGTGAAAACCCAAGAGACTGACTGTACCTTCCCGTCACCGCATTTAGTGCCGTCAACCGCTGCATTGAGCTTGGAATGACAAGTGGTTCCAACGCTGCACCACAGCGTGTTACAGACATTCTAGAGAAGAAGAACGTGACACAAGTTACCCCCAGGACACCCCAGGACAACTGAAGCACACGTCTGACAATCTTACTGCATCCACTTCACCAGTACCTTTCCCTGCGTTCTACCGAAATTGATATTTGCAAGTAATTATGTGGCTAGAAGAAGGTGCAGGCTGCTAGTGGATGCCAATTACATTTCAGCCACATTTAGGGGGTACATTTATAAGCTTCTGCTGCTTGAAAAGCCTGTTCCACATCAAATGCAGGTATTTTCTCGCAGACCACACACAGGCTTTCCAGGCAGCGCAGCATGGGTGGACTTGCAATGTATGTTCACACTTTAGTGCATGCACTGATTTACACCTATTTCAGGACTCCGCCCCCAAACACACCTGCATGAGAATCACACAAAAGTGAAACCACCTTTGCACTATGCTGACTTGTACACACGTAAATGTCCCTTTTACACACATAAAATTCTTTCTACTATTCCCGAACAGCTACATTGCCAGACTCAGCATTTACAGTTGAAAATCTGCAAAAGAGATACTGACAAATTCTCCATCTAGTTTTGTATAGTTGTCGGGCTTCTGAGAATTTACCCCAGTGCTTTTAGCTTCTTCAGTTTCTGTATTTTGCTGGCTTTTCCTCCCTCCAGTCCATGTGGTTTCTGTCATAGCCTTATCGAGTGACAAATAGAAGATTAAAGGGAAAGCATAGAATCCCTTCCCACCCCAGCTCTGACCCTGTGTCAGCCTCTAGCTGGTAAGTAGTGAGACTGAACCCCTTCCTCCCCCCCCCCCACCCCCCTACTAAAGATAACTGCTACAGCCTGTGCTAGTGATTGGGCAGCCCCGCAACCCCCGAATTTCCATACACAAATTGAAGGCAACGCTCTACCCCCGGTTTTTAACATCTGAGTGCCAGTGTGACATCTAGACTGTTCTTCTTCCTGGAACAGCCATGCCGTGTTAGTCCCACCCTGGAACAGTGCTTGCTCCGTCCCCCCAAGTGACGTTGCTGGGGTGCGCAAAAGGATTTGAGGTCAGGCCCAGAGTGACAAGTGCCTCCTTGTCATGCCGAAAAAGTAGCACTCCTTTGTAGGACATTATGGGGTAACTGAATTGTCTGATGTATACTGTGGACCTAGAAGTCTGCCCAGCACTGTCCTTGATCTAAATTTTCTGAATGTAATGTTAAAGCCGCTGAAAAGCTCCACTTGGGCCCATCCAAATCGATTCAGCCATGATTAAGACACAGACTGCAGAAGTCCGCCCAGCACTGCTCTTTTTCTCCAACTTCTGAAGCTGAATTTGTCCAGGCCACTGCCTTAAAGGTTTGCCCAGTACTGGCTTTGCTTCCCAATTGCAGTGTTCCTTTAACAGATTTTAATACAGAAACTCAGTTCTGATCCTTTTACATTTATTTATTTAGATTTTGCTCACACCTTTTTCAGTAGTAGCTCAAGGTGAGATACTTTCAGGTACTCTGGCTATTTCTCTGTCCCAGGAGGGCTCACAATCTAAGTTTGTACCTGAGGTAATGGAGGGTTAAGTGACTTGCCCAAGATCACAAGAAGCAGCAGTGGGATTTGAACCTGGTGCTCTAACCACTAGGCCACTCCTCCACCCCAAAGAATCTTGTTACTCTTTGGGGTTCCACATGGAATGTTGCTACACTTTGAAATTCTGCATGGAATCTTGTTATTCTTTAGAATTCTAGAATCTTTGTTTATTTATTTAGATTTTGCTCACACCTTTTTCAGTAGTAGCTCAAGGTGAGTTACATTCAGGTACTCTGGATATTTCTCTGTCCCAGGAGGGCTCAACAATCTAAGTTTGTACCTGAGGTAATGGAGGGTTAAGTGACTTGCCCAAGGTCACAAGGAGCACCAGTGGGATTTGAACCGGCCACCTCTGGATTGCAAGACCGGTGCTCTAACCACTAGGCCAGTCCTCCATTCATGTTAGTGATTGTACGGTCTCTAAGAAATAAGGTAGCAATGTTTGAGTTAATTAGAGACAGCAATGGTGATTTTGTATGTTTGACTGGATCATGGTTGATTGATAAAGATATAGTAATTTTGAAACAACTTTTGTCTTCCAGGTTATGAGATTTTCTCTCACATGTATAGTAAGAGGAGGAGGGGGAGGAGAGCGACTTTATACAGGGATTTTGTTTCATTTACCTGTTTTACAAGGGATTAAAGTTTTAATTTTGGTATCTTCACTGGTAAACCTTATCTTCTTTTATTGCCCCAGGGATTTTAACTAATAGTTTTTCTAGTGTCATTGAACTGCTTTTAGATTTGAACTTAGATCCAAGTATAACAGTTATCATGGGGGATTTAAATCTTCATGTTGATGAGTACGATACTGATATGACCGTCACTGAGGTTCTTTTTGCCTTGGATTCCTTGAGATGGAAACAAATTATTTCTCAAGCTACTCATGGAGAAAGTTATACTTTAGATCTTCTTTTTGTTGATAAATAGGGTTTCTGTTGATAAGATTGAGTAAAGTGGTAGCTGTGTTAGTCCATTTTTAAAGGTAATAAATAGAAATAAAACAGAGAAAAGAAAATAAGACAATACTTTTTTTTATTGGACTAACTTAATACATCTTTTGATTAATTTTTGAGGGTAATCCTTCTTCTGATCGGAAATAAGAAAATGTTGACAAATATCAGAATATATAAATGAAACACAAAAGCATTCCAATAACAGTCTCACAGGAAAAGGGTGATGTGGGTAAGGTATGAAACATGGGAACTAGGTGGACGAGGGGCAGGGAGAGATGGATGGCAGATAAGAGAGTGACAGAGCAGAATTTTATGGGTTATAGTGGGATAGAAAACCCAGATCTTTCTTACGTCAGCCTGGTGGGTGTCAAAATACTTCATCATTTCAACTTCAAAGGTCTTACGTTCCTGGATTGTCTTAAAATTTCCTTTTAGTGTCCTTACCATAAGATCATTGCTGACCCACAGAGATTAGCATCCTGGTTGGCCCTGGAGTGTTTAATATTGTGTCTGTGTAAATTGAGCCGTGTCTTTAGCATCTGGCTTGATTCTCCAATATCCCTTCTTCACACTTTTTACATTGAATGATGATATGTCCTGTCTGTCCTAACCCTTATCCCTTACTTGTCCTGTCTGTCATAATTAGATTGCAAGCTCTATCGAGCAGGGACTGTCTCTCCATGTTCAAGTGTAAAGCGCTGCGTACGTCCGGTAGCGCTATAGAAATGATAAGTAGTAGTAGTATGTATATTACATTGGAGGATGAGCATGTGAATGAGCCCCTTACTCTGAATGTTTTTCCCATGTGAGTGACTGTAGGATCCTGTGAAATGTGTTGGCACAGTTTGCAGCTGGGAATATTGCAGGGCCATGTGGCATTCTCTTCTTTCATGTTTGTTTGGCTGGGAAACTCTCTTTCAGTACTTCATCCTCCTGGAGTTGTGGCTTGTAAATCTTTTATGATTCTGCACATTTTTCTAGCTCTGGATTGTATGTCACTACCACAGGGATTCTCTCTGTGGCTCTCTTCTCTTTGACTGCAAGAGGTTTCATAAGTACATAAGCACTGCCACGCTAGGAAAAGACCAAAGGTCCATCAAGCCCAGCACTCTGTCTCCGACAGCGGCCAATCCAGGCCCCAAGAACCTGGCAAAAACCCCAAATTTAATAGTGATCAATGGACTTTTCCTTCAGGAATATATCCAGACCCCCTTTAAACTCAGCAAGGCCAGCTGCCGTCACTACCTTCTCCGGCAATGAGTTCCAGAGTCTAACTACGCGCTGAGTAAAGAAAAACTTTCTCCGATTTGTTTTAAACCTACCACATTCTAATTTCATCTTGTGTCCCCTGGTTCTATTATTGTTAGAAAGTGTAAACAAATGCTAAGTATTTTAAGGGAAGAAGCAATATTCTGGGTGTTTATCTCTGTCTCTTGGGTCAGAGCAGATATGATGGTATCTTGTGGCTTGGCTGTGTATAATGGATGTTTTGGTATGTGACAGGTGGAAGCTGGAGTTGTGGAGATAGCTCATCTGTCTGTAGGTTTCTTGTATATCGATATTTGTATGTAGCCATTGCTGATGGAAACTGTAGTGTCTAGAAAGTTGGCTTTTTCTGGGCAGTAGTCAATTTTCAATTTTATTGTAGGATGGTATGAAGGTATTTTTATTTATTTATTTATTTGTTGCATTATCCCACCTCTTTGCAGGCTCAAATTGGCTTACAATACATCATGAGTAGTGGAAGACTGTTAGTAGATAAATATTTGGTATTGCAGGATCTTGGTCAGCATGATGTTAATAAAACAAACAAAATAAACGAAGTCATAGTATACGAGCAAATATTATGAAACAGTTCTGAATATAAATGGGCGAGTTGTGCATATTCACATTGGTTGATCTTTGTGGTATGCTTTATTAAAGAGATGTGTCTTCAGTAATATGCGGAAGTTCGTTCTTTCGTAGATCGATTTCAAGCTGCGCGGCAGTGCGTTCCATAACTGTGTGCTCAGGTAGGTAAAGTTTGACGCATGCATTAGTTTGTATTTCATACCTTTGCAGTTGGGGAAGTGCAAATCAAGGAATGTACAGGATGATCTTTTGGCATTCCTAGGTGGTAAGTCTATCAGGACTGACTTGTAAGCTGGTGCATCTCCTTGGATAATTTTGTGAACTAGAAGGCATATTTTGAACGTGATGCGTTTCTTAAGTGGGAGCCAGTGTAATTTTTCTCGTAGGGGCTTGGCACTTTCAAACTTTGGTTTGCTAAATATGAGTCTAGCTGCAGTGTTCTGGGATGTGTTAATATATGGCCTAGCTTTAAGGCTACCACTGGAATAGTGATGGCCAAAGCTATGCAGCCTAGAACAACTGAAAAAAATACTGACTAGGCCAAACAGCAAGCAAGTGAATTAATATTTGAGAATCTGAAAAAAAGCAGGTCTGAACAATGAGTCCTGATACAAACTGGTACAACTTTTAATTTAAATCAGCACCTGTAATGAAAGAATGATGGATCAGATGAATAAAATGGAGCTTATTAGTTTTGGTATACAATGATACAGAGGTAATACAGAGTTCATGAGATGGTGTGAAAAGTATTGCAGCCGGAAGATGTGAAACTGTTATCTCAACGCTTCCCAAAACATGTTGATAATTAGCAGTAGCTGAGAACGGAAGGAGGTGGGCACATCAGACAGCAGACCGCATGGGAAAGTATGATCTCAGAAAGTGAGAAAGATTAGGAGCAAGGTTTCTCACCATTCACTTCTATGGAGAGGTTTATGTATAAAAGAGGGGAGATTTTGGCTTAGTTTGAGAGTCTTCTCCGAAGCTTCTGTCAGACGGCGAAGCCCTGTGCGGCTGAAACCAGAATCTGATGTCTGTATTTGTATCAACTTGAAGACCTGTGTTTGGGTAAGAAATAAAATGTATCTATCTATCTAAACCTATCTCTGTCTTTATTTTTATTGATTCTATCTTCTCTTTACCTTACATTTAGCCTACAAGGTAGATCATATACAAGTGACACTCAGTCTTTGCAGAAACTTAGACAGATGTTTAATAAGATTTATGTGGGAACATAAATGGCCCAGAGTATATCTAGATCCAGAAAAAAAAACAGAAAGCAGTAATTATGGGAATTAGTTTTTAATTACGGCTCCTAATGCCACCCCAGAATAGACCTTGTGATTGGGTGACAATGGAGGTTAGAGAAACTATACAGAACCTGATATATGAAATAAGTACCTTTAGTCCCCCGTGTGACGGAGTCAGAAAGAGGTCTATAAAAAGAGGTAGATAAAAAACAGATGTCTGGAGTTTATTGATTATTTGTTCTTTGCAGCCAGCATATAGTGCATTGCAATAGTCTAGGTGACTGAGCACTAATGATTGTACCAGGTTACGGAAAACACTCCTTGGGAAGAAAAGTCTTATTCTTTTTAATTTCCACATTGAGTGGAACATCTTCTTGGTTGTGTTTTTCACGTGGTTCTCTAGTGTTAGGTGTCGATCAATAGTGACTCCAAGAAAATTTTAGGGTTTCTGAAATAGGAAGGTTTAGAGTTGGTGTGTTAATGGCGGTGAATTCTTTCTTGTCGTGTTGTGAGGTGAGTATTAGGCACTGGGTTTTATCTGCATTGAGTTTTAGCCGAAATGCGTCCACCCAAGAGTGCATGATATTGAGACTTTGGTTGATCTCATTGGAAATTTCTTTTAGGTCTTGTTTGAATGGGATGTAGATCGTTACGTCATCTGCGTAAATGTATGGATTAAGGTTTTGATTTGATAGTAATTTAACCAAGGGTATCATCATTAAGTTGAATAGAGTCGGCGAGAGGGGGGATCCTTGTGGTACTCTGCATTCAGGTACCCATGCGGCTGAAATAGTCAAATTAGATGTCACTTGGTATGATCTTGTGATTAAAAATCCCTTGAACCAATTGAGGACGTTGCCTCCAATTCCGAAGTATTCAAGGATGTGTAATAAAATTCCGTATGAAGTAATTTTCTAGTAAACAACATCTCTCGGCTCTTTGGTTCGCTGATGAATTGAGAGTTAGTAAAAGGACCATGAGGAAATGTGAACACGAATGAATAAATAATTCAGAAACAGAAATCACCGGGAGGCTCCTTCACAATCGCATGAACCTTTTTACACTAGTTTCCAGGTTGGCTAGGATTGACACAAAGGTGTAAATATTTCAAGTCAGGATTTTGCTCATGGTTTTATTTGAAAGGTGAATACTATTGTTGAAGAGTCTGAACTAGTGCCTTTACCAAAAGAAGACGTATATCCATTGAGTCCTGACCAACTTTGAACTCAATTTCAGAACCCCACTATGGATCAGATTAAGGCTTATATGACAAATGGGGCTAATTTTCAAAGCACTTAGACTTACAAACTTCCATAGATTTCTACATAACTTTGTATGTCTAAGTGCTTTGAAAATACGCCTCCATGTCTATTGGGTCCTGTGGTTAAAGCAATAAAGAATAATTTTTCCCATCAATCTTAGAGATCATATGTAAATCATTAATGAAGATTTGTAGTAGTATTTACCTGAGATCTCACCTTTGCTGGTTTGGGCCTATACAAGCCTGAACCATTCTTCTAACAAAATGGATTCTAAAGCCTTGTGACCTGAATTCATTAGAAGAATGGTTCAGGCTTGTATAGGCCCAAACCAGCAAAGGTGAGATGTCTTCTACCAGACTCTCTGAAACTTGCTGCTGTGAAACCTGTGAATAATTATAGGACCTCTCTCATCCTTGCATCTTCTTGCTAAAATGATTGAAAAATCATGCTTGAACAACTGAACGTTTTTTGAAATTCACAAGATATTTTAGATAAGTACCAGTGTGTTTTAGATCACTGCATGATAGAGAAATGATTTTAATTTCTCCACTGGTATTTATTAAGACTGGATTTGATAAGGGCAGTCATTTTATTTTAGTAAGCTTGGATGTATCTGTGGTATTTGATTCTGTAAATCATGATATTTTATTAAATCGGCTTCAGTCATTTGATATTGGAGGTATTGTCCTTCAATGGTTTTCTTCTTACTTTTCAAACAGAAAATTTCTTAGATCAATGACAGAAATCAGATTGTTTTGAGTGTACTACAGGAGCCCCTCGGAGGTCAGCAGCATCATCAACCTTGTTCAATTTTTTTTGAGACCTCTATGTAAACTTTTAGGAAGCCTTAGGTTGCATTACAGAATATATGCTGACAATATTCAATTTTTCTTTCATGTTGGATCAACTGTTGAGGAAAGTTTTGAATTACTGTGTCTCTACTTGCAAACAGTCAGTTGTTGGATGAAAGCAAACCATTTAAAGTTGAATGTTTCCAAAACACAGGTTATGTTTCTAGCTGCCCATCCTGTATATGATGTTACCTACATCGTTTTCTCTGGATGGAGCAACCACTGAGTTGACTAAAACACTAGATCTCTTGGTGCAATTCTTGATCCTGTGCTGACAATGAGAGATCAAGTACTTAAAATGGTTGTTTTTTCGAAGCTGAGACTAATAAGACATTTGCAAGATTATCTTGATATTGAAATTTTTGACTGGTCATACAGAGTATAATAGTTCCAAATTTTGACTACTGTAATAGTGTGTTACTTGGTTTGCCTAAAAATGCTTTACGATGTTTACAGGTAGCACAAAACACAACTGCGCATGTACTATGTGAACTGGATTGGCCGCTGTCGTGGACAGGGTGCTGGGCTCGATGGACCCTTGGCCTTTTCCCAGTGTGGCATTACTTATGTACTTATCTAGGTTTGAGCATATATCTCAGGTCCTTATCAAACTTCACTGGTTACCTATTGAATTCCGTATTCAATATACTACTGTTGGTTTTTTAAATATTGACCAGTCAAGTTTCTGTAGTGATTGTATACGTTTTACATCTATATTAACCTACTCGATCCCTATGGTCAGGTACGATGAATCTGTTGGATGTTCCATCTTTTCGGTCTGTGTACTTAGATGAATGTAGGTCATCAATCTTTTACATAGCTGGGTCTACACAGCTTTGCCATTGCAACTTAGAATACCGAGAAAGGTAGAACTATGTAATAAGGAGTGGAGGAGTGGCCCAGTGGTTAGAGCAGCTGTTACAATCCAGAGGTGGCTGGTTTAAATCCCACTGCTGCTCCTTGTGATCTTAGGCAAGTCACTTAACCCTCCATTGCCTCAGGTACCAAGTTAGATTATTAGCCCTCCTGGAACAGAGAAATATCCAGTGTACCTGAATCTAACTCACCTTGAGCTACTACTGAAAAAGGTGTGAGCAAAATCCAAATAAATTATTTGAGATTCTATATGTTGATATTATCTGAGGTTCTTCATGGAATGTTGGTCTACATGGAATATTGCTACTATTTGAGATTCTACATGGAATGCTGCTGGGTGGAGGAGTGGCCTAGTGGTTAGATGGAGGAGTGGCCTAGTGGTTAGAGCACCGGTCTTGCAATCCAGAGGTGGCTGGTTCAAATCCCACTGCTGCTCCTTGTGATCTTGGGCAAAGTCACTTAACCCTCCATTGCCGCAGGTACAAATGTAGATTGTGAGCCCTCCTGGGACAGAGAAATATCCAGAGTACCTGAATGTAACTCACCTTGAGCTACTACTGAAAAAGGTGTGAGCAAAATAAATAAAATGCATCTTTGCAGAGGCCCAGTGAGTTTTAGAGCTTAACTTTAAATATGTTATGATTTGATTTTTTTGTTGCGTAAGATTATGAATGTTGTTTTATTTCTTAAATTGTGTGTTAAATTGTCTATGATTTCTGTACTCCACCTAAAGTGGTAGATAGAGCGGAATAATAATTTTTTTTTTTAATAGATTTAAACATTTGCTGCTATGGTCTGAGCTGGTTCTTGGAGAGCCCCCCCCCCCCCCCCCCCCCCCCCCCCCCCCCGAAAGCACTGCTACAGCCTGTGCTGGTGATTGGGCAGCCTCACAACCCCAGAAAGTGCTGCTACGGTCTGAGCTGATTCTTGGGGGAGCAGAAGAATTCCTACAGCCTGTGCTGGTGTCCAGAAAGCCTCATATGCTTAGAGAGCATTGCTAGAGTCTAGACTGTTGACCAGTAAATCCCATGACCCAAGCAAGCACTGTTAGCCTACGCTGGTAACAACCATCCCCATACCTTCTGTTTAGGATTGTAACTGTTTAGGATTGTTATACCTGCTATTCTGTGCATGTTACATCCCCATCCTCATTCAAACCAGGTATGCATTCACAAGCCCCTATCCTCACTCAGTACAGGCCATGCTTACATCAATATCTTCACAGAACGTGGAATACGCTCCATACTGTAGTCGGCACTGATGTCCAACATCATAGAGAACTCCAGGAGGAACTGAAGGGAAGTTCACACTTTGTTTAGCAGGAGGGTCATCCAGACACAGCCCCCATCCGCGACTGAAAAGACAAAGCAATCAGGTCAGATCAAAGGTATCCCAAACATAACCCCTACCCCAGTACAAACAGAGAGCCTATCAGAGTCACATACTGGAGTGGGGGGAAGGGTGGAGACATATAGACAACTTCCACCTTACCACACACAAAGAGAACCATCAGAATCATATAACATTAAGGGGGAGACAACCTTTACCTCAGCAAAAACAGAGGGGGGAACATACAGATGATTAAGAAGAATTAGGTCTTTCTTTGATCATCGGTACATTCTCATGTTCTATCGCACCTGAATTACTGCAATGCTGTGTATGTAGGGCCTAAATGAGAGTCTTCTGAGAAGACTTCAGACACTGCAGAATGCCACAGCATGGTTAATTTACCATTCCTCCAGGTATTTGCCTGCCTCTCCATTTCGGAAGAAGCTCTATTGGCACCTGGTTAAGTCACATATATGGTTCAAATTCTGCTCTATGACTTTTCTGATTTTTCATGGATATGCGGCATTATATTTTGGAAAATTAATACATCTTTCAGTCAAAAATTCTGCATTTTAAGCAGCAGGTTGCCTCTTTTATTAAATGCCCCAGAGGAGCGATATAGAAAACCCTGTTGAACGGAACATTTTCCTATCAATCACCGAACAATTCCAAACTCTCCTTCCCGGACCCTTTGCTCTCTGAATGATCAATCTTACAGACGACTAAGCATCGAACCTTTTCCTTCGCTGCTCTGTTCCACTGGAACTCACTTCCCTTAGCCCTCTAAGTGGAATCATCTATTTAAAAATGTCAAACTGTCTTAAAAACCTGGCTGTTCTCACTTGCTTTTACCCCTGGTTGAAGACGACTGTGGTCCAAAATTCCCTGTTGTTATTCCCCTTCCCTCTACTATGGCTCGCATCCTTGTTTAGTGCTGCCACCTTGAATGAATGATGTCTTGACTTTCCTATCAAATTATTGTAGTTCCTTTCTGCACTACTGTTCTTGGAAAAGAGAGACACAGACAACCCCCTACCCCACCACACAAAGCGACCATTATTTTTAGTTGGTCTGGACTACAAAGGGAACCACACTAGAACAGACACCTCATGCATACACATCCCCCCTCCACACACACATACATACATCAGACAACAGTCAATGAAAAGCAAAATCCCTAGCAACAGGAGAGTTGACTTATCGCCTTGTTTCTAACCTTCTCAGATCATTTGCAGTTCATATCCTTTTTGGAACATTGATGTCCTATATAATAATTCTCACCTCCAACAGGATGTGCCTGGGACCGTGCCTTCCGGCAGTGGTCTGCTAGGCAGGCAGGCAGTCAGTGACAGACAATTTAGCAAAGCAAAACAATCTAAGTGCTGGCCATTAGGACACAGGGTTGATAGGAGAGTTTTAAAAGACTGAAGGAACCGAAAGTGTTGACTGGGGGGAGGGGGGGAGTTCTGAACGACTGAAAGACATGAACATTTGGGAAAGGAAAACAATCTGAATGCTGGCCATTAGCACACAGGGTACATAGGAGAGTTTTAAAAGACTGAAGGAACCGAAAGTGTTGGGGGGGGGGGGGGGGCAAGTTCTGAATGAATGAAAGAAATGAAAATTTATGAGAGGAACACAATCTGAATGCCGGGCATTTGGACACAGGGTAGATAGGACACTTAAAAAAAAAATGAAGGACGTGAAAGTATTACATCTTGGGGGAGGGGTGAGGAGGAAAGCAGTGGGGTATCCGGATACTGCGCGTTGGTGGTAGAACGAGAGGACATGAAATGAGATTGAAGGGGGGCAGACTCAAGAAAAATGTCAGGAAGTATTTTTTCACGGAGAGAGTGGTGGATGCTTGGAATGCCCTCCCGCGGGAGGTGGTGGAAATGAAAACCGTAACGGAATTCAAACATGCGTGGGATAAGCATAAAGGAATCCTGTGCCGAAGAAATGGATCCTCAGGAGCTTAGTCAAGATCGGGAGGCGGGGCTGGTGGTTGGGAGGCGGGGATAGGGCTGGGCAGACTTATATGGTCTGTGCCAGAGCCGGTGGTGGGAAGCGGGACTGGTGGTTGGGAGGCGGGGATAGTGCTGGACAGACTTGTACGGTCTGTGCCAGAGCCGGTGGTTGGGAGGCAGGGCTGGTGGTGGGGAGGTGAGGATAGTGCTGGGCAGACTTATACGGTCTGTGCCTGTGCCAGAGCCGGTGGTTGGGAGGTGGGGCTGGTGGTTGGGAGGCAGGGATAGTGCGGGGCAGACTTATACGGTCTGTGCCCTGAAGAGCACAGGTTCAAATCAAAGTAGGGTATACACAAAAAGCAGCAAATATGAGTTATCTTGTTGGGCAGACTGGATGGACCGTGCAGGTCTTTTTCTGCCGTCATCTACTATGTTACTATGTTAGGGCCACGGGGGTACATAGACTTTTGAAAGCCTTAAGGAACCCAAAGTGTGGGAAGGAGGAGGAAAAGGAGGGGAGGGAACAGGGGAGGGGGCCCTGCCACACACTCTCATTCTCACACACACACAGTCACACAGACAGTCTCACTCTGTCACACACCCGCACATTCACTCTGGCTCTCTCTCTCAAACATACACACTCCCAGGAAAACCTTGCTAGCGCCCGTTTCATTCGTTCCAGAAACAGGCCTTTTTTTTACTAGTTTTCTATAAAGCCCAGTGCAGGCATTTGCCAAAAGGTGGCCATGACAGGTATATTTCATTTATACCTGCCTTTATCCAAGGAAGCAACATAACATACATAATTTGAAAGACACGACAATTCAGACTACTCAGAAACACAAAGGCATCAATCAGTTCAGCATAAATACTGCAGTATCAATGCAAAAGAAGAATCAGGAATCAATAAGGTGGTCTAACAGATAACACGTCAACATCTCTTTAAATGATACAGTCCACTGCTAAGACTTCAAACACAAAGGTAGCTTATTCCATACTTCAGGTCCGGCTCCAGAAAGAGTACCAGTTCTGCTCATTTATAATCACCTCAAATCAGCTGCAGAACGCAGAGCTCTAGACAGTACATAGTGCTGGAAAGCAGTTGCAAAAAGCAGGGAGAGTCACAATATAATCCTTGATGAACCAATAACAGTAGTTTGAATCAATGGTAGCCAGCGCAGTTGTCACAACAAAGGAGACACGTGATCAGTCGTGAAAGGACAGTTACCAGTGGAGCAGCTGAGTTCTGGACCATTTGCAACGCCTGGACACCAGACTTAGGCAGGCCGAAGTACAGAATATTGCAGTAGTCCAATCAAAAACTTTTCTCATCAAATGAGTGACTTCTTTTTCTTTGTGGTTTTCACTGATTTCACAAGCCAAACAGAGCATGTCCATATTAGATGATAAGGGGTGAGTCATACAGATCACTCTTACCCCACTATACAAAAGATTCTTTAACATGAACGCAGGTTCTCTCCAGATCCCCCGTCCTACTGGCAATGGAGGAATCAAATTCATTTGCTAGCCACCTGGGAGGCCAGAGAGGCGCGGGGATCCCCCAAGAAGAAAAAGGCCTTTATGCAAGTTTGGAATGGATATATAGATACGTTAAGCCCGCGAGGTCGCAGTCTGCTTTTGAATTTTACCTGTTAAATATAAGATTATATATTTGTACCTATGGTTTTCATTGTTGAAGTAGAGGGGAGATTATGCTCCTTGGGAGGGAAGTAGGGGGGGGGGGAGGGGAAGGGAAGACACACCAATGGGGCCCAGAAGAGTATAGGGCTCACTTGGGAGATTTATTGGGGAATGGGAGGAAGGAGGGGAGAAAAAATGTTTAAAAGATTGTTGAAGGATGTTATCACTGTTTGTAAGGTTGGAAGCATCTGGGGCGAATTGTTGTAGACCCCTGATTAAGGTTGTGATACGATGTGTACATCAATAAAAAATTGTTGAAACATAACATGAACGCAGGTTGTATTGCCCTGTGTCAGACACTGAGGTAGATGGTGTAACTTGACCGGGATCTTTGATAAAATGGATGTTTTTTTGCAACTTTTCAGGACCGGGCTCAGGAGTTCCTTGACATGCTGTCTGCAGCAGGCGTACAGACGTTGCTTGATCTGCTTCCCTCGTTCTTCTCAGCACCCCATCTCCGAGAGTAATCAAACCAGGTCACTTAGAAGTCCAAATAAGGGGATCCATTCCATGTTGCTCACTCCCAGGTTCAAAAGAGTTTGCAATCCCCATACCTATCATCTGCCTAATATTTGTTAAAGGGCCAGTCCTCCAAAACACTGTCCAAACCTACACACTCATTACTCCCAGGTTTTACACTGGCAACACATGTAAAATTGTCATGCCAATAAAGTTATCTGAAATTGAATTGTAAAATAAAACGATTAAGACTGGTGGGTGAACAAGGATGCGTTAAACAGAGAGATTATTAAATCTATATAGATTAGGGAAGTATGGTTTTGGATCAGTGAATCCTTAAACTAGGTCTGCATATACATAAAGGAATCCTGTGCAGAAGGAATGGATCCTCAGAAGCTTAGCCGAAATTGGGTGGTGGAGCCGGTGGGGGGAAGAGGGGTTGGTGGTTGGGAGGCGGGGCTGGTGGTTGGGAGGCGAGGATAGTGCTGGGCAGACTTATACGGTCTCTGCCAGAGCCGGTGGTTGGGAGGCGGGGCTGGTGTTTGGGAGGCGGGGATAGTGCTGGGCAGACCTATATGGTCTGTGCCAGAGACGGTCGTGAGAGGCGGGGCTGGTGGTTGGGAGGTGGGGATAGTGCTGGGCAGACTTATACGGTCTGTGCCAGAGCCGGTGGTGGGAGGCGGGACTGGTGGTTGGGAGGCGGGGATAGTGCTGGGCAGACTTATACGGTCTGTGCCAGAGCCGGTGGTGGGAGGCGGGACTGGTGGTTGGGAGGCGGGGATAGTGCTGGGCAGACTTATATGGTCTGTGCCAGAGCCGGTGGTTGGGAGGCGGGGCTGGTGGTTGGGAGGAGGGGCTGGTGGTTGGGAGGCGGGGCTGGTGGTTGGGAGGCGGGGCTGGTGGTTGGGAGGCGGGGATAGTGCTGGCAGATGTGTGTAGTCTGTGCCCTGAAAAAGACAGGTACAAATCAAGGTAAGGTATACACAAAAAATGGCAGATGTGAGTTTATCTTGTTGGGCAGACTGGGTGGACCGTGCAGGTCTTTTTCTGCCATCATCTACTATGTTACTATGTTTTACTATGTCCTGTCTCTTACACATTCTCGATAAGCCCCCGCCTTACTTCCTGCTGTCAGAATCAGCCTGGGCTCTGACCCACTCTGGCTATTCTTGTGTTCTTGTTCCAAGGAAGTTCCTGGAAGCATCACTGTTTTTCTTCTCTTTCACTCCTTGTTTTTCTAACCTTTTTAGAACAAGGACTTAAAAGGAGGGAGATGTTAAACAACTGAGGAATCCAAAAATGAGCAATGCACAAAAGAAGGATTCTGGCTCTGTGCAAACTGAAAACTCTCTGCAAAGACGAGACAACCAGGGAGTGAAGGAAGAGACACCAGCAGATGAGCCAAAGGATGAAGGAGAGAGGGAATAAACCTCAGGAGATGAGCCAAGGAAGGAGGCAGAGAAAAGACACCAAGATCTGAGAGAAGGAAGAATGGAGGAAGGGAAGAGATGAGACAGCAGGATTCAATAAAGGAAAGAGGGAGGAAAAAATACAGGAACTAACCTAGGGAGGGAGCAAAGAGACACCAAGGAGGCAGGGAGAGAAAAGACAGCAGGATTTGAGACAAGGATGAAGGGAGAGAAGAGATCAAAGTTAAAAGATGAAGAGCTGAGCCAAAAAGGGAAGGAACAGACAGGAGATGAACCAAGGAGTTAGGAACAGATGCCCAGGAGCACTGCTCAGAAAGCAGACAAGGAAGTGATTTAAAGAGAGGAGCAGCAACCTAATGGTTAGAGCTGTGGGTTGAGAACCAGGGAAACTCAGTCTCTTCAAATCTCGCTGCAGCCCCCTGTGACCTTGGGCAAGTCACTTAACCCTCCCTTGCCTCAAGTACAAACTCAGACTGTCAGGCTTATTTTCGAAAGAGAAGGATGCCCAAATCGGAAGATGGGCGTCCTTCTCACAGGGTCGCCCAAATCGGCATAATCGAAAGCCAGTTTTGGGCGTCCCCAACTGCTTTCCGTTGCAGGGACAACCAAAGTTCCCGGGGGGGTGTCGGAGGCATAGCGAAGTCGGGACTGTGGCATGCCTAACACATGGGTGTCCTCGACCCATAATGGAAAAAAAAGGGCATCTCTGACAAGCATTTGGACGACTTTACTTGGTCCAGTTTTTCTTATGACCAAGGCACAAAAAGGTGCCCGAACTGACCAGATGACCACCGGAGGGAATCGGGGATGACCTCCCCTTACTCCCCCAGTGGTCACTAACCCTCTCCCACCCTTAAAAAATTAAAAATATTTTGTGCCAGCCTCTATGCCAGCCTCAAATGTCATATTCAGGTCCATCGCAGCAGTATGCAGATCCCTGGAGCAGTTTTAGGGGTACTGCAGTGCACTTCAGGCAGGCAGACCCAGACCCATTCCCCCCTACCTGTCACACTTGTGGTGGTAAATGTGAGCCCTCCAAAACCCACCACAAACCCACTGTACCCACATCTAGGTGCCCCCCTTCACCCCTAAGGGCTATGGGTAGTGGGTTTTGGGGGGCTCAGCACACAAGGTAAGGGAGCTATGTACCTGGGAGCTTTTTCTGAAGTCCACTGCAGTGTCCCCTAGGGTGCCCGGTTGGTGTCCTGGCATGTCAGGGGGACCAGTGCACTACGAATGTTGGATGCTCCCACGACGAAAGGGCTTGGATTTGGTCGTTTCTGAGATGGGCGTCCTCGGTTTCCATTATCGCCGAAAATTGGGAACAACCATCTCTAAGGATGACCATCTTTAAGGTCGACCATAATATCGAAACGAAAGATGGACGCCCATCTTGTTTCGATAATACGGGTTTCCCCGCCCCTTTGCCGGGACGTCCTGTGAGGACGTCCTCAGGAAAACTTGGGCGCCCCTTTCGATTATGCCCCTCTGTGAGCCCTCCAGGGACAGAG
This sequence comes from Microcaecilia unicolor, assembly GCF_901765095.1. Lineage (NCBI taxonomy): Eukaryota > Metazoa > Chordata > Amphibia > Gymnophiona > Siphonopidae > Microcaecilia > Microcaecilia unicolor. The sequence continues at coordinate 769,521,981 of NC_044031.1, read as the reverse complement.
AAATACCTACTGTACCCAAGTGTAACTCACCTGGAGCTACAACTAAACAAAAGGCCTGAGCCAAATCCAAATAAATAAAAGATCACCAGGAGGGGCAGGGCCAGCCCTACACTAAGCAGATTAGGCTTCACCTAGGGCAGCAGGCTTCAGAGGCTGGCAATACAGTCCCTTAAGGGCCTTTGACCATCCACATCTGTGCCCTGGGCCCTGCGTATGGATGTTCAAAGGCTTCCATTCTCTTCTATGCAGGCATTGTTCTAGCAGAGGTTCATGGGGGGGGGGGATTAGCAGCTGTAGCAGTGGTAAGGAAAAGGGAGGGGATACTAGATACCTGGGGGGGAGGAAAGGAGAGATGCTAGATACCTGGGGGGGTGAGGACATCTGAGGAGGGGACAGAAAAAGAAAGATCTGGGCACAGGTAGGGAAGGGGAGATGCTAGATACCTGGGGGGGGGAGGAAAGGAGAGATGCTAGATACCTGGGGGGGTGAGGACATCTGGGGAGGGGACAGAAGAAGAAAGATCTGGACCCATGGTAGGGAAGGGGAGATGCTAGATACCTGGGCAAGGACAGGGAAGGGGGAATGCTAGACAATAGGAGGGACCATAGGGGACCTTGTAAGGCACATGGTTGATACCCTTGAGAAAAAATATCAGGAGCTAACCTAGAGGGAGGGGAGAGATATCATGAGATGAACCAAGGATACAGAGCCAGCTCTGAGGAGGAAGGGAGGGCGGAAAAGAAGACTCTGGAAATAGAACCAAGGATGGAGAGCAATGACCCCAGGAGTTACATTCAAAATCAATGGAGGGAAAAGACGATAAAAGCTAAGCCTAGGAGGGAGGAAAGGAAGTGACCCTTGGAACAAAGCCCAGAAGGGATAGGAAGGAAGTGATCTCCAACGTTGAGCCTAGAAGAATAAGAAAAAAAAAAGAGACCCCAGAAGCTTATACTGCAAAGAAAAAAGGAAGAGACCCTGGAAAGTAAACCTAGAAGGGAGAGAAAAACCCTAGGGGGGAGGAAGGGAGGGAGGGAGGGAGGGAAATACCCTGGGAGCTCAGCCCAGGAATGAGAGAAGGTAGGATTCCAAGAGCTCAGGCCAGGAGGGAGGGAGAAAAGACATACTCAGAACTGAGATGCGCAAGGAGGCAGAGAAGAGAGAGTACGATCTAAGGCAGAGACTGAGAACACCTATGGGTCTGACCCAGAAAGAAGCACAGGCAACATTTGACGATGCCAAATACCTCAGCCAAAGAGGAGCCTGTTCCTGCCTGCTTCAGAGCTGAGGATCAGAGCGGCTTCAAAGAAGTGCCAATGTGGCAGTCTGCCCACCACACCAAACCCTATTTTCTGTACAGGAGCCAAAGCATTTCAATCTCTGGGGCAGAGGAGGTCCCTCCCCCTCAACCCTCCTCTTTCTAACCCTGCCTATAGGGTTGCCAAAATCTTAAACCTGGCCCTGAACATCAGGTCTCAATACTGAGTGGGAAGAAAATATGGTGTGTGTCAAACAGAATAACCTCCCCATTCATCAACAGAGTAGGAGAAACAGAAGCAAACGGCTTGTCTCAGATTAAGACGCCCAGTGATTCTCTGTGGGTCGTTGGGGATCTTTGTTTGTGCTGCTCCTTTAAGTTTTTGAAAACTTTCCTTCATGTATTTTTGTTGATCTCTTCCCTACTTGTTTTTTGGGGCAGTAAGCTTACTTGCATAGTTGGGGGTCCTTTTGGGCAAATTCTAGTATTTTTTTGCTGTTTCTGTATCTCTACACATTTTTTGAATATTAGGAACTCGCCTGCCGCTGCTGTGGTAACAGCGGTTACTTTATCTGGGTTTAAAAAAGATTTGGACAAGTTCCTGGAGGAAAAGTCTATAGTCTGTTATTGAGATAGACATGGGGAAGCCACTGCTTGCCCTGGGATTGGTAGTGTGGAGTGTTGCTAGCACTTCGGTTTCTGCCAGGTACTTGTGACCTGGATTGGCTACTGTTGGAAGCTGGATACTGGGCTAGATGGACCACTGGTCTGACCCAGTATGGCTGTTCTTATGTTCTTAATTTCAAACCTGCCTATCTGGTATCAGATGTTCCAGCTGAATGTAGTACATTGGATAGACATTTATGTGGTATCCCAGTCAGCATCTGACTGCATTTCATTGGCTGCGGTAATCACGCATTGATCATGGCATGTGGAGGAGTGGCCTAGTGGTGGTGGACTTTGGTCCTGAGGAACTGAGTTTGATTCCCGGCATAGGCAGCTCCTTGTGACTCTGGGCAAGTCACTTAACCCTCCATTGCCTCATGTAAGCCGCATTGAGCCTGCCATGAGTGGGAAAGCGCAGGGTACAAATGTAACAAAAATAAAATAGATACTATTGGACATTCTACATGGAATGTTGCTATTCCACTAGCAACATTCCATGTAGAAGGCTGTGCAGGACGTCAGACTCGCAGAAGCCTGCGTGGCCACATTGCTGATCTGCAAGGGCCGACTTCTACATGGAATGTTGCTAGTGGAATAGAATCTCAAATAGTAGCAACAGTGGAGGAGTGGCCTAGTGGTTAGGGTGGTGGACTTTGGTCCTGGGGAGCTGAGTTTGATTCCCACTTCAGGCACAGGCAGCTCCTTGTGACTCTGGGCAAGTCACTTAACCCTCCATTGCCCCATGTAAGCCGCATTGAGCCTGCCATGAGTGGGAAAGCGCGGGGTACAAATGTAACTAAAAAAATAAAATGTTATTAAATCCACAAAAAAAAAGAGTTTGAAACAATTTTTGCAGTACTCTCACTTGTTCAAATAAAAACACCATTAAACAAAGAAGACCTCAAATCTCGGGACAGCAACAATTACCAAGGTATTGAAATATTCCACTATCTTAAATGGGAGTCAGATACTAGAATTGGTCAAATGAGATAAAGTGAAAGGAGAAAAAAGAATCAGTACAAAAAAACTCCCAGACCATGGAGAAAAATTACTGATTCAAAGAGAATGTACATGGAGTGATACAGAGGCATTATAATATTGCCGGTCTTGTTTTGCATCCTTTTCCTCCTGTTTGCTTTTTTGGCCACCGCCACACACTGGGCAGAAGATTTCAGCGTATTATCTACAACGACCCCCAGATCTTTTTCATGATTATACCTTACCTTGATTTCTATCAATGGCAGATGTAAATCAAGGTAAGGTTTACATAAAAAGTAGCACATATGAGTTTATCTTGTTGGGCAGACTGGATGGATGGTGCAGGTCTTTTTCTGCCATCATTTACTAGTTACTATGTAGAAAAGAGGTGGCCGAACCATCAGAGCAACTGGAGGACAAAATGAATGAGACATCAGTGAATGTGGCCACGACGAGGGAAATGCAGAAGAACAAGCAGAAGACAGAGCAGCTGAGCTCCTGCACTGTGGGAAATGGAGAGGAAAGAACCTAAGTTATACCCGACTCTAGCAAACAAAGCGTGATCATTAAAATCAATTAAGACATAACCAGCATATTTATTATGTATTTCATTTCAATTACCTGATTGTCTTATCCTATATAATAAAACGCACCTCCAACATTCTGAAGCCGAGAAAGTGAAGCCTTCAAGCCTTGAAGCACTCCTGCAACGTTCCGGAACTACGTGTCGTCAATTGAGGAGATAGAGCCTTACAGAGCACACAAATGCTTCAAGGCTTTACTTTCTCACACACACACACTCACTCTCTGTCTCTCATATACACTCTCTCTCACACACACATACTCTGTCTCTTACACACTCTCTCTCTCTCTGACACAAACACACACACTCTGTCTGTCTGTCTGTCTGTCTCTCTCACTCATTCTCTCTCACAAACACACTCCATCTCTCACCCACACACTCTCTAACATACACACTTTGAGGAAAGGGGGCATGGAACACGCTGGGGAGGAGAGGGAGGGGGCCTGGAACTCGGAGGGAAGGGGGGGGCCAAGAACTCGGAGGAGAGGAGGGAGGGGGCCTGCACCTCAGACGGAAGGGGGGCCTGGAACTCGGAGGAGAGGGAGGGAGGGAGGGAAGGAGGGGGTCATGGAACTCGGAGCCCCACACACACACACTCACTCTCTTTCTCTCACATACACTCTCTCTCACACACTCTGTCTCTCACACACTCTGTCTCTCACACACACACTATCTCTCTCTCTCTCTCTCTCTCACACACTCACATACAATCTGTCTCTCACACACACTCTCTCTCTCTCTCTGACACAAACACACACACACTCTGTCTCTCACTCATTCTCTCTCTCTCTCACTCACACACACACTCCATCTCTCACACACACACACTCTCTCTCTCTCTCTCTCTCAAACATACACACTCAGAGGAAAACCTTGCTAACGCCCATTTAATTTGTGTCAGAAATGGGCCTGTTTTACTAGTTAGTAATAAAGCACAGTGCATTATACAAAGTGCAATCCACTAGAGATTTCTGCTAAGTGAACAACAAAGGACAATCGAGAACGTGAGAATAAAGACAAGGAAAAGTGCCCAAGAGGAAACTGTTCTTACTCCAGGAAGCGTGTGATGTAGTCACGGCTGCAGTGGGACCAAGTTAGGGGCGATGTGTCATACAACAGCTGAGGGGACATGATAAAAGGCTTTTTTCCGACAGGTTCACAATCATTACCACTTCCATCATGCTGAATCCCGAAACTGTGGGAGAAAAAAAGCAGTAATCACACCACAATAAGGTGGGAGAGAAAGGAAATGCATCATGGGGAGAAGGGAACTGCAGGAGAAGAGAATGGGTGAGCATACATTGACAAGGAGAGAGAGAAGGGAAAGGAAGCATGCCATGGGGAGAAGGGAGGTGAACATACCATGATGGGGAGAAAGAGGAGAGAAGGGAAGCATGCCATGAGAGATGGAAGCTGTGGGAGAAGTTGAGAGGTCTATAAAATAATGAGTGGAGTGGAATAGGTAGATGTGAATTGATTGTTTACTGTTTCCAAAAATACAGGGCTAGGGGGAACGCAATGAAGCTACAAAGTAGTAAATTTAAAATAAATCTGAGAAAATGTTTCTTCACTCAACGTGTAATTAAACTCTGGAATTTGTTGCCAGAGAATGTAGTAAAAGCAGTTAGCTTAGCAGGGTTTAAAAAAGGATTGGATGGCTTCCTAAAGGAAAAGTCCATAGACCATTATTAAAATGGACTTGGGGAAAATCCACCGCTTATTTCTAGGATAAGCAGCATAAAATGTATTGTACTTTTTGGGGATCTTGCCAGGTACTTGTGACCTGGATTGGCCACTGTTGGAAACAGGATGCTGGGCTTGATGGACCTTTGGTCTGTCCCACTGTGGCAATACTTATGTACTTATGTACATACCATGTCAGAGAGAGAAGGGAAAGTCATGGGGAAAGGGGAGATGTAGGAGAAAAGAAGAGGTGAGTATACCATAACAGAAAGAGAAATAATGGAAGGACAGTGTGCCTTCGAGAGAGATGACCTGTAGGAGAAGCGAATGAGTGAGCATACCACGACATGGAGAAAGAGAAGGGCGTGTGCAATAGGTAGAGGAAAGCTGTAGGAGAAGAGATTGAACATATCATTACAGGGAAAGAGAAAAGTGAAAGGGAGTACACCATGGGGGGAAGGGAGCTATGGGAGAAGAGACGTGAGCAGTAGGTAGAGGGGAGCTGTGCGAGAAGAGGTGAACATACCATGATGGGGAGAGAGAAAGAAGGAAACAGAGTGTGCAATGGGGGAAGGGGAGCTGTAAACATACTATTACGGGACAGAGAGAAGTGAACGGGAGCACAGCGTGGGGAGAAGAGAAGGGAAGGAAAGCATGCCATGGGAGGAGGGGAGTTCTGCGAGAAGAGGTGAACATACCATGATGGGGAGGCAGAGAAGAGCACACCATGGGGACAAAGGAACTGTGAGAGAATAGAAGCAGCGAGCATACTATGACACACAGAGAGAAGGGAAGTGGGGGTGTGCAATAAGGGTAGAGGAGCAATGGGAAAAGAGAAGGGAAGGGGAGCCATGGGCAGAGAAGAGCAACGGACGTGACGGGAAGAGATGGAGAAGAGAAAAAGGACATGATGTAAGAGTGAATAGGAGAGATGGAGGATGGGACACAAAATCAGTAATTGTCTCCAATCTTTCTCTTTGATTATTGGAATTCATTAACAGCTTTAACAAAGAGGTCGTGTACAGCAAGTACAGTTTAACATAAAACATAACAATAGCAAAATAACCAAACATAAATACAATAAATGATGGCAAATTTAATTCTAGTTATAGAACTAACATGATACTAGAAATATAAGTGTGAGCAGAATACGAATGATACCATAATAGAGAGAGAGAGAGAGAGAGAGCACAAAATAACATTCAAATAACACAAACACAAGTTTATCTCATTTACTGAATTTATTTTATATTTGGTCATTTTACTATTGTTAAGCTGTTAACAAAATTGTAAGTTTTATGTTAAACTGTACCTGATGTACATCACACCTTGGGTGAAACTCTTTATAAAGGCGGTTAATAAATCCCAATAAAGAAATATGACACAATGCTAGCATAAAACCAATGAAACACCTAACAGACACATTAGAAGATTCAACTTACACAGATCTAATGCTAACAATGCAATGAAACATTTTACTATATAGGTGAGGGAGAACGTGCAGCTTAGATGGGGACAAGATGGGTAGTATAAAACCAACTGGGATAAACAGATAAAGGAGCTGGTAAATGCTCCAAACTCATTTCAGAGTACAGACAGCATTTCTGATTAATATATAGCGGGACTGCAAGGGATGGGGGCAGTTCACCTAGAGTCAAGGCCACTCTACTGCAGGCCCTTACGGGTAGGACACTGCTTTCTCCTACAACAGAGTTTCCCAAACCTGACACCTGGAGGCACCCCAGCCAGACAGGATTTTGGGATATCCACAATGAATATTCATGAGAGAGAGCTGCACACAATGGAGGCAGTTCATTTAAATCTATCATGAATATTCATTCTGGAAATCCCAGGACCAGATTTGGGAACCATTGTCCTACAGTGTTTGTGGACCACAAGTCAGTGAACTGAGATTTGCACCTGGTTATGGGTATTGCTTCCAGGAGAAGTGTACGAGATGCTTCATGTTGCTGATTAGAGCAACCAAACAAAGCAAACACTGGGCCTTCAGGATTGAAAAAAATGTAGTTCTTTATTTATAATGGAGACCCGACACGGTCCGTGTTTCGGCGTACAAACACCTGCATCAGGGGTCAAGGGACTCCTATAGGTCAGCAAGATAACCTGATTGTTTATTCCACGTCTTTGTCAACTTATTATCTTGCTGACCTATAGGAGTCCCTTGACCCCTGATACAGGCGTTTGTACGCCGAAACACGGACCGTGTCGGGTCTCCATTATAAATAAAGTACTACATTTTTCTCAATCCTGAAGGCCCAGTGTTTGCTTTTGTATACTGTATTCCCTCTTTTTTGTGGCTGATTAGAGCAAGACAGGATTGGGAGGGGGGTTCACTACAGCTGTCCAGACAAAAACAGGGCCCAGAGCAATAGAGTTAGAACACACCGAGAGAAGGGGGTTCCTGACCCTGATCTCGGGGCAGTAATGAACTTATACTGCTGCTCTTCTTAAAGAAATTCAAACCAGACATTGCATACAGCCAGCAAAAACTATGATGGGCTCTGCCTGTGTGATGACATGGAAGGAGGGAGTCCACTCTTGCCTGCCTCACATCAACTTCTGAAGGATGGAACCCTTTCACCAGAATGTGGGGCTACGTGGAGGGGCATAATCGAAAGGGGCGCCCAAGCTTTTCTGGACATCCTCGCAGGACGTCCCGGCGAAGGGGCAGGGAAGCCCGTATTACTGAAACAAGATGGGCATCCATCTTTCGTTTCGATAATACGGTCGGGGACGCCCAAATCGTGAAATTTAGGTCATCCCTACAGATGGTCATCCTTAGACTTGGTCGTTTCTGATTTTCGGCGATAATGGAAACTAAAGACGCCCATCTCAGAAACGACCAAATGCAAGCCCTTTGGTCATGGGAGGAGCCAGCATTCGTAGTGCACTGGTCCCCCTGACATGCCAGGACACCAACCAGGCACCCTAGGGGGCACTGCAGTGGACTTCAGAAAAAGCTCCCAGGTATATAGCTCCCTTACCTTGTGTGCTGAGCCCCCAAAACCCACTCTCCACAATTGTACACCACTATCATAGCCCTTAGGGGTGAAGGGAGGCACCTAGATGTGAGTACAGTGGGTTTCTGGTGGGTTTTGAAGGGCTTACATTTACCATCACAAGTGTAACAGGTAGGGGGGGGGGGCTGGGTCCGCCTGCCTAAAGTGCACTGAACCCACTAAAACTGCTCTAGGGACCTGTATACTGCTGTGATGAACCTGAGTATGACATTTGAGGCTGGCATAGAGGCTAGCACAAAATATTTAAAAAAATTTTTTTTGAGGGTGGGAGAGAGTTAGTGACCACTGGGGGAGTTAGGGGAAGTCATTCCTGATTCCCTACGGTGGTCATCTGGTCAGTTCGGGCACCTTTTTGTGCCTTAGTCGTAAGAAAAAAAAAAACAGGTAAAGTCGTCCAAGTGTTCGTCAGGGACACCCTTTTTTTTTTTTCCATTATGGGTCGAGGACGCCCATGTATTAGGCATGCCCAAGTCCCACCTTTGCTACGCCTCCGACACGCCCCCGGGAACTTTGTTCATCCCTGCGGCGGAAAGCAGTTGGTGACGCCCAAAATCGGCTTTCCATTATACCGATTTGGGCGACCCTGTGAGAAGGACGCCCATCTTGCGATTTGTGTCGAAAGATGGGCACCCTTCTCTTTCAAAAATAAGCTTGATAGTCACGTGAGCAGCCCTTTCAGCAGCACTGCAGGAAAACGTGCAGAAGAGGGAGCAGTACCTGTGTCCCAGTTCATGTGCCACAGTGAAGGCCAGGGGAAGGCCTGTGTCTTCATTGATGTTACAGCTGCGATGGGGCTGGCACATACCAGAGACATGAGACAGTCCCAGCGTCTCACACGGCCGGTTCATTGCAGCACAAATGTCTTTCCTGTCACAGCCAGCAAAAAGAACACAGCAAACACGGGGTTAAAATGTACTCCAGAAACAAAGAGCATAAAGAAAAGAAAAGAGCAGGCCATATTCAAAAAGTCAGGGAGTGGATGACTTATGTGCATATCTCTGTTGCTAAATAGACATGGAAAACACAGGACAGCCTTCCAGCCCACACCAGACCTAAGCACATCACGCTGGCCATATAGAAGGGACTTCTGAAAAGGTGTTGAGAGAAAGAGTGACCTAATGGTTAGTGCAGTGGGTTGCAGACCTGGGCAACTGGGTTTGATTCCTGTTGCTACCTGGTGCAGTGGGTCGAAATCCTGGGGAAGCAGGTAGAATTCCCTTTGCAGCCGTGTGTGACCCCGGGCAAGTCACTTAACCCTCCGTTGCCCCAGGTACAACAGTAGTACAATGTACTACTTAGACTGTGAGCCCACTAGGACCAGACCTAGTACCTGTAAAATGACACTGTAAACCCTTAGGTCTACACAGTATATTTGTTACATTTGTACCCCACATTTTCCCACCTATTTGCAGGCTCAACGTGGCTTACATAGTACCGTAAAGGCGTTCGCCTAGTCCGGTAGAGAAAGCAAGTACAAGGTTATGTTGTGGTTGAATGAGGAAGATGTGTATCAGATATCATGAGGGTCGAGGGGAGTGGAGATTATATATTGTCCAGTACCATCATTGGTATTACTGAAAAGAAATGCAGCATTCTAAGTGCAAATCGACATCAGTAATTACACGTATAATTGCTGTTACAGAATTTGAGTTTAAGTCTGCATGTGCCAATATTTTGGTGTGGGAGCTCACGCCATGTCAAAGGCTGCTATAAATGACCCTGACTAAATGATGTACTAGCATGCATGACCGACAGAATTTAAGAATCTTAGCACATGAGTGCTGGGTGCACCCCTGACCCGCCCATGTCCACGTCCCTCTTGCAGTAACACACTATAGATTTTGCATACTGTTTCTAGAATAGAAAACTAAGTGGAGGAGTGGCCTAGTGGTTAGGATGGTGGACTTTGGTCCTGGGGAACTGAGGAACTGAGTTTGATTCCCACTTCAGGCACAGGCAGCTCCTTGTGACTCTGGGCAAGTCACTTAACCCTCCATTGCCCCATGTAAGCCACATTGAGTCTGCCATGAGTGGGAAAGTGCAGGGTACAAATGTAACAAAAATAAAATAGATACTATTGGAGATTCTACATGGAATGTTGCTATTCCACTAGCAACATTCCATGTAGAAGGCTGCGCGGCCACATTGGTGATCTGCAAGTGTCGACTTCTACATGGAATGTTGCAAGTGGAATAGCAACATTCCATGTAGAATCTCAAATAGTAGCAACAGTGGAGGAGCGGCCTAGTGGTTAGGATGGTGGACGTTGGTCCTGAGGAACTGAGTTCAATTCCCACTTCAGCCACAGGCAGCTCCTTGTGACTCTGGGAAAGTCACTTATCCCTCCATTGCCCCATGTAAGCTCATGAGTGGGAAAGCGCAGGGTACAAATGTAACAAAAATAAAATAGATACTATTGGAGATTCTACATGGAATGTTGCTACTATTGGAGATTCTACATGGAATGTTGCTATTCCACTAGCAACATTCCATGTAGAAGGCTGCACAGGCTTCTGTTTCTGTGAGTCTGACGTCCTGCACGTAAGACTCACAGAAGCAGAAGCCTGCGCGGCCACATTGGTGATCTGCAAGGGCCGACTTCTACATGGAATGTTGCTAGTGGAATAGCAACATTCCATGTAGAATCTCAAATAGTAGCAACAGTGGAGGAGTGGCCTACTACTACTACTACTTAACATTTCTAAAGCGCTACTAGGGTTACGCAGCGCTGTACAATTTAACATAGATGGACGATCCCTGCTCAAGGAGCTTACAATCTAAGAGACAAGTGAATGGACAGTTCGATAGGGGAGGTCAAATTAGGCCAGTCTGGATTTAAAAAGGAGATAGAGCAGCTTTTAAACTAGAAATAGGGGGAAGGCCGACAGTCGCTCAAAAGCGCATGGTTCGGGAAAAGGTATCTTGCAAAGATACCTCACAAACAGGGAAGATAGGGTTTCTGGATAGTGAGGTTGCACAACAGACAGTGGTAGACCAGGTGCCCTTAAATACAACTAAAGATCAGACAAAAGATGTCAAATCAATAGTGTCAGGTACTAAGCATCATGCAAATAAGAACAACAAACATACTCTGAAATGTCTATATGCAAATGCTAGGAGTCTAAGAAATAAGATGGGAGAGTTGGAATATATTGCACTAAATGAAAAATTGGATATAATAGGCATTACTGAGACCTGGTGGAAGGAGGATAACCAGTGGGACACTGTCATACCGGGGTACAAAGTATATCGTAATGATAGGGTAGACCGGACTGGTGGAGGGGTAGCATTGTATATTAACGAGAGCCTTGACTCAGATAGATTACAAATTCAGCAGGACACAAATCACACCTTTGAATCATTGTGGGTTGAAATTCCATGTATAAAAGGGAAAAAAACGGTGATAGGAGTGTACTACCGTCCGCCTCGCCAGGATGAGCAGGTAGACACAGAAATGATAAAATAAATCAGAGACGCGAACAAAATGGGCAATGTGATAATAATGGGTGACTTCAATTATCCAAATATAGACTGGGTAAATGTAACATCGGGACACGCTACAGAGATACAATTCCTTGATGAAATCAAGGACAGCTTTATGGAGCAACTGGTGCAGGAGCTGACGAGAGAAGGAAAAATTCTAGACTTGGTCCTTAGAGGAGCGCATGATCTGGTGAGGGACATTATGGTACCGGGGCCGCTTGATAACAGTGACCATAATATGATCAGTTTTGACATCGACCTTGAAGTAACTGTACACAGAAAGTCAAATACGTTAGCGTTTAACTTTAAAAAAGGAGACTATGATAAAATGAGAAGAACGGTAAAAAAAAAACTTAGGGGGGCAACTGAGAGAGTAAAAACTGTACAACAGGCGTGGACGCTGTTCAAAAATACCATCCTGGAGGCCCAGGCCATACATATTCTGCAAATTAGAAAAGAAAGACGGAAGTCCAAAAGACACCCGGCCTGGTTGAAAAGTGAGGTGAAGGAAGCTATTAGGGCTAAAAGAAACACCTTCAGAAAATGGAAGAAGGAACCGTCTGAAAATAACAAGAAACAGCATAAGGAGTGTCAAAGCAAATGCAAGGCGCAGATTAAGAAGGCCAAGAGGGAGTATGAAAAAAAGATAGCATTAGAGGCAAAAAAACATAGTAAAATTTTTTTTCGGTATATTAAAAGCAGGAAGCCGGCAAAAGAATCGGTTGGGCCGCTGGATGACCGAGGGGTAAAAGACGTAGCGGAGAGACTGAATGAATTCTTTGCTTCGGTCTTCACCGAGGAAGATTTGGGTGGGATACCGGTGTCGGAAATGGTATTTCAAGCGGACGAGTCGGAGAAACTTACTGACTTCACGGTAAACCTGGAGGACGTAATGGGGCAGTTCAGCAAACTGAAGAGTAGCAAATCTCCTGGACCGGATGGTATTCATCCTAGAGTACTGATAGAACTGAAAAATGAGCTTGCGGAGCTACTGCTAGTGATATGCAACTTATCCTTAAAATCGAGCGTGGTTTCGGAAGATTGGAGGGTGGCCAATGTAACGCCCATTTTTAAAAAAGGCTCCAGGGGAGATCCGGGAAATTATAGACCGGTGAGTCTGACGTCGGTGCCAGGGAAAATGGTAGAGGCTATTATTAAAAACAAAATTACAGAGCACATCCGAGGACATGGATTACTGAGACCGAGTCAGCACAGCTTTTGTGTGGGAAAATCTTGCCTGACCAATTTACTTCAATTCTTTGAAGGAGTAAACAAACATGTGGACAAAGGGGAGCCGGTTGATATTGTGTATCTGGATTTTCAAAAGGCGTTTGACAAGGTACCTCATGAAAGGCTACAGAGGAAATTAGAGGGTCATGGGATAGGAGGAAATGTCCTATTGTGGATTAAAAACTGGTTGAAGGATAGGAAACAGAGAGTGGGGTTAAATGGGCAGTATTCACAATGGAGAAGAGTAGTTAGTGGGGTTCCTCAGGGGTCTGTGCACTGCTTTTTAATATATTTATAAATGATTTAGAGATGGGAGTAACTAGCGAGGTAATTAAATTTGCTGATGACACAAAGTTATTCAAAGTCGTTAACTCGCGACAGGATTGTGAAAAATTACAAGAGGACCTTACGAGACTGGGAGACTGGGCGGCTAAATGGCAGATGACATTTAATGTGAGCAAGTGCAAGGTGATGCATGTGGGAAAAAAGAACCTATGAAGAAAGACTAAGGAGGCTAGGGCTATTCAGCTTGGAAAAGAGACGGCTAAGGGGAGACATGATAGAGGTATATAAAATAATGAGTGGAGTGGAACAGGTGGATGTGAAGCGTCTGTTCACGCTTTCCAAAAATACTAGGTCTAGGGGGCATGCGATTAAACTACAGTGTAGTAAATTTAAAACAAATTGGAGAAAATCTTTCTTCACCCAACGTGTAATTAAACTCTGGAATTCATTGCCGGAAAATGTGGTGAAGGCGGTTAGCTTAGCAGAGTTTAAAAAGGGGTTGGACGGTTTCCTAAAGGACAAGTTAATAAACCGCTACTACACGGACTTGGAAAAATCCAAAATCCCAGGAATAACATGTATAGAATGTTTGTACGTTTGGGAAGCTTGCCAGGTGCCCTTGGCCTGGATTGGCCGCTGTCGTGGACAAGATGCTGGGCTCGATGGACCCTTGGTCTTTTCCCAGTATGGCATTACTTATGTACTTATATGTACTTATGGATTTAGTGAACGGTAAGAGATAGGTGCCGAATGCAGCATTGAAGAGGTGGGTTTTAAGCAAAGACTTGAAGATGGGCAGGGAAGGGGCTTGGCGTAAGGGCTCAGGAAGGTTGTTCCAAGCATAGGGTGAGGCGAGGCAGAATGAGCGGAGCCTGGAGTTGGCGGTGTTGGAGAAGGGTACAGAGAGGAGGGATTTGACCTGTGAACGGAGGTTACGGGCGGGAACATAGGGGGAGATGAGGGAGGAGAGGTAGTGAGGGGCAGCGGACTGAATGCATTTGTAGGTAAGAAGGAGAAGCTTGAATTGAATGCGGTATCTGATTGGAAGCCAGTGAAGTGACCTGAGGAGATTCCATGTAGAATCTCAAATAGTAGCAACAGTGGAGGAGAGGCCTAGTGGTTAGGGTGGTGGACTTTGGTCCTGGGGAACTGAGTTTGATTCCCACTTCAGGCACAGGCAGCTCCTTGTGACTCTGGGCAAGTCACTTAACCCTCCATTGCCCCATGTAAGCCACATTGAGCCTGCCATGAGTGGGAAAGCGTGGGGTACAAATGTAACAAAAATAAAAATAATATATGTAAACCGCTTTGAATGTAGTTGCAAAAAACCTCAGAAAGGCAGTATATCAAGTCCCATTTCCCTTTCCCCTTCCTTCGGAGTTACTCTTTGTTGCTGTGTTTGTATTCTGATTTGTATGTCCTGCCCTTGTAGCAGGCTCGGGACCCTTTGTTTCTCCCCGTGGGGGTTGTTTGTTTGCTCTTTCCCTGTACTGCAGTGTTCCCTGCCTCTGGCAGCTGTGTGTTTGAGCTTGGTTTAACTCTTTCTCTGCAGAGTTTTCCTGCTTTTGGCAGTTGTCTGCTTGGTGCAGTTTTGTGACTGTCAGTCCTTTCTTTGCTGTAATTATCTTCTGTATTGCTGAGCACTGTTCCTTTCTGTGCTGGGGGTGTGTTAGGCACCGCACTCCACCGTTTTGCTGACTTTTCCCTCTCCTGTCCGCTGAGGATCTCTGCTTACAGTATCTTTATTTCTCAGTCCCTCATTTCCTTTGTGTGCCGTGGAGTATTGATTGACGTGTTTCTGTGTGTGCTTCCTTTTCTCCTTGATTGCCTAGGGCACTGCCTTGTGTTTCTTGTAGATACGTCTGTCAGTTTCTTTTCCTATGTGTCCTTAGCCAGCACCGTAGGTGTGCTGGTGCCCTAGTTCCCGTGGAGACCGCCTAGTTTTTTCCTCTTTCTCCCCTCCCTACGTAAGAGTCGGTTCCGGTTAGGCCATGAGGCCCGCAAGCTTGAATTCTGAGTAAATGGGTTCCCGATCGGCCGTGAGGCCCACCTGAATGCCCTATCTTTCCTTTTCTGGAGGTGCAAGTTGGTTGCTGCGTGTATGTGCAGGACATGGTAGCTGGGGTAGTGTGTAGCACCAGCTCGGTCCACTCTGGCCTTGGCCTAATACCTATTCTAGGCCTCAGCCTGGGCCCAAGGGCTCACAACCAGACTAACAAAGGAGAAATCAGTGAGCATGGATGGTTAGGGGAGGGTAGAGGAGAATCGCTGGACATGGATGGGAGGGGAGGGCAGGGGAGAGAGGAGAATCGTTGGACATGGGAGGGGAGGATAGGGAGCAAAGGAGAATCGCTGGACATGGATGGGAGGGGAGGGGAGGGAAGAAGAGAATTGTTGGACATAGAGGGGAGGGCAAGGGAGAGAGGAGAGTTGCTGGACATGGATGGAGGAGAGGGAAGACAGGAGGAGATGCACATGGATTTAGGGGAGAGAGGAGAAATACTTCACAAGACCAGAACACTGCACCAGTGATTTCACAGTAAGAATACTGAAAGGTAATTTTAAAACAATACAGGAACGTAAGACCTTTGAAATAAGAATGATTGAATATTTTGACACCCAACAAACAGGACTTAATAAGGATCTGGGTTTTCTAACCCATTATAAACCATAAAGCTGTATTTCTCTGTTGATCACCCTCCCCCACCTATCCACACCTATCCTGTTAGAATATCAATGATATGCTTTGATGTCCCCATGCATACCTCCTACCCACCCCCCTCCTCCCACCCTGTCAGACTGTCATAGTAATGTTTGAATGTTTTCACTTATGTTTAATCTTTTTTATTGAATAAAGAAAACATTGTAAATACAAAAACATGGTGACCAAAAACTTATTTCTTTTAATGCTCCCCCCCAACTTCCCTCTTCCCTCCCATCCCCCCTTTCCCCTTTCCCCCCCCTGAAAGAACTCCCTCCCCTTCCCCTTCAATCCCCTCCTCCCTTCCAAACATTCTGAGTCCAGCTGTGTAAGTCCCATTAAAAGTTCAGCAATCTGCTCCTAGCATGCGGGGACAGTGTATTAAGAAATGGGCTCCAAATGTTCTGGAATTGTAATCCTGTTTTGGATTTGAAGTCCACAACTGCCATCCTTTCAACTCTCACCAATGTGATCATGCGGGCTCTCCATCGGGAACATGTAGGGTAATGTCGGGAAAGCCACTCAGAGAGGATCACCTGTTTGGCCACTATAATAGATTTATTCACAAAAGCTGTTAGTCCCGACGGGATAGGGTGGATTAATATCGGATGTCCCAGTAGTAGACCTGAATCATATTTCCACCCTGATGCCCACAATTTTGAAACGTACTGTATTATATCCTTCCAGTATTGAATTATACCTCTGCAGTCCACAACATATGTCCCAAGGTGGCCCCCGGTTCCCGACACTTGGGGCATTCCCCCCAGGGAGAGAGCCCCATGTGGAAGGCCCTTCGAGGAGAAATATACAGCCGGAGCGCCACTTTGTATTGAGTCTCCCAGTGTGAGATCATAGCTGTCTGTTTTCGCATTGTAATAATATGTGATTTGAACTGAGATAGGGTAAGAGTCATTGGTATGTCTTGTTGCCACATATTTAGCAGTTTCCCATAGTCCAGCTCCTCTGCCGTATCCCGAATGTGCCTGTGATGAAATTTGAGAGGCACCCTCTGCTGTGCTGTCAATGAAAAGGCTGAG